>NW_027476308.1:0-320504 GCF_051020955.1 Megalopta genalis | reverse complement strand
AATGGATTAGCTTCTTATACTTGTGATATACATGATTTAGCTTCAACAGCATGCGAAATAAACGAGTTAGCTTCAAATCCATGCGAAACACATGATTTAGCTTCAAATCAATGCGAATTAGAAGGGTTATCTTGGAATCCATGCGAAACGTATGATATAGCTTCAAATACTTGTGGTATACATGATCTAGCTTCAACAGCATGCGAAACAAACGAGTTAGCTTCAAATCCATGCGAAACACATGATTTAGCATCAAATCAATGCGAAGTAGAAGGCTGATCTTCGAATCCATGCGAAGCGAATGGTTTAGCTTCAAATACTTGTGATATACATGATTTAGCTTCAACAGCATGCGAAACAAACGAGTTAGCTTCAAATCCATGCGAAACACATGATTTAACTTCAAATCAATGCGAATTAGAAGGGTTATCTTGGAATCCATGCGAAACGTATGATATAGCTTCAAATACTTGTGATATACATGATTTAGCTTCAACAGCATGCGAAACAAACGAGTTAGCTTCAAAACCGAGCGAAACACATGATTTAGCCTCAAATCAATGCGAAGTAGAAGGCTTAGCATCGAATAAATGCGAAACAAATGGTTTAGCTTCAAATACTTGTGATATATATGATTTAGCTTCAACAGCATGCGAAACAAACGAGTTAGCTTCAAATCCATGCGAAACACATGATTTAGCTTCAAATCAATGCGAAGTAGGAGGCTTATCTTCGATCCCATGCGATACAAATGGTTTAGCTTCAAATACTTGTGATATACATGATTTAGCTTCAACAGCATGCGAAACAAACGAGTTAGCTTCAAATCCATGCGAAACACATGATTTAGCATTAAATCAATGCGAAGTAGAAGGCTGATCTTCGAATCCATGCGTAACAAATGGTTTAGCTTCAAATACTTGTGATATACATGATTTAGCTTCAACAGCATGCGAAACAAACGAGTTAGCTTCAAATCCAAGCGAAACACATGATTTATCTTCAAATCTATGCGAATTAGAAGGGTTATCTTGGAATCCATGCGAAACGTATGATATAGCTTCAAATACTTGTGATATACATGATTTAGCTTCAACAGCATGCGAAACAAATGAGTTATATTCAAATCCAAGCGAAACACATGATTTATCTTCAAATCTATGCGAATTAGAAGGGTTATCTTCGAATCCATGCGAAACGTATGATATAGCTTCAAATACTTGTGATATACATGATTTAGCTTCAACAGCATGCGAAACAAACGAGTTAGCTTCAAAACCAAGCGAAACACATGATTTAGCCTCAAATCAATGCGAAGTAGAAGGCTTAGCTTCGAATAAATGCGAAACAAATGGTTTAGCTTCAAATACTTGTGATATATATGATTTAGCTTCAACAGCATGCGAAACAAACGAGTTAGCTTCAAATCCACGCGAAACACATGATTTAGATTCAAATCAATGCGAAGTAGTAGGCTTATCTTCGATCCCATGCGATACAAATGGTTTAGCTTCAAATACTTGTGATATACATGATTTAGCTTCAACAGCATGCGAAACAAACGAGTTAGCTTCAAATCCATGCGACACACATGATTTAGCATCAAATCAATGCGAAGTAGAAGGCTGATCTTCGAATCCATGCGTAACAAATGGTTTAGCTTCAAATACTTGTGATATACATGATTTAGCTTCAACAGCATGCGAAACAAACGAGTTAGCTTCAAATCCATGCGAAACACATGATTTAGCTTCAAATTAATGCGAATTAGAAGGGTTATCTTGGAATCCATGCGAAACGTATGATATAGCTTCAAATACTTGTGATATACATGATTTAGCTTCAACAGCATGCGAAACAAACGAGTTAGCTTCAAAACCGAGCGAAACACATGATTTAGCCTCAAATCAATGCGAAGTAGAAGGCTTAGCTTCGAATAAATGCGAAACAAATGGTTTAGCTTCAAATACTTGTGATATACATGATTTAGCTTCAACAGCATGCGAAACAAATGAGTTATATTCAAATCCAAGCGAAACACATGATTTATCTTCAAATCTATGCGAATTAGAAGGGTTATCTTCGAATCCATGCGAATCGTATGATATAGCTTCAAATACTTGTGATATACATGATTTAGCTTCAACAGCATGCGAAACAAACGAGTTAGCTTCAAAACCGAGCGAAACACATGATTTAGCCTCAAATCAATGCGAAGTAGAAGGCTTAGCTTCGAATAAATGCGAAACAAATGGTTTAGCTTCAAATACTTGTGATATATATGATTTAGCTTCAACAGCATGCGAAACAAACGAGTTAGCTTCAAATCCACGCGAAACACATGATTTAGATTCAAATCAATGCGAAGTAGTAGGCTTATCTTCGATCCCATGCGATACAAATGGTTTAGCTTCAAATACTTGTGATATACATGATTTAGCTTCAACAGCATGCGAAACAAACGAGTTAGCTTCAAATCCATGCGACACACATGATTTAGCATCAAATCAATGCGAAGTAGAAGGCTGATCTTCGAATCCATGCGTAACAAATGGTTTAGCTTCAAATACTTGTGATATACATGATTTAGCTTCAACAGCATGCGAAACAAACGAGTTAGCTTCAAATCCATGCGAAACACATGATTTAGCTTCAAATCAATGCGAATTAGAAGGGTTATCTTGGAATCCAAGCGAAACGTATGATATAGCTTCAAATACTTGTGATATACATGATTTAGCTTCAACAGCATGCGAAACAAACGAGTTAGCTTCAAAACCGAGCGAAACACATGATTTAGCCTCAAATCAATGCGAAGTAGAAGGCTTAGCTTCGAATAAATGCGAAACAAATGGTTTAGCTTCAAATACTTGTGATATATATGATTTAGCTTCAACAGCATGCGGAACGAACGAGTTAGGTTCATATCCATGCGAAACACATGATTTAGCTTCAAATCAATGCGAAGTAGGAGGCTTATCTTCGATCCCATGCGATACAAATGGTTTAGCTTCAAATACTTGTGATATACATGATTTAGCTTCAACAGCATGCGAAACAAATGAGTTATATTCAAATCCAAGCGAAACACATGATTTATCTTCAAATCTATGCGAATTAGAAGGGTTATCTTGGAATCCATGCGAAACGTATGATATAGCTTCAAATACTTGTGATATACATGATTTAGCTTCAACAGCATGCGAAACAAACGAGTTAGCTTCAAAACCGAGCGAAACACATGATTTAGCCTCAAATCAATGCGAAGTAGAAGGCTTAGCTTCGAATAAATGCGAAACAAATGGTTTAGCTTCAAATACTTGTGATATATATGATTTAGCTTCAACAGCATGCGAAACAAACGAGTTAGCTTCAAATCCATGCGAAACACATGATTTAGCTTCAAATCAATGCGAAATAGAAGGCCGATCTTCGAATCCATGCGTAACAAATGGTTTAGCTGCAAATACTTGTGATATACATGATTTAGCTTCAACTGCATGCGAAACAAACGAGTTAGCTTCAAATCCATGCGAAACACATGATTTAGATTAAAAACAATGCGAAGCAGAAGGCTTATCTTCGAATCCATGCGAAACAAATGGTTTAGCTTCAAATACTTGTGATATACATGATTTAGCTTCAACTGCATGCGATACAAACGAGTTAGCTTAAAATCCATGCGGAACACATGATTTAGCTTCAAATCATTGCGAAGTAGAAGGCTGATCTTCGAATCCATGCGAAGCAAATGGTTTAGCTTCAAATACTTTTGATACACTCGATTTAGCTTCAACAGCATGCGAAACAAACGAGTTAGCTTCAAATCCAAGCGAAACACATGATTTATCTTCAAATCAATGCGAATTAGAAGGGTTATCTTGGAATGCATGCGAAACGTATGATATAGCTTCAAATACTTGTGATATATATGATTTAGCTTCAACAGCATGCGAAACAGACGAGTTAGCTTCAAATCCATGCGAAACACATGATTTAGCATCAAATCAATGCGAAGTAGAAGGCTGATCTTCGAATCTATGCGAAGCAAATGGTTTAGCTTCAAATACTTGTGATATACATGATTTAGCTTCAACTGCATGCGAAACAAACGAGTTAGCTTAAAATCCATGCGGAACACATGATTTAGCATCAAATCAATGCGAAGTGGAAGGCTTATCTTCGAATCCATGCGAAACGAATAGTTCAGCTTCAAATACTTGTGATATACATGATTCAGCTTCAACTGCATGCGAAACAAACGAGTTAGCTTTAAATCCATGCGAAAGACATGATTTAGATTAAAATCAATGCGAAGTAGAAGGCTTATCTTCGAATCCATGCGAAGCAAATGGTTTAGCTTCAAATACTTTTGATACACTTGAGTTAGCTTCAACATCATGCGAAACAAACGAGTTAGCTTCTAATCCTTGCGAAACACATGATTTAGCATCAAATCAATGCGAAGTGGAAGACTTATCTTCGAATCCATGCGAAACAAACGAGTTAGCTTCAAATCCATGCGAAACACATGATTTAGATTCAAATCAATGCGAAGTTGGAGGCTTATCTTCGATCCCATGCGATACAAATGGTTTAGCTTCAAATACTTGTGATATACATGATTTAGCTTCAACAGCATGCGAAACAAACGAGTTAGCTTCAAATCCATGCGAAACACATGATTTAGCATCAAATCAATGCGAAGTAGAAGGCTGATCTTCGAATCCATGCGTAACAAATGGTTTAGCTTCAAATACTTGTGATATACATGATTTAGCTTCAACAGCATGCGAAACAAACGAGTTAGCTTCAAATCCATGCGAAACACATGATTTAGCATGAAATCAATGCGAAGTAGAAGGCAGATCTTCGAATCCATGCGTAACAAATGGTTTAGCTTGAAATACTTGTGATATACATGATTTAGCTTCAACAGCATGCGAAACAAACGAGTTAGCTTCAAATCCATGCGAAACACATGATTTAGCTTCAAATCAATGCGAATTAGAAGGGTTATCTTGGAATCCATGCGAAACATATGATATAGCTTCAAATACTTGTGATATAAATGATTTAGCTTCAACAGCATGCGAAACAAACGAGTTAGCTTCAAAACCGAGCGAAACAAATGATTTAGCCTCAAATCAATGCGAAGTAGAAAGCTTAGCTTCAAAACCATGGGAATCAAATGGTTTAGCTTCAAATACTTGTGATATACATGATTTAGCTTCAACAGCATGCGAAACAAACGAGTTAGCTTCAAATCCTTGCGAAACACATGATTTAGCATCAAATCAATGCGAAGTGGAAGGCTTATCTTCGAATCCATGCGAAACGAATAGTTTAGTTTCAAATACTTGTGATATACATGATTCAGCTTCAACAGCATGCGAAACAAACGAGTTAGCTTCAAATCCATGCGAAACACATGATTTAGCATCAAATCAATGCTAAGTAGAAGGCTGATCTTCGAATCAATACGAAGCAAATGGTTTACCTTCAAATACTTGTGATATACATGATTTAGCTTCAACAGCATGCGAAACAAATGAGTTATCTTCAAATCCAAGCGAAACACATGATTTATCTTCAAATCAATGCGAAGTAGAAAGCTTAGCTTCAAAACCATGGGAATCAAATGGTTTAGCTTCAAATACTTGTGATATACATGATTTAGCTTCAACTGCATGCGAAACAAACGAGTTAGCTTAAAATCCATTCGGAACACATGATTTAGCTTCAAATCAATGCGAAGTAGAAGGCTGATCTTCGAATCCATGCGAAGCAAATGGTTTAGCTTCAAATACTTTTGATACACTTGAGTTAGCTTCAACAGCATGCGAAACAAACGAGTTAGCTTCAAATCCTTGCGAAACACATGATTTAGCATCAAATCAATGCGAAGTGGAAGGCTTATCTTCGAATCCATGCGAAACGAATAGTTTAGTTTCAAATACTTGTGATATACATGATTCGGCTTCAACTGCATGCGAAACAAACGAGTTAGCTTTACATCCATGCAAAACACATGATTTAGATTAAAATCAATGCGAAGTAGAAGGCTTATCTTCGAATCCATGCGAAACAAATGGTTTAACTTCAAATACTTGTGATATACATGATTTAGCTACAACTGCATGCGAAACAAACGAGTTAGATTCAAATCCATGCGAAACACATGATTTAGCTTCAAATCAATGCGAAGAAGAAGGGTTATCTTCGAATCCATGCGAAACGAATAGTTTAGCTTCAAATACTTGTGATATTCATGATTCAGCTTCAACTGCATGCGAAACAAACGAGTTAGCTTCAAATCCATGCGAAACACATGATTTAGCTTCAAATCAATGCGGAGTAGGTGGCTTATCTTCGATTCCATGCGATACAAATGGTTTAGCTTCAAATAATCGTGATATACATGATTTAGCTTCAACAGCATGCGAAACAAACGAGTTAGATTCAAATCCATGCGAAACACATGATTTAGCTTCAAATCAATGCGAAGAAGAAGGGTTATCTTCGAATCCATGCGAAACGAATAGTTTAGCTTCAAATACTTGTGATATTCATGATTCAGCTTCAACTGCATGCGAAACAAACGAGTTAGCTTCAAATCCATGCGAAACACATGATTTAGCTTCAAATCAATGCGAAGTAGAAGGGTTATCTTCGAATCCATGCGAAACAAATGGTTTAGCTGCAAATATTTGTGATATACATGATTTATCTTCAACTGCATGCGAAACAAACGAGTTAACTTCAAATCCATGCGAAACACATGAGTTAGCTTCAAATCAATGCGAAGTGCAAGGCTTATCTTCGAATCCATGCGAAGCAAATGGTTTAGCTTCAAATACTTGTGATATAAATGATTTAGTTTCAACAGCATGCGAAACAAACGAGTTAGATTCAAATCCATGCTAAACACATGCTTCAGCTTCAAATCAATGCGAGGTAGGAGGCTTATCTTCGTTATCCATGCGAAAGAAATGGTTTAGCTTCAAATACTTGTGATATACATGATTTAGCTTCAACAGCATGCGAAACAAACGTGCTAGCTTCAAGTCCAAGCGAATAACATGATTTATCATCAAGTCAACGCGAAGTTGACGGCTTAGCTTCAAATACATGCGAAACGAATGATTTAGCTTCACATACTTGAGAATATAAGTGATATAGCTTCAAATGCAGGTGAAACAAACGAGTTAGCTTCAAACCCATGCGAAACACATGATTTAGCATCTAATCAATGCGAAGTAGAAGGCTGATCTTCGAATCCATGCGAAGCAAATTGTTTAGCTTCAAATACTTGTGATACACTTGATTTAGCTTCAACAGCATGCGAAATAAACGAGTTAGCTTCAAAACCATGCGAAACATATGATTTAGATTAAAATCAATGCGGAGTAGGTGGCTTATCTTCGATTCCATGCGATACAAATGGTTTAGCTTCAAATAATTGTGATATACATGATTTAGCTTCAACAGCATGCGAAACAAACGAGTTAGATTCAAATCAATGCGAAACACATGATTCAGCTTCAACTGCATGCGAAACAAACGAGTTAGCTTCAAATCCATGCGAAACACATAATTTAGCTTCAAATCAATGCGACTTAGAAAGGTTATCTTCGAATCCATGCGAAACATATGATATAGCTACAAATACTTGTGATATACATGATTTAGCTTCAACAGCATGCGAAACAAACGAGTTAGCTTCAAATCCATGCGAAACACATGATTTAGATTCAAATCAATGCGAATTAGAAGGGTTATCTTGGAATCCATGCGAAACGTATGATATAGCTTCATATACTTGTGATATACATGATTTAGATTCAACAGCATGCGAAACAAACGAGTTAGCTTCAAATCCATGCGAAACACATGATTTAGCATCAAATCAATGCGAAGTAGAAGGCTGATCTTCGAATCCATGCGAAGCAAATGGTTTAGCTTCAAATACTTGTGATATACATGATTTAGCTTCAACAGCATGCGAAACAAACGAGTTAGCTTCAAAACCAAGCGAAACACATGATTTAGCCTCAAATCAATGCGAAGTAGAAGGCTTAGCTTCGAATAAATGCGAAACAAATGGTTTAGCTTCAAATACTTGTGATATATATGATTTAGCTTCAACAGCATGCGAAACAAACGAGTTAGCTTCAAATCCATGCGAAACACATGATTTAGCTTCAAATCAATGCGAAGTAGGAGGCTTATCTTCGAATCCATGCGAAGCAAATTGTTTAGCTTCGAATACTTGTGATACACTTGATTTAGCTTCAACAGCATGCGAAATAAACGAGTTAGCTTCAAAACCATGCGAAACACATGATTTAGCTTCAAATCTATGCGGAGTAGGTGGCTTATCTTCGATTCCATGCTATACAAATGGTT
Source organism: Megalopta genalis (assembly GCF_051020955.1). Classification (NCBI taxonomy): domain Eukaryota; kingdom Metazoa; phylum Arthropoda; class Insecta; order Hymenoptera; family Halictidae; genus Megalopta; species Megalopta genalis. The sequence continues at coordinate 312,095 of NW_027476308.1, read as the reverse complement.
TATCTTCAAATAATTGTGATATACATGATTTAGCTTCAACAGCATGCGAAACAAACGAGTTAACTTCAAATCCATGCGAAACACATGAGTTAGCTTCAAATCAATGCGAAGTGCAAGGCTTATCTTCGAATCCATGCGAAGCAAATGGTTTAGCTTCAAATACTTGTGATATAAATGATTTAGTTTCAACAGCATGCGAAACAAACGAGTTAGATTCAAATCCATGCTAAACACATGCTTCAGCTTCAAATCAATGCGAGGTAGGAGGCTTATCTTCGTTATCCATGCGAAAGAAATGGTTTAGCTTCAAATACTTGTGATATACATGATTTAGCTTCAACAGCATGCGAAACAAACGTGCTAGCTTCAAGTCCAAGCGAATAACATGATTTATCATCAAGTCAACGCGAAGTTGACGGCTTAGCTTCAAATACATGCGAAACGAATGATTTAGCTTCACATACTTGAGAATATAAGTGATATAGCTTCAAATGCAGGTGAAACAAACGAGTTAGCTTCAAACCCATGCGAAACACATGATTTAGCATCTAATCAATGCGAAGTAGAAGGCTGATCTTCGAATCCATGCGAAGCAAATTGTTTAGCTTCAAATACTTGTGATACACTTGATTTAGCTTCAACAGCATGCGAAATAAACGAGTTAGCTTCAAAACCATGCGAAACACATGATTTAGCTTCAAATCTATGCGGAGTAGGTGGCTTATCTTCGATTCCATGCGATACAAATGGTTTAGCTTCAAATAATTGTGATATACATGATTTAGCTTCAACAGCATGCGAAACAAACGAGTTAGATTCAAATCCATGCGAAACACATGATTTAGCTTCAAATCAATGCGAAGAAGAAGGGTTATCTTCGAATCCATGCGAAACGAATAGTTTAGCTTCAAATACTTGTGATATTCATGATTCAGCTTCAACTGCATGCGAAACAAACGAGTTAGCTTCAAATCCATGCGAAACACATGACTTAGCTTCAAATCAATGCGAATTAGAAAGGTTATCTTCGAATCCATGCGAAACATATGATATAGCTACAAATACTTGTGATATACATGATTCAGCTTCAACAGCATGCGAAACAAACGAGTTAGCTTCAAATTCATGCGAAACACATGATTTAGCCTCAAATCAATGCGAAGTAGAAGGCTTAGCTTCTAATTAATGCGAAACAAATGGTTTAGCTTCAAGTACTTGTGATATACATGATTCAGCTTCAACTGCATGCAAAACAAACGAGTTAGCTTCAAATCCATGCGAAACATATGATTTAGATTAAAATCAATGCGAAGTAGAAGGCTTATCTTCGAATAAATGCGAAACAAATGATATAGCTTCAAATACTTGTGATATACATGATTTAGTTCCAACAGCATGCGAAACAAACGAGTTAGCTTCAAATCCATGCGAAACACATGATTTATCTTCAAATCAATGCGAAGTAGAAGGCTTATCTTCGAAACCATGCGAAACAAATGGATTAGCTTCATATACTTGTGATATACATGATTTAGCTTCAACAGCATGCGAAATAAACGAGTTAGATTCAAACCCATGCGAAACACATGATTTAGCTTCAAATCAATGCGAAGAAGAAGGGTTATCTTCGAATCCATGCGAAACGAATAGTTTAGCTTCAAATACTTGTGATATTCATGATTCAGCTTCAACTGCATGCGAAACAAACGAGTTAGCTTCAAATCCATGCGAAACACATGATTTAGCTTCAAATCAATGCGAATTAGAAAGGTTATCTTCGAATCCATGCGAAACATATGATATAGCTACAAATACTTGTGATATACATGATTCAGCTTCAACAGCATGCGAAACAAACGAGTTAGCTTCAAATCCATGCGAAACACATGATTTAGCCTCAAATCAATGCGAAGAAGAAGGGTTATCTTCGAATCCATGCGAAACGAATAGTTTAGCTTCAAATACTTGTGATATTCATGATTCAGCTTCAACTGCATGCGAAACAAACGAGTTAGCTTCAAATCCATGCGAAACACATAATTTATCTTCAAATCAATGCGAAGTAGAAGGCTTATCTTCGAATAAATGCGAAACAAATGGTTTAGCTTCAAATACTTGTGATATATATGATTTAGCTTCAACAGCATGCGAAACAAACGAGTTAGCTTCAAATCCATGCGAAACACATGATTTAGCTTCAAATCAATGCGAAGTAGGAGGCTTATCTTCGAATCCATGCGAAGCAAATTGTTTAGCTTCAAATACTTGTGATACACTTGATTTAGCTTCAACAGCATGCGAAATAAACGAGTTAGCTTCAAAACCATGCGAAACACATGATTTAGCTTCAAATCTATGCGGAGTAGGTGGCTTATCTTCGATTCCATGCTATACAAATGGTTTAGCTTCAAATAATTGTGATATACATGATTTAGCTTCAACAGCATGCGAAACAAACGAGTTAGATTCAAATCCATGCGAAACACATGATTTAGCTTCAAATCAATGCGAAGAAGAAGGGTTATCTTCGAATCCATGCGAAACGAATAGTTTAGCTTCAAATACTTGTGATATTCATGATTCAGCTTCAACTGCATGCGAAACAAACGAGTTAGCTTCAAATCCATGCGAAACACATGATTTAGCTTCAAATCAATGCGAATTAGAAAGGTTATCTTCGAATCCATGCGAAACATATGATATAGCTACAAATACTTGTGATATACATGATTCAGCTTCAACAGCATGCGAAACAAACGAGTTAGCTTCAAATCCATGCGAAACACATGATTTAGCCTCAAATCAATGCGAAGAAGAAGGGTTATCTTCGAATCCATGCGAAACGAATAGTTTAGCTTCAAATACTTGTGATATTCATGATTCAGCTTCAACTGCATGCGAAACAAACGAGTTAGCTTCAAATCCATGCGAAACACATGATTTAGCTTCAAATCAATGCGAATTAGAAAGGTTATCTTCGAATCCATGCGAAACATATGATATAGCTACAAATACTTGTGATATACATGATTTAGCTTCAACAGCATGCGAAACAAACGAGTTAGCTTCAAATCCATGCGAAACACATGATTTAGATTCACATCAATGCGAATTAGAAGGGTTATCTTGGAATCCATGCGAAACGTATGATATAGCTTCATATACTTGTGATATACACGATTTAGATTCAACAGCATGCGAAACAAACGAGTTAGCTTCAAATCCATACGAAACACATGATTTAGCATCAAATCAATGCGAAGTAGAAGGCTGATCTTCGAATCCATGCGAAGCAAATGGTTTAGCTTCAAATACTTGTGATATACATGATTTAGCTTCAACAACATGCGAAACAAATGAGTTATATTCAAATCCAAGCGAAACACATGATTTATCTTCAAATCTATGCGAATTAGGAGGGTTATCTTGGAATCCATGCGAAACGTATGATATAGCTTCAAATACTTGTGATATACATGATTTAGCTTCAACAGCATGCGAAACAAACGAGTTAGCTTCAAATCCATGCGAAACACATGATTTAGCTTCAAATCAATGCGAATTAGAAGGCTTGTCTTGGAATCCATGCGAAACATATGATATAGCTACAAATACTTGTGATATACATGATTCAGCTTCAACAGCATGCGAAACAAACGAGTTAGCTTCATATTCATGCGAAACACATGATTTAGCCTCAAATCAATGCGAAGTAGAAGGCTTAGCTTCTAATTAATGCGAAACAAATGGTTTAGCTTCAAGTACTTGTGATATACATGATTCAGCTTCAACTGCATGCAAAACAAACGAGTTAGCTTCAAATCCATGCGAAACATATGATTTAGATTAAAATCAATGCGAAGTAGAAGGCTTATCTTCGAATAAATGCGAAACAAATGATATAGCTTCAAATACTTGTGATATACATGATTTAGTTCCAGCAGCATGCGAAACAAAAGAGTTAGCTTCAAATCCATGCGAAACACATGATTTATCTTCAAATCAATGCGAAGTAGAAGGCTTATCTTCGAAACCATGCGAAACAAATGGATTAGCTTCATATACTTGTGATATACATGATTTAGCTTCAACAGCATGCGAAATAAACGAGTTAGATTCAAACCCATGCGAAACACATGATTTAGCTTCAAATCTATGCGGAGTAGGTGGCTTATCTTCGATTCCATGCGATACAAATGGTTTAGCTTCAAATAATTGTGATATACATGATTTAGCTTCAGCAGCATGCGAAACAAACGAGTTAGATTCAAATCCATGCGAAACACATGATTTAGCTTCAAATTAATGCGAAGAAGAAGGGTTATCTTCGAATCCATGCGAAACGAATAGTTTAGCTTCAAATACTTGTGATATTCATGATTCAGCTTCAACTGCATGCGAAACAAACGAGTTAGCTTCAAGTCCATGCGAAACACATGATTTAGCTTCAAATCAATGCGAATTAGAAAGGTTATCTTCGAATCCATGCGAAACATATGATATAGCTACAAATACTTGTGATATACATGATTCAGCTTCAACAGCATGCGAAACAAACGAGTTAGCTTCAAATCCATGCGAAACACATGATTTAGCCTCAAATCAATGCGAAGAAGAAGGGTTATCTTCGAATCCATGCGAAACGAATAGTTTAGCTTCAAATACTTGTGATATTCATGATTCAGCTTCAACTGCATGCGAAACAAACGAGTTAGCTTCAAATCCATGCGAAACACATGATTTAGCTTCAAATCAATGCGAATTAGAAAGGTTATCTTCGAATCCATGCGAAACATATGATATAGCTACAAATACTTGTGATATACATGATTTAGCTTCAACAGCATGCGAAACAAACGAGTTAGCTTCAAATCCATGCGAAACACATGATTTAGATTCAAATCAATGCGAATTAGAAGGGTTATCTTGGAATCCATGCGAAACGTATGATATAGCTTCATATACTTGTGATATACACGATTTAGATTCAACAGCATGCGAAACAAACGAGTTAGCTTCAAATCCATGCGAAACACATGATTTAGCATCAAATCAATGCGAAGTAGAAGGCTGATCTTCGAATCCATGCGAAGCAAATGGTTTAGCCTCAAATACTTGTGATATACATGATTTAGCTTCAACAACATGCGAAACAAATGAGTTATATTCAAATCCAAGCGAAACACATGATTTATCTTCAAATCTATGCGAATTAGGAGGGTTATCTTGGAATCCATGCGAAACGTATGATATAGCTTCAAATACTTGTGATATACATGATTTAGCTTCAACAGCATGCGAAACAAACGAGTTAGCTTCAAAACCAAGCGAAACACATGATTTAGCCTCAAATCAATGCGAAGTAGAAGGCTTAGCTTCGAATAAATGCGAAACAAATGGTTTAGCTTCAAATTCTTGTGATATATATGATTTAGCTTCAACAGCATGCGAAACAAACGAGTTAGCTTCAAATCCATGCGAGACGCATGATTTACCATCTAATAAATGCGAAGTAGAAGGCTGATCTTCGAATCCATGCGAAGCAAATGGTTTGGCTTCAAATAGTTGTGATACACTTGATTTAGCTTCAACAGCATGCGAAACAAACGAGTTAGCTTCAAATCCTTGCGAAACACATGATTTAGTATCAAGTCAACGCGAAGTTGATGGCTTAGCTTCAAATCCATGCGAAACGAATGATTTAGCTTCACATACTTGTGAATATAAGTGATATAGCTTCAAATGCAGGCGAAACAAACGAGTTAGTTTCAAACCCATGCTAAACACATGATTTAGCATCTAATCAATGCGAAGTAGAAGGCTAATCTTCGAATCCATGCGAAACAAATGATATAGCTTCAAATACTTGTGATATACATGATTTAGTTTCAACAGCATGCGAAACAAACGAGTTAGCTTCAAATCCATGCGAAACACATGATTTAGCTTCAAATCAATGCGAAGTAGAAGGGTTATCTTCGAATCCATGCGAAACAAATGGTTTAGCTGCAAATATTTGTGATATAAATGATTTAGCTTCAACTGCATGCGAAACAAACGAGTTAGCTTCAAATCTATGCGAAACACATGAGTTAGCTTCAAATCAATGCGAAGTGCAAGGCTTATCTTCGAATCCATGCGAAGCAAATGGTTTAGCTTCAAATACTTGTGATATAAATGATTTAGTTTCAACAGCATGCGAAACACATGATTTAGCCTCAAATCAATGCGAAGTAGAAGGCTTAGCTTCGAATAAATGCGAAACAAATGGTTTAGCTTCAAATACTTGTGATATACATGATTTAGCTTCAACTGCATGCGAAACAAACGATTTAGCTTCAAGTCCAAACGAAACACATGATTTATATTCCATGCATTGCGTAGTAGAAGGTTTAACTACAAATCCATGCGATTCAAGTGATTTAGGTTAAAATACTTGCTATGTAATGGATTTAGCTTCAACTGGAAGCGAGACAAACGAGTTAGCTTCACATTCATGCGAAACACATGATTTAGATTCAAATCAATGCGAGGTAAAAGCTTTGTCTTCAAATCCATGCGAAACAAATGATTTAGCTTCAAATACTTGTGATATACATGATTTAGCTTCAACAGCATGCGAAACAAACGAGTTAACTTCAAGTCCAAGCGAAAAACTTGATTTATCATCAAGTCAACGCGAAGTTGACGGCTTAGATTCAAATCCATGCGAAACGAATGATTTAGCTTCACTTACTTGAGAATATAAATGATATAGCTTCAAATGCAGGCGAAACAAACGAGTTAGCTTCAAACCCATGAGAAACACATGATTTAGCATCAAATCAATGCGAAGTGGAAGGCTTATCTTCGAATCCATGCGAAACAAATGGTTTAGCTTCATATACTTGTGATATACATAATTTAGCTTCAACAGCATGCGAAATGAACGAGTTAGATTCAAATCCATGCGAAACACATGATTTAGCTTCAAATCAATGCGAAGTGGAAGGGTTATCTTCGTATCGATGCGAAACAAATGGTTTAGCTGCAAATACTTGTGATGTACATGATTCAGCTTCAACTGCATGCGAAACAAACGAGTTAGCTTCAAATCCATGCGAAGCACATGATTTAGCTTCAAATCAATGCGAAGTAGAAGGCTGATCTTCGAATCCATGCGAAGCAAATTGTTTAGCTTCAAATACTTGTGATACACTTGATTTAGCTTCAACAGCATGCGAAACAAACGAGTTAGCTTCAAATCCATGCGAAACACATGATTTAGCATCAAATCAATGCGAAGTGGAAGGCTTATCTTCGAATCCATGCGAAACAAATTGTTTAGCTTCATATACTTTTGATATACATGATTTAGCTTCAACAGCATGCGAAATGAACGAGTTAGATTCAAATCCATGCGAAACACATGATTTAGCTTCAAATCAATGCGAAGAAGAAGGGTTATCTTCGAATCCATGCGAAACGAACAGTTTAGCTTCAAATACTTGTGATATTCATGATTCAGCTTCAACTGCATGCGAAACAAACGAGTTAGCTTCAAATCCATGCGAAACACATGATTTAGCCTCAAATCAATGCGAAGTAGAAGGCTTAGCTTCTAATTATTGCGAAACAAATGGTTTAGATTCAAATACTTGTGATATATATGATTTAGCTTCAACAACATGCGAAACAAACGAGTTAGCATCAAGTCCAAACGAAAAACATGATTTAGCATCAAGTCAACGCGAAGTTGATGGCTTAGCTTCAAATCCATGCGAAACGAATGTTTTAGCTTCACATACTTGTGAATATAAGTGATATAGCTTCAAATGCAGGCGAAACAAACGTGTTAGCTTCAAACCCATGCGAAACACATGATTTAGCATCTAATCAATGCGAAGTAGAAGGCTAATCTTCGAATCCATGCGAAACAAATGATATAGCTTCAAATACTTGTGATATACATGATTTAGTTTCAACAGCATGCGAAACAAACGAGTTAGATTCAAATCCATGCGAAACACATGATTTAGCTACAAATCAATGCGAAGTAGGTGGCTTATCTTCGATTCCATGCGATACAAATGGTTTAGCTTCAAATAATTGTGATATACATGATTTAGCTTCAACAGCATGCGAAACAAACGAGTTAGCTTCAAATCCATGCGAAACAAATGATTTAGCATCAAATCAATGCGAAGTAGAAGGCTGACCTTCGAATCCATGCGAAGCAAATGGTTTAGCTTCAAATACTTGTGATATAAATGATTTAGTTTCAACAGCAACGAAACAAACGAGTTAGATTCAAATCCATGCAAAACACATGATTTAGCTTCAAATCAATGCGAATTAGAAGGGTTATCTTGGAATCCATGCGAAACGTATGATATAGCTTCAAATACTTGTGATATACATGATTTAGCATCAACTGCATGCGAAACAAACGAGTTAACTTCAAATCCATGCGAAACACATGATATAGCTTCAAATCAATGCGAATTAGAAGGGTTATCTTGGAATCCATGCGAAACGTATGATATAGCTTCAAATACTTGTGATATACATGATTTAGCATCAACTGCATGCGAAACAAACGAGTTAGCTTAAAATCCATGCGGAACAAATGATTTAGCTTCAAATCAATGCGAAGTAGAAGGCTGATCTTCGAATCCATGCGAAGCAAATGGTTTAGCTTCAAATACTTTTGATACACTTGATTTAGCTTCAACAGCATGCGAAACAAACGAGTTAGCTTCAAATCCATGCGAAACACATGATTTAGCATCAAAGCAATGCGATGTGGAAGGCTTATCTTCGAATCCATGCGAAACGAATAGTTTAGCTTCAAATACTTGTGATATACATGATTCAGCTTCAACTGCATGCGAAACAAACGAGTTAGCTTTAAATCCATGCGAAACACATGATTCAGCTTCAAATCAATGCGAATTAGAAGGGTTGTCTTGGAATCCATGCGAAACGTATGATATAGCTTCAAATACTTGTGATATACATGATTTAGCTTCAACAGCATGCGAAAAAAACGAGTTAGCTTCAAAACCAAGCGAAACACATGATTTAGCCTCAAATCAATGCGAAGTAGAAGGCTTAGCTTCGAATAAATGCGAAACAAATGGTTTAGCTTCAAATACTTGTGATATACATGATTTAGCTTCAACTGCATGCGAAACAAACGAGTTAGCTTCAAATCCATGCGAAACACATGATTTAGCTTCAAATCAATGCGAATTAGAAGGGTTATCTTCGAATCCATGCGAAACATATGATATAGCTTCAAATACTTGTGATATACATGATTTAGCTTCAACAGCATGCGAAACAAACGAGTTAGCTTCAAATCCTTGCGAAACACATGATTTAGTATCAAGTCAACGCGAAGTTGATGGCTTAGCTTCAAATCCATGCGAAACTAATGATTTAACTTCAAATACTTGTGAATATAAGTGATATAGCTTCAAATGCAGGCGAAACAAACGAGTTAGCTTCAAACCCATGCTTAACACATGATTTAGCATCTAATCAATGCGAAGTAGAAGGCTAATCTTCGAATCCATGCGAAACAAATGATATAGCTTCAAATACTTGTGATATACATTATTTAGCTTCAACAGCATCCGAAACAAACGAGTTAGATTCAAATCCATGCGAAACACATGATTTAGCTCCAAATCATTGCGAAGTAGAAGGCTTATCTTCGAATCCATGCGAAACAAACGGATTAGCTTCTTATACTTGTGATATACATGATTTAGCTTCAACAGCATGCGAAATAAACGAGTTAGATTCAAATCCATGCGAAACACATGATTTAGCTTCAAATCAATGTGAAGTAGAAGGGTTATCTTCGTATCGATGCGAAACAAATGGTTTAGCTGCAAATACTTGTGATGTACATGATTCAGCTTCAACTGCATGCGAAACAAACGAGTTAGCTTCAAATCCATGCGAAACACATGATTTAGATTAAAATCAATGCGAAGTAGAAGGCTTATCTTCGAATCCATGCGAAACAAATGGTTTAACTTCAAATACTTGTGATATACATGATTTAGCTTCAACAGCATGCGAAGCAAACGAGTTATCTTCAAATCCAAGCGAAACACATGATTTATCTTCAAATCAATGCTAAGTAGAAAGCTTAGCTTCAAATCCATGGGAATCAAATGGTTTAGCTTCAAATACTTTCGATATAAATGATTTAGATTCAACTGCATGCGAAACAAACGAGTTAACTTCAAATCCATGCGAAACATTTGATTTAACTTCATATCAATGCGAAGTAGAAGGCTGATCTTCGAATCCATGCGAAGCAAATGGTTTAGTTTCAAATACTTGTGATACACTTGAGTTAGCTTCAACAGCATGCGAAACAAACGAGTTAGCTTCAAATCCATGCGAAACACATGATTTAGCATCAAATCAATGCGAAGTGGAAGGCTTATCTTCGAATCCATGCGAAACAAATGGTTTAGCTTCATATACTTGTGATATACATGATATAGCTTCAACAGCATGCGAAATGAACGAGTTAGATTCAAATCCATGCGAAACACATGATTTAGGTTCAAATCAATGCGAAGTAGAAGGGTTATCTTCGAATCCATGCGAAACAAATGGTTTAGCTGCAAATACTTGTGATATACATGATTTAGCTTCAACTGCGTACGAAAAAAAGAGTTAGCTTCAAACCCATGCGAAACGTATTATTTAACTTCATATCAATGCGAAGTAGAAGGCTGATCTTCGAATCCATGCGAAGCCAATGGTTTAGCTTCAAATACTTGTGATACACTTGAGTTAGCTTCAACAGCATGCGAAATGAACGAGTTAGATTCAAATCCATGCGAAACACATGATTTAGCTTCAAATCAATTCGAAGTAGAAGGCTTATCTTCGAATCCATGCGAAACAAATGGTTTAGCTTCAAATACTTGTGAAATACATAATTTAGCTTCAACAGAATGCGAAACAAACGAGTTAGCTTCAAATCCATGCGAAACGCATGATTTACCATCTAATAAATGCGAAGTAGAAGGCTGATCTTCGAATCCATGCGAAGCAAATGGTTTGGCTTCAAATACTTGTGATACACTTGATTTAGCTTGAACAGAATGCGAAACAAACGAGTTAGCTTCAAGTCCAAGCAAAAACATGATTTAGAATCAAGTCAACGTGAAGTTGATGGCTTAGCTTCAAATCCATGCGAAACGAATGATTTAGCTTCACATACTTGTGAATATAAGTGATATAGCTTCAAATGTAGGCGAAACATACGAGTTAACTTCAAATCCATGCGAAACACATGATTTAGCTTCAAATCAATGCGATGTGGAAGGCTTACCTTCGAATCCATGCGAAACGAATAGTTTAGCTTCAAATACTTGTGATATACATGATTTAGTTCCAACAACATGCGAAACAAACGAGTTAGCTTCAAATCCATGCGAATCACATGATTTAGATTAAAATCAATGCGAAGTAGAAGGTTTATCTTCGAAACCATGCGAAACGAATAGTTTAGCTTCAAATACTTGTGATATTCATGATTCAGCTTCAACTGCATGCGAAACAAACGAGTTAGCTTCAAATCCATGCGAAACACATGATTTAGCTTCAAATCAATGCGAATTAGAAGGGTTATCTTCGAATCCATGCGAAACATATGATATTGCTACAAATACTTGTGATATACATGATTCAGCTTCAACAGCATGCGAAACAAACGAGTTAGCTTCAAATCCATGCGAAACACATGATTTAGCCTCAAATCAATGCGAAGTAGAAGGCTTAGCTTCTAATAAATGCGAAACAAATGGTTTAGCTTCAAATACTTGTGATATACATGATTTAGATTCAGGTGCGTGCGAAACAAACGTGTTAGCTTCAAATCCAAGCGAAACACATGATTTGGTTCAAATCAATGCGAAGTGGAAGACTGATCTTTGAATCAATGCGAAACAAATGGATTAGCTTCAAATACTCGTGATATACATGATTTAGCTTCAACACCATGCGAAACAAACGAGTTAGATTCAAATCCATGCGAAACACATCATTTGGCTTCAAATCAATGCGAAGAAGAAGGGTGATCATCGAATCCATGCTAATCAAATGGTTCAGATTCAAATACTTGTGATATACATGATTTAGCTTCAACAGCATGCGAAACAAACGAGTTAGCTTCAAATCCAGCGAAAAATATGATTTAACGTCAAATCGACGTGAAGTAGAAGGCTTAGCTTCAAATCCAAGCGAAGTAGAATGCTGAGTTTCAAAACCATGCGAATCAAACGGTTTAGGTTCAAATACTTGTGATATACTTGATTTAGATTCAAGTGCGTGCGAAACAAACGTGTTAGCTTCAAATCCAAGCGAAACACATGATTTGGTTACAAATTCATGCAAAGTAGAAGGCGTAGCTTCAAATACATGCGAAACACATGAATTAGATTCAAATGAAAGCGAATCACATAATTCAGCATCAAATCAATTGCGAAGTAGAATGGATATCTTCAACTCCATACTTGTGATATACATGATTTAGCTTCAACTGCGTGCGAAACAAACGAGTTAGCTTCAAATTCATGCGAAACAAATGGTTTAGCTTCAAAGACTTGTGTTATACATGATTTAGATTCAACTGCATGCGAAACAAACGAGTTAGCTTTAGATCCAAGCAAAACACATGATTTAGAATCAAATCAATACGAAGTAGAAGACTTAACTTCAAATACATGAGAAACATATGGTTAGCTTCAAATCAATTGGAAGTAGAAGGCTTGGCTTCAAATCCAAGCGAAACACATGATTTGGGTTCAGCTCAATGCGAAGTAGAAGGCTTAGCTTCAAATCCATGCGAAACGAATGATTTGGCTTCAAATACTTGTGATATAAATGATTTAGATTTAACTGCATGCAAGACAAACGAGTTGGGTTCAAATCCATGCGAAACACATGATTTAGCTTCAAATCCATGCGAAACTCATGATTTAGCTTCAAATCAATGCGAAGTAGAAGGCTGATCTTCGAATCCATGCGAAACAAATGGTTTAGCTTCAAATACTTGTGATACACATGACTGAGTTGCAACTGCGTGCGAAACAAACGAGTTATCTTCAAATCCAAGCGATACACATGATTTAGCCTCAAATCAATGCGAAGTAGAAGGCTTAGCGTCAAATCCATGCGAAACAAATGGTTCAGCTGGAAATACTTGTGATATACATGATTTAGCTTCAACTGGATGCGAAACAAACGTGTTAGCTTCAAATGAAAGCGAATCACATAATTCAGCATCAAATCAATGCGAAGTAGAATGCTTATCTTCAACTCCATACTTGTGATATACATGATTTAGTTTCAACTGCATTGCGAAACAAACTAGTTAGTTTCCAATCCAAGCGAAACACATGATTTAGCTTCAAATAAATGCGAAGTAGAAGGCTTATCTTCAAATCCATGCGAAACAAGTGGTTCAGCTTCAGATACTTATGATATGCGTGATTTTGCTTCAACTGCATGCAAAACCAACGAGTTAGCTTCAAATTCAAGCGAAACACATGATTTAGATTCAAATCGATGCGAAGTAGAAGGCTTAGCTTCAAATCCAGCGAAACGAATGATTTAGCTTCAAATACTTGCGAATATCTCTGATATTGCTTCATATGCAGGTGAAACAAACGACTTAGCTTTAAATCCATGCAAAAGACATGATTTACCTTCAAATCAATGCGAAGTGGAAGGCTTATCTTCGAATCCATGCGAAACAAACGAGTTAGCTTCAAATCCATTCAAAACACATGATTTAGCTTCGAATTCATTCGAAAGACATGGTTTAGATTCAAATGAATGCGAAGTAGAAGGCTTACCTTCGAATCCACACGAAACAGATGGTTTAGCTTCAAATGCTTGTGATGTACAGGATTTAGCTTCAACTGGATGCGAAGCAATCGAGTTAGCTTCAAATCCAAGCGAAACATATGATTTAGATTCAATGCAATGCGCAGTAGTAGGCGTAGCTTCAAATCCATTCGAAACAAATGGTTTAGTTTAAGATACTTGTTTTATACATGATTTAAGCTTCCACTGCATGCAAAACAAACGAGTTAGCTACAAATCCAAGCGAAACACATGATTCAGCTTCAAATCAATGCGATGTAGAAGGCTTAGCGTCAAATCCATGCGAAACAAATGGTTCAGCTTGAAATACTTGTGATATACATGATTTAGCTTCAACTGGATGCGAAACAAACGTGTTAGCTTCAAATGAAAGCGAATCACATAATTCAGCATCAAATCAAAGCGAAGTAGAATGCTTATCTTCAACTCCATACATGTGATATACATGATTTAGCTTCAACTGCATTGCGAAACAAACTAGTTAGTTTCAAATCCAAGCGAAACACATGATTTAGCTTCAAATAAATGCGAAGTAGAAGGCTTATCTTCAAATCCATGCGAAACAAGTGGTTCAGCTTCAGATACTTGTGATATACATGATTTAGCTTCAACTGCATGCAAAACAAACTAGTTAGTTTCAAAGCCAAGCGAAACACATGATTTAGCTTCAAATCAATGCGAAGTAGAAGGCTTATCTTCAAAACAATGCGAAACAAGTGGTTCAGCTTCAAATAATTGTGATGTGCATGATTTAGCTTCAAAAGCAAGTGAAACGAACGAGTTAGCTTCCAATCCATGCAAACACATGATTTAGCTTCTTATCAATGCGAAGTAGAAGGCTGATCCTCGAATCCTTGCGAAACAAATGGTTTAGCTTCAAATACTTGTGATGTACATGATTTAGCTTCAACAGCATGCAAAACTAACGAGTTAGCTTCAAATCCATGCGAAACACATGATTTAGCTTGAAATCAATGCGAAGTAGAAGGTTTATCTTCAAATACATGCGAAACACATGATTTAGCTTCAAATACTTGCCATAGAAGTGATATAGCTTCAAATGCATGCGAAACATCGATTTAGCTTGAAATCCAATCGAAACACATGATTTAGATTAAAATGTAAGCGAATTAGATGGCTTAGCTTCAAATCCAAGCGAAACACATTATTTAACTTCAAATCAATGCGAAGTAGAAGGCTTTGTTTCAAATCCATGCAAAGCAAATGTTTTAGCTTCTAATACTTGTGATGTACATGATTCAGCTTGAACTGCATGAGAGACACGCGAGAGAGCTTCAAATCCAGGGGAAGCACATGATTTAACTTCAAAACAATGCGAAGTAGAAGGCATATCATCGAATCCGTGCGAAACAAATGGTTTAGCTTCAAATACTTGTGATATACATGATTTAGCTTCAACAGCATGCAAAACTAACGAGTTAGCTTCAAATCCAAGCGAAACACATGATTTAGCTTCAAATCAATGCGAAGTAGAAGGCTTATTTTGAAATCCATGCGAATCAAATGGTTTAGCTTCAAATAATTGTGATATACATGATTTAGCTTCAATTGCATTGCGAAACAAACTAGTTTTAGCCTGATATTCGTGCGAAACAAATGGTTCAGCTTCAAATACTTGTGATATACATGATTTAGCTTCAACTGCATGTGAAACGAACGTGTTAGCTTCAAATTCAACAGAAACACATGATTCAGTTTCAAATAAAAGCGAAGTAGATGGCATAGCATCAAATCCAGGCGCATCAAATGGTTTAGCTTCAAATACTTGTGATATACATGATTTAGCTTCAACAGCAATGCGATACAAACTAGTTAGTTTCTAATCCAAGCGAAACACATGATTTAGCTTCAAATCAATGCGAAGTAGAAGGCTTATCTTCAAATCCATGCGAATCAAATGGTTGAGCTTCAAATACTTGGGATATACATGATTCAGCCTAAAGTGCATGCGTAACAAACGAGTTAGCTTCAAATCTATGCAAAACGCATGATTTAGCTTCAAGTTCATTCCAAACACATGGTTTAGCGTGATATTCGTGCAAAACAAACGGTTCAGCTTCAAATCCTTTTGATATACATGATTTAGCTTCAACTGCATGTGAAACGAACGTGTTAGCTTCAAAAACAAGAGAAACACATGATTCAGTTTCAAATAAAAGCGAAGTATAATGGCATCGCATCAAATCCATGCGAATCAAATGGTTGAGCTTCAAATACTTGGGATATACATGATTCAGCTTCAAGTGCATGCGTAACAAACGAGTTAGCTTCAAATCTATGCAAAACGCATGATTTAGCTTCAAATTCATTCCAAACACATGGTTTAGCGTGATAAACGTGCAAAACAAACGGTTCAGCTTCAAATCCTTTTGATGTACATGATTTAGCTTCAACTGCATGTGAAACGAACGTGTTAGCTTCAAAAACAAGAGAAACACATGATTCAGTTTCAAAAAAAGGCGAAGTAGATGGCATAGCATCAAATCCATGCGAATCAAATGGTTTAGCTTCAAATACTTGTTTGATACATGATCTATCTTCAATTGCATGCGAAACAAACGAGTTAGCTTGAAATCCAAGCGAAGCACATGATTTAGCTTCAAATCAATGCGAAGTAGAAGGCTTATTTTGAAATCCATGCGAATCACCTGGTTTAGCTTCAAATAACTGTGATATACATGATTTAGCTTCAACTGCATCGCGAAGCAAACTAGTTAGTTTCAAATCCAAGCAAAACACATGATTTAGCTTCAAATCAATGCGAAGTAGAAGGCTTAGCTTCAAATCCATGCGAATTAAATGGTTTAGCTTCAGATTCTTGCGATATACATGAGTTAGATTCAACAGCATGCGAAACAAACGAGTTAACTTCAACTCCATGCGCAATACATGATTTAGCTTCAAATCAATGCGAAGTAGAAGGCTTATCTTCGAATTCCATGCGAAACAAATGGTGTAGCTTCAAATACCTGTGATATACATGATTTAACATCAAATGCAGGCGAAGAAAACGAGTTAGCTTCAAATACATGCGTAATACATGATTTAGCATCAAATTCATTCGAAACACGTGGTTTAGCTTAATATTCTTTGCCAAACAAATGGTTTAGCTTCAAATACTTGTTTGATACATGATTTATCTTCAATTGCATGCGAAACAAACGAGTTAGCTTGAAATCCAAGCGGAACACATGATTTAGCTTCAAATCAATGGGAAGTAGAAGGCTTATTTTGAAATCCATGCGAATCAAATGGTTTAGCTTCAAATAACTGTGATATACATGATTTTGCTTCAACTGCATTGCGAAACAAACTAGTTAGTTTCAAATCCAAGCGAAACACATGATTTAGCTTCAAATCAATACGAAGTAGAAGGCTTAGCTTCAAATCCATGCGAATCAAATGGTTTAGCTTCAGATTCTTGCGATATACATGATTTAGATTCAACAGCATGCGAAACAAACGAGTTAGCTTCAACTCCATGCGCAATACATAATTTAGCTTCAACTCAATGCGAAGTAGAAGGGTTATCTTCGAATTCCAAACGAAACAAATGGTGTAGCTTCAAATACCTGTGATATACATGATTTAACATCAAATGCAGGCGAAGATAACGAGTCAGCTAGAAATCCAAGCGAAACACATGATTTAGCTTCAAATCAATGCGAAGTAGAAGGCTTATTTTGAAATCCATGCGTATCAAATGGTTTAGCTTCAAATAATTGTGATATACATGATTTAGCTTCAACTGCATTGCGAAACAAACTAGTTAGTCTCAAATCCAAGCGAAACACATGATGTAGCTTCAAATCAATGCGAAGTAGAAGGCTTATCTTCAAATCCATTCGAAACAAGTGGTTCTGCTTCAAATACTTGTGATGTGCATGATTCAGCTTCAACTGCATGCGAAACAAACGAGTTAGCTTCAAATCCGTGCGAAACACATGATTTAGCTTCAAATCAATGCGAAGTAGAAGTCTGAGCTTCGAATCCTTACGAAACAAATGGTTTAGCTGCAAATACTAGTGATATACATGATTTCGCTTCAACAACTTGCGAAACAAACGAGTTGGCTTCAAATCCAAGCGAAACACATGACTTAGTTTCAAATCAATGCGAAGTAGAAGGCTTAGCTTTCAATCCGTGCTAAACGAATGATTTAGATTCAAATGCTTGCGAATATAAGTGATACAGCTTCAAACGCAGGCGACACAAACGAATTAGCCTCAAATTCATGCGAAACACATGATTCAGCTTCAAATCAATGCGAAGTAGAAGTCTTAGCTTGAAAACCGTGCCAATCAAACGGTTTAGCTTCAAATACTTGTGATATACATGGTTCAGCTTCAAGTTCATGCGAAACAAACGAGTTAGCTTCAAATCCATGCGAAACACATGATTTAGCTTCAAATTCATTCCAAACACATGTTTTAGCCTGATATTCATGCGAAACAAATGGTTCAGCTTCAAATACTTGTGATATACATGATTTAGCTTCAACTGCATGTGAAACGAACGTGTTAGCTTCAAATTCAACAGAAACACATGATTCAGATTCAAATAAAAGCGAAGTAGATGGCATAGCACCAAATCCAGGCGCATCAAATGGTTTAGCTTCAAATACTTGTGATATACATGATTTAGCTTCAACAGCAATGCGATACAATCTAGTTAGTTTCTAATCCAAGCGAAACACATGATTTAGCTTCAAATCAATGCGAAGTAGAAGGCTTATCTTCAAATCCATGCGAATCAAATTGTTGAGCTTCAAATACTAGGGATATACATGATTCAGCTTCAAGTGCGTGCGTAACAAACGAGTTAGCTTCAAATCTATGCAAAACGCATGATTTAGCTTCAAATTCATTCCAAACACATGGTTTAGCGTGATATTCGTGCAAAACAAACGGTTCAGCTTCAAATCCTTTTGATATACATGATTTAGCTTCAACTGCATGTGAAACGAACGTGTTAGCTTCAAAAACAAGAGAAACACTTGATTCAGTTTCAAATAAATGCGAAGTAGATGGCATAGCATCAAATCCATGCGAATCAAATGGTTGAGCTTCAAATACTTGGGATATACATGATTCAGCTTCAAGTGCATGCGTAACAAACGAGTTAGCTTCAAATCTATGCAAAACGCATGATTTAGCTTCAAATTCATTCCAAACACATGGTTTAGCGTGATATTCGTGCAAAACAAACGGTTCAGCTTCAAATCCTTTTGATGTACATGATTTAGCTTCAACTGCATGTGAAACGAACGTGTTAGCTTCAAAAACAAGAGAAACACATGATTCAGTTTCAAAAAAAGGCGAAGTAGATGGCATAGCATCAAATCCATGCGAATCAAATGGTTTAGCTTCAAATACTTGTTTGATACATGATCTATCTTCAATTGCATGCGAAACAAACGAGTTAGCTTGAAATCCAAGCGAAGCACATGATTTAGCTTCAAATCAATGCGAAGTAGAAGGCTTATTTTGAAATCCATGCGAATCACCTGGTTTAGCTTCAAATAACTGTGATATACATGATTTAGCTTCAACTGCATTGCGAAACAAACTAGTTAGTCTCAAATCCAAGCGAAACACATGATGTAGCTTCAAATCAATGCGAAGTAGAAGGCTTATCTTCAAATCCATGCGAAACAAGTGGTTCAGCTTCAAATACTTGTGATGTACATGATTTAGTTTCAAATGCAAGCGAAACGAACGAGTTAGCTTGAAATCCAAGCGAAACACATGATTTAGCTTCAAATCAATGCGAAGTAGAAGGCTTATTTTGAAATCCATGCGAATCAAATGGTTTAGCTTCAAATAATTGTGATATACATGATATAGCTTCAATTGCATTGCGAAACAAACTAGTTAGTCTCAAATCCAAGCGAAACACACGATGTAGCTTCAAATCAATGCGAAGTAGAAGGCTTATCTTCAAATCCATTCGAAACAAGTGGTTCAGCTTCAAATACTTGTGATGTGCATGATTCAGCTTCAACTGCATGCGAAACAAACGAGTTAGCTTCAAATCCATGCGAAACACATGATTTAGCTTCAAATCAATGCGAAGTAAAAGTCTGAGCTTCGAATCCTTACGAAACAAATGGTTTAGCTGCAAATACTAGTGATATGCATGATTTCGCTTCAACAACTTGCGAAACAAACGAGTTGGCTTCAAATCCAAGCGAAACACATGACTTAGTTTCAAATCAATGCGAAGTAGAAGGCTTAGCTTCCAATCCGTGCTAAACGAATGATTTAGATTCATCTGCTTGCGAATATAAATGATACAGCTTCAAACGCAGGCGACACAAACGAGTTAGCCTCAAATTCATGCGAAACACATGATTCAGCTTCAAATCAATGCGAAGTAGAACTCTTAGCTTGAAAACCGTGCCAATCAAACGGTTTAGCTTCAAATACTTGTGATATACATGGTTCAGCTTCAAGTTCATGCGAAACAAACGAGTTAGCTTCAAATCCATGCGAAACACATGATTTAGCTTCAAATCAATGCGAAGTAGAAGTCTGAGCTTCCAATCCGTGCTAAACGAATGATTTAGATTCAAATGCTTGCGAATATAAGTGATACAGCTTCAAACGCAGGCGACACAAACGAGTTAGCTTCAAATCCATGCGAAACACATGATTTAGCTTCAAATTCATTCCAAACACATGTTTTAGCCTGATATTCGTGCGAAACAAATGGTACAGCTTCAAATACTTGTGATATACATGATTTAGCTTCAACTGCATGTGAAACGAACGTGTTAGCTTCAAATTCAACAGAAACACATGATTCAGTTTCAAATAAAAGCGAAGTAGATGGCATAGCATCAAATCCAGGCGCATCAAATGGTTTAGCTTCAAATACTTGTGATAT
The DNA here is from genome assembly GCF_051020955.1 of Megalopta genalis. Taxonomy (NCBI): domain Eukaryota; kingdom Metazoa; phylum Arthropoda; class Insecta; order Hymenoptera; family Halictidae; genus Megalopta; species Megalopta genalis. Next base: position 291,281 of record NW_027476308.1, on the reverse strand, counting down.
ACATGATTTAGCTTCAACAGCAATGCGATACAAACTAGTTAGTTTCTAATCCAAGCGAAACACATGATTTAGCTTCAAATCAATGCGAAGTAGAAGGCTTATCTTCAAATCCATGCGAATCAAATTGTTGAGCTTCAAATACTAGGGATATACATGATTCAGCTTCAAGTGCGTGCGTAACAAACGAGTTAGCTTCAAATCCATGCGAAACACAGGATTTAGTTACAAATCAATGCGAAGTAGAAGGCTGATCTTCAAATCCATGCGAAACACTTGGTTTAGCTTCAAATACTTGTGATATGCATGATTTAGCTTCAACAACTTGCGAAACAAACGAGTTGGCTTCAAATCCAAGCGAAACACATGACTTAGTTTCAAATCAATGCGAAGTAGAAGCCTTAGCTTCCAATCTGTGCTAAACGAATGATTTAGATTCAAATGCTTGCGAATATAAGTGATACAGCTTCAAACGCAGGCGACACAAACGAGTTAGCCTCAAATTCATGCGAAACACATGATTCAGCTTCAAATCAATGCGAAGTAGAAGTCTTAGCTTGAAAAACCGTGCCAATCAAACGGTTTAGCTTCAAATACTTGTGATATACATGGTTCAGCTTCAAGTTCATGCGAAACAAACGAGTTAGCTTCAAATCCATGCGAAACACATGATTTAGCTTCAAATCAATGCGAAGTAGAAGTCTGAGCTTCCAATCCGTGCTAAACGAATGATTTAGATTCAAATGCTTGCGAATATAAGTGATACAGCTTCAAACGCAGGCGACACAAACGAGTTAGCTTCAAATCCATGCGAAACACATGATTTAGCTTCAAATTCATTCCAAACACATGTTTTAGCCTGATATTCGTGCGAAACAAATGGTACAGCTTCAAATACTTGTGATATACATGATTTAGCTTCAACTGCATGTGAAACGAACGTGTTAGCTTCAAATTCAACAGAAACACATGATTCAGTTTCAAATAAAAGCGAAGTAGATGGCATAGCATCAAATCCAGGCGCATCAAATGGTTTAGCTTCAAATACTTGTGATATACATGATTTAGCTTCAACAGCAATGCGATACAAACTAGTTAGTTTCTAATCCAAGCGAAACACATGATTTAGCTTCAAATCAATGCGAAGTAGAAGGCTTATCTTCAAATCCATGCGAATCAAATTGTTGAGCTTCAAATACTAGGGATATACATGATTCAGCTTCAAGTGCGTGCGTAACAAACGAGTTAGCTTCAAATCTATGCAAAACGCATGATTTAGCTTCAAATTCATTCCAAACACATGGTTTAGCGTGATATTCGTGCAAAACAAACGGTTCAGCTTCAAATCCTTTTGATATACATGATTTAGCTTCAACTGCATGTGAAACGAACGTGTTAGCTTCAAAAACAAGAGAAACACTTGATTCAGTTTCAAATAAATGCGAAGTAGATGGCATAGCATCAAATCCATGCGAATCAAATGGTTGAGCTTCAAATACTTGGGATATACATGATTCAGCTTCAAGTGCATGCGTAACAAACGAGTTAGCTTCAAATCTATGCAAAACGCATGATTTAGCTTCAAATTCATTCCAAACACATGGTTTAGCGTGATATTCGTGCAAAACAAACGGTTCAGCTTCAAATCCTTTTGATGTACATGATTTAGCTTCAACTGCATGTGAAACGAACGTGTTAGCTTCAAAAACAAGAGAAACACATGATCCAGTTTCAAAAAAAGGCGAAGTAGATGGCATAGCATCAAATCCATGCGAATCAAATGGTTTAGCTTCAAATACTTGTTTGATACATGATCTATCTTCAATTGCATGCGAAACAAACGAGTTAGCTTGAAATCCAAGCGAAGCACATGATTTAGCTTCAAATCAATGCGAAGTAGAAGGCTTATTTTGAAATCCATGCGAATCACCTGGTTTAGCTTCAAATAACTGTGATATACATGATTTAGCTTCAACTGCATTGCGAAACAAACTAGTTAGTCTCAAATCCAAGCGAAACACATGATGTAACTTCAAATCAATGCGAAGTAGAAGGCTTATCTTCAAATCCATGCGAAACAAGTGGTTCAGCTTCAAATACTTGTGATGTACATGATTTAGTTTCAAATGCAAGCGAAACGAACGAGTTAGCTTGAAATCCAAGCGAAACACATGATTTAGCTTCAAATCAATGCGAAGTAGAAGGCTTATTTTGAAATCCATGCGAATCAAATGGTTTAGCTTCAAATAATTGTGATATACATGATTTAGCTTCAATTGCATTGCGAAACAAACTAGTTAGTCTCAAATCCAAGCGAAACACATGATGTAGCTTCAAATCAATGCGAAGTAGAAGGCTTATCTTCAAATCCATTCAAAACAAGTGGTTCAGCTTCAAATACTTGTGATGTGCATGATTCAGCTTCAACTGCATGCGAAACAAACGAGTTAGCTTCAAATCCATGCGAAACACATGATTTAGCTTCAAATCAATGCGAAGTAGAAGTCTGAGCTTCGAATCCTTGCGAAACAAATGGTTTAGCTGCAAATACTAGTGATATGCATGATTTCGCTTCAACAACTTGCGAAACAAACGAGTTGGCTTCAAATCCAAGCGAAACACATGACTTAGTTTCAAATCAATGCGAAGTAGAAGGCTTAGCTTCCAATCCGTGCTAAACGAATGATTTAGATTCAAATGCTTGCGAATATAAGTGATACAGATTCAAACGCAGGCGACACAAACGAGTTAGCCTCAAATTCATGCGAAACACATGATTTAGCTTCAAATCAATGCGAAGTAGAAGTCTTAGCTTGAAAACCGTGCCAATCAAACGGTTTAGCTTCAAATACTTGTGATATACATGGTTCAGCTTCAAGTTCATACGAAACAAACGAATTAGTTTCAAATCCATGCGAAACATAGGATTTAGTTACAAATCAATGCGAAGTAGAAGGCTGATCTTCAAATCCATGCGAAACACTTGGTTTAGCTTCAAATACTTGTGATATGCATGATTTAGCTTCAACAACTTGCGAAACAAACGAGTTGGCTTCAAATCCAAGCGAAACACATGACTTAGTTTCAAATCAATGCGAAGTAGAAGCCTTAGCTTCCAATCCGTGCTAAACGAATGATTTAGATTCAAATGCTTGCGAATATAAGTGATACAGCTTCAAACGCAGGCGACACAAACGAGTTAGCCTCAAATTCATGCGAAACACATGATTCAGCTTCAAATCAATGCGAAGTAGAAGTCTTAGCTTGAAAACCGTGCCAATCAAACGGTTTAGCTTCAAATACTTGTGATATACATGGTTCAGCTTCAAGTTCATGCGAAACAAACGAGTTAGCTTCAAATCCATGCGAAACACATGATTTAGCTTCAAATCAATGCGAAGTAGAAGTCTGAGCTTCCAATCCGTGCTAAACGAATGATTTAGATTCAAATGCTTGCGAATATAAGTGATACAGCTTCAAACGTAGGCGACACAAACGAGTTAGCTTCAAATCCATGCGAAACACATGATTTAGCTTCAAATTCATTCCAAACACATGTTTTAGCCTGATATTCGTGCGAAACAAATGGTTCAGCTTCAAATACTTGTGATATACATGATTTAGCTTCAACTGCATGTGAAACGAACGTGTTAGCTTCAAATTCAACAGAAACACATGATTCAGTTTCAAATAAAAGCGAAGTAGATGGCATAGCATCAAATCCAGGCGCATCAAATGGTTTAGCTTCAAATACTTGTGATATACATGATTTAGCTTCAACAGCAATGCGATACAAACTAGTTAGTTTCTAATCCAAGCGAAACACATGATTTAGCTTCAAATCAATGCGAAGTAGAAGGCTTATCTTCAAATCCATGCGAATCAAATTGTTGAGCTTCAAATACTAGGGATATACATGATTCAGCTTCAAGTGCGTGCGTAACAAACGAGTTAGCTTCAAATCTATGCAAAACGCATGATTTAGCTTCAAATTCATTCCAAACACATGGTTTAGCGTGATATTCGTGCAAAACAAACGGTTCAGCTTCAAATCCTTTTGATATCCATGATTTAGCTTCAACTGCATGTGAAACGAACGTGTTAGCTTCAAAAACAAGAGAAACACTTGATTCAGTTTCAAATAAATGCGAAGTAGATGGCATAGCATCAAATCCATGCGAATCAAATGGTTGGGCTTCAAATACTTGGGATATACATGATTCAGCTACAAGTGCATGCGTAACAAACGAGTTAGCTTCAAATCTATGCAAAACGCATGATTTAGCTTCAAATTCATTCCAAACACATGGTTTAGCGTGATATTCGTGCAAAACAAACGGTTCAGCTTCAAATCCTTTTGATGTACATGATTTAGCTTCAACTGCATGTGAAACGAACGTGTTAGCTTCAAAAACAAGAGAAACACATGGTTCAGTTTCAAAAAAAGGCGAAGTAGATGGCATAGCATCAAATCCATGCGAATCAAATGGTTTAGCTTCAAATACTTGTTTGATACATGATCTATCTTCAATTGCATGCGAAACAAACGAGTTAGCTTGAAATCCAAGCGAAGCACATGATTTAGCTTCAAATCAATGCGAAGTAGAAGGCTTATTTTGAAATCCATGCGAATCACCTGGTTTAGCTTCAAATAACTGTGATATACATGATTTAGCTTCAACTGCATTGCGAAACAAACTAGTTAGTCTCAAATCCAAGCGAAACACATGATGTAGCTTCAAATCAATGCGAAGTAGAAGGCTTATCTTCAAATCCATGCGAAACAAGTGGTTCAGCTTCAAATACTTGTGATGTACATGATTTAGTTTCAAATGCAAGCGAAACGAACGAGTTAGCTTGAAATCCAAGCGAAACACATGATTCAGCTTCAAATCAATGCGAAGTAGAAGGCTTATTTTGAAATCCATGCGAATCAAATGGTTTAGCTTCAAATAATTGTGATATACATGATTTAGCTTCAATTGCATTGCGAAACAAACTAGTTAGTCTCAAATCCAAGCGAAACACACGATGTAGCTTCAAATCAATGCGAAGTGGAAGGCTTATCTTCAAATCCATTCGAAACAAGTGGTTCAGCTTCAAATACTTGTGATGTGCATGATTCAGCTTCAACTGCATGCGAAACAAACGAGTTAGCTTCAAATCCATGCGAAACACATGATTTAGCTTCAAATCAATGCGAAGTAGAAGTCTGAGCTTCGAATCCTTACGAAACGAATGGTTTAGCTGCAAATACTAGTGATATGCATGATTTCGCTTCAACAACTTGCGAAACAAACGAGTTGGCTTCAAATCCAAGCGAAACACATGACTTAGTTTCAAATCAATGCGAAGTAGAAGGCTTAGCTTCCAATCCGTGCTAAACGAATGATTTAGATTCAAATGCTTGCGAATATAAGTGATACAGCTTCAAACGCAGGCGACACAAACGAGATAGCCTCAAATTCATGCGAAACACATGATTCAGCTTCAAATCAATGCGAAGTAGAAGTCTTAGCTTGAAAACCGTGCCAATCAAACGGTTTAGCTTCAAATACTTGTGATATACATGGTTCAGCTTCAAGTTCATGCGAAACAAACGAGTTAGCTTCAAATCCATGCGAAACACAGGATTTAGTTACAAATCAATGCGAAGTAGAAGGCTGATCTTCAAATCCATGCGAAACACTTGGTTTAGCTTCAAATACTTGTGATATGCATGATTTAGCTTCAACAGCATGCGAAACAAACGAGTTAGCTTCAAATCCAAGCGACACATATGATTTCGCTTCAAATCAATGCGAAGTAGAAGGCTTAGCTTCAAATCCAGCGAAACGAATGATTTCGCTTCAATTATATGTGATATACATGATTTAGCTTCAAATGCATGCGAAACAAACGAGTTAGCTTCAAATCCATTCAAAACACATGATTTAGCTTCAAATTCATTCGAAAGACTTGGTTTAGCGTACTATTCATGGGAATCAAATGGTTCAGATTCAAATACTTGTGATATACATGATATAGCTTCAAATGCAGGCGAAACAAACGAGTTATCTTCAAATCGATGCGAAACTCATGATTTACCTTCAAATGAATGCGAAGTAGAAGGCTTAGTTTGAAATCCATGCGAATCAAGTTCTTTAGCTTCAAATACTTATGATATACATGATTTAGCTTCAACTGCATGCGAAACAAACAAGTTAGCTTCAAATCCAAGCGAAACACATGATTTAGATTCAAATTCATGCGAAACACATGGTTTAGCTTAATATTCATGCGAAACAAATGCTTCAGCTTCAAATACTTGTGATATAGATGATTTAGATTCATCTGCATGCGAAACAAACGACTTAGCTTCAAATCCAAGCGAACCACATGATTTAGCTACAAATAAACGCGAAGTAGGATGCTGATCTTCGAATCCATGCGAAACAAATGGCTCAGGCTCAAATACTTGTGTTATACTTGATTTAGCTTCAACTGCATGCGAAACAAACAAGTTAGCTTCAAATCCAAGCGAAACACATGATTTAGCTTCAAATTCATGCGAAACACATGATTTAGCTTAATATTAATGCGAAACAAATGCTTCAGCTTCAAATACTTGTGATATAGATGATTTAGCTTCATCTGCATGCGAAACAAACGACTTAGCTTCAAATCCATTCGAAACACATGATTTAGCTTCACATAAACGCGAAGTAGGATGCTGATCTTCGAATCCATGCGAAACAAATGGCTCAGGCTCAAATACTTGTGATATACATGATTTAGCTTCAACTGCATGCGAAACCAACCAGTTAGCTTGAAATACAAGCGAAACACATGATTTAGCTTCAAATCAATGCGAAGTGGAAGGCTTATCTTCGAATCCGTGCGAAACGAATAGTTTAGCTTCAAATGCTTGTGATATACATGACTTAGCTTCAACAGCATGCGAAACAAACGAGTTAGCTTAAAATCCATGCGAAACACATGATTTAGCTTCAAATCAATGCGAATTAGAAGGGTTATCTTCGAATCCATGCGAAACATATGATATAGCTTCAAATACTTGTGATATACATGATTTAGCTTCAACAGCATGCGAAACATACGAGTTAGCTTCAAATCCATGCGAACACATGATTTAGCTTCAAATCAATGCGAAGTAGGAGGCTTATCTTCGAATCCATGCGAAACATATGATATAGCTTCAAATACTTGTGATATACAAGATTTAGCTTCAACAGCATGCAAAACAAACGAGTTAGCTTCAAATCCATGCGAAACACATGATTTAGATTAAAATCAGTGAGAAGTAGAAGGCTTATCTTCGAATCCAAGCGAAACAAATGGTTTAGCTTCAAATACTTGTGATATACATGATTTAGCTTCAACTGCATGCGAAACAAACGAGTTAACTTCAAATCCATGTGAAACACATGATTTAGCTTCAAATCAATGCGAAGTGGAAGGCTTATCTTCGAATCCATGCGAAACAAATAGTTTAGATTCAAATACTTTTGATATACATTATTCAGCTTCAACTGCATGCGAAACAAACGAGTTAGCTTCAAATCCATGCGAAACACATGAATTAGATTAAAATCAATTCGAAGTAGAAGGCTTATCTTCGAATCCGTGCGAAACAAATGGTTTAGCTTCAAATACTTGTGATATACATGATTTAGCTTCAACTGCATGCGAAACAAACGAGGTAGCTTCAAATCCATGCGAACACATGATTTAGCTTCAAATCAATGCGAAGTAGAAGGCTGATCTTCGAATCCATGCGAAGCAAATGGTTTGGCTTCAAATACTTCTGATACACTTGATTCAGCTTCAACAGCATGCGAAACAAACGAGTTAGAAGCAAATCCATGCGAAACACATGATTTAGCTTCAAATCAATGCGAAGTAGGAGGCTTATCTCCGAATCCATGCGTAACAAATGGTTTAGCTTCAAATACTTGTGATATACATGATTTAGCTTAAACAGCATGCGAAACTAACGAGGTAGCTTCAAATCCATGCGAACACATGATTTAGCTTCAAATCAATGCGAAGTAGGAGGCTTATCTTCGAATCCATGCGAAACAAATTGTTTAGCTTCAGATAATTGTGATATGCATGATTTAGCTTCAACAGAATGCGAAACAAACGAGTTAGCTTCAAATCCATGCGAAACACATGATTTAGCATCTAATAAATGCGAAGTAGAAGGCTGATCTTCGAATCCATGCGAAACAAATGGTTTGGCTTCAAATACTTGTGATACCCTTGATTTAGCTTCAACAGCATGCGAAACAAACGAGTTCGATTCAAATCCATGCGAAACACATGATTTAGCTTCAAATCAATGCAAAGTACATGGGTTATCATCGAATCCATGCGAAACAAATTGTTTAACTTCAAATACTTGTGATATACATGATTTAGCTTCAACAGCAAGCGAAACAAACGAGTTCGATTCAAATCAATGCGGAACACATGATTTAGCTTGAAATCAATGCGAAGTGGAAGGCTTATCTTCGAATCCATGCGAAACGAATAGTTTAGCTTCAAATGCTTGTGATATACATGATTCAGCTTCAACTGCATGCGAAACAAACGAGTTAGCTTCAAATCCATGTGAAACACATGATTTGGATCCAATACTTGTGATACACTTGATTTAGCTTCAACAGCATGCGAAATAAAGGAGTTAGCTTCAAGTCCAAACGAAAAACATGATTTAGCATCAATTCAACGCGAAGTTGATGGCTTAGCTTCAAATCCATGCGAAACGAATGATTTAGCTTCAAATCAATGCGAATTAGAAGGGTTATCTTCGAATCCATGCGAAACATATGAAATAGCTTCAAATACTTGTGATATACATGATTTAGCTTCAACAGCATGCGAAAGAAACGAGTTAGCTTCAAATCCATGCGAACACATGATTTAGCTTCAAATCAATGCGAAGTAGGAGGCTTATCTTCGAATCCATGCGAATCAAATGGTTTAGCTTCAAATACTTGTGATATACATGATTCAGCTTCAACTGCATGCGAAACAAACGAGTTAGCTTCAAATCCATGCGAAACACATGATTTAGATTAAAATCAATGCGAAGTAGAAGGCTTATCTTCGAATCCAAGCGAAACAAATGGTTTAGCTTGAAATACTTGTGACACACTTGATTTAGCTTCAACAGCATGCGAAACAAACGATGTAGTTTCAAGTCCATGCGAACACATGATTTAGCTTCAAATCAATGCGAAGTAGGAGGCTTATCTTCGAATGCATGCGAAACAAATGGTTTAGCTTCAAATACTTGTGATATACATGACTTAGCTTCAACAGCATGCGAAACAAACGAGTTAGCTTCAAATCCATGCGAAACACATGATTTGGCTTCAAATCAATGCGAATTAGAAGGCTTATCTTCGAATCCATGCGAAACATATGATATAGCTTCAAATACTTGTGATATACATGATTTAGCTTCAACAGCATGCAAAACAAACGAGTTAGCTTCGAATCCATGCGAAACATATTGTTACGAATTACAACACTTCTCCCGCGTCGCGGCATTTTATTTACAATAGAGAACACGAACTATAATACAACTGAATTAGAATATGTTAGAGATCTTCGAATTAGATGGTGTTGATCGCTCGACGGTCCGATCCCGACTCTCCGATTGTCCGTTGATAAAACACCTCCGTGGCAACCCCTCTCTTCTATTTTTCTTTAAGGAGTTGCTCACAACAGGGCAGTTTCACATTACAGCGACTTGATTTGGACAAGTCGCCGTAACATTGCCCTCCTCGCCGAATGAGCGGCCGTCCCGGCCGCGGCAAATTTCACTTGTGTTGACCAACGACAATCGAACCGTTAATCCTGCCAGCTTCAGTCCTATAACCTCGAACTATCGTTCCATCGGACAACTGACAGGTAACCTCCACCGCAAGTACTTCTGTCTGAAAAGTAGGTAAACAAGGAAAGAATGTAATTAGTTACCCAGGTGGCCTTTTCCAGACAGTTTACGTCCTGACATTTGTCCTCCGTCTCAAGGGAAAACCACCAAAAAAACCTTGAGCAGAACGTCAGTACTTCTACGACGCGTACAGCTCTAATCTCTGTCGCTCACCCTTCCTCTTAATTCTTCGTTTTGAGGCTTGAGCGTTTCTTTCTTGAAGAAGTTTTGAGAACTTCTCACTTGCAGACTTCCCGGGAGTTCCCTGCTCTGATCAATCACCAAAACTCTTCCCCGGATGCACCTCCAATCACCACAGGACACTACCTGCAGTAATATGGGATCCGGTGCATCTCATTTTGTGGACCAGTCAGGAAAGGGTGTACCCTCCTGAGAACACGTCCCCACTCCCCAATGGGAGGACGTAATCTTCCAGAGGATACAACTTCCTTCCCCCATCGAACCGTTACTTCCACAAATGGAAAGAGCTCAGCGTGTCAGTACACAGATCACTCCCTCGTCTTCTGCGAAGAAACGTCCTCTTCTTGGGTGAGAGGCAGTCGAAGGCTTCTGTGTACAGCGTCGTAGCGAGCCAAGCGGTTAACGTGTACGATCTTCGGTTTCGACTTCGGAGAACGAGTTACACGATAAATAATGTCGTTCAGGCGGTCCTGTACCACATAAGGACCTTCCCACGCGGACTGCAACTTGGGACATTTTCCTTTCGTCCTTCGTGGTTGGAACAGCCATACTTTCTCGCCTGTAGCAAACGTAATTGAATTAGCGTAAACATCATACCAAGATTTCATTTTGTCTCCGCTAATTCTCAGTCTCTGGCGAATAAATTCATGAATTTTAGCCAGTCTGATACGCGTTTGCTGAACAAACTCGTCCTCCTCATATCTTGATTCAGGCGGGAGTCCTCTCTGAAGATCCATTGGAAGTCGAAGCTCTCTACCAGTGAGAATCATCGATGGACTGTTCTTCATTGTCTCGTGTCTGCTTGAGCGATAGGATAGTAAAAATAACGGTATCCAATCGTCCCAATCCCGTTGATGATCCGCTACAAACAATGACAAATACTGCAGCAGAGTCCGAATCAACCTCTCCACGAGCCCATCAGATTGTGGATGCAAAGGAGTAGTGCGAGTCTTCTTAATACCAAGCAGCACCATCAACCGCTTGAAGACCGCCGACTCAAAATTTCTCCCCTGATCCGAATGAAGTTCCAACGGTACGCCATGACGACTTACAACTTCTGTAAGAAGGGCCTTCGCAACAGTCGTCGCGCGCTGGTCCGGCAACGGAACTACCTCCGGCCATTTCGTAAAATAATCCACAACGACCAACGCATACTTGTTACCAGCCGCAGACTTCGGAAACGGTCCCACAATGTCGAGCGCTACCCTTTCAAACGGTGCCCCGACATTATAAATCTTGAGAGGTCCATGTCCCCTCTCCCTCGGACCTTTCCTTGCGACACAAGTATTACATCGACGACACCAGTCTTCCACATCCTTGCGATTATCAGGCCAGTAAAACTTTCGACGTACCTTGTCCAGAGTTTTGTTCACTCCGAAATGGCCACCCGCCGGTGTATCATGACAATCTGTCATCACCGAGCTTACCATTTCTCTTGGAACCATCAGTAACCACTTGTTACTTTTTCCATCAGGGGATTCCCACTTACGAAACAGTAGATCCTCGTACACTTCCAAGGAATCCCAGATTGATACGAGATATTTAATTCTCGTATTCCTGTCCGAAATCTCCTGCCAATCGGGCCTGCTACCCTCTTTTTTTCTTGACAGGATGAAACCAATTTCTTCATCCTCCTCCTGTTTTCTCCTCCACTCTTCAAAATCAAATGTTTCGCAGAGTGTCCGCAGAACTACGTCTCCATTTTCTTCCGTCTTCTCCTCCAGGCGCTTGCATCGCGCACAATCCTGCGATTCGCAAGGCCTGCGAGAAAGACCGTCCGCGTTCTGATGGAGTCTTCCTTCCCGGTGTTTCACCTCAAAGTCATATCCCTGAATCCGCTCGATCCAACGTGCTACCTGTCCTTCCGGATTCTTGAAAGACAGCAACCAACGTAAAGCAGCGTGATCGGTCCTCAGAAGGAATCTACGCCCATAAAGGTAATGATGAAAATGTTCAATAGATTTCACTATCGCTAATAGTTCCTTCCGAGTAACGCAATAATTCTTCTCAGCTTTTCCTAGCGTCTTGGAGAAGTAGGCGATTACTCTCTCCCGACCTTGCTGAATTTGAGAAAGAACTGCTCCAATTGCAAAATTTGAGGCATCCGTGTCCAAAATGAATTCTGTATTAACCGACGGATAAGAAAGAATGGGTGACTCCATCAATTTCCTTTTTAAATCCTCGAACGAATGTTCCGCTTCTTCCGTCCACACGAAGATTTTCTCGTTCTCGGTCAAACGATGTAAGGGCTTCGCAATATCGGCGAAATTTTTAACAAACTTCCGATAATAAGTGCAAAGACCCAGGAAACTCTTCAACTCGGTCTTATTCTTCGGCACCGGCCAATTCTTTACTGCATCCAATTTTTCAGGATCAGTTTGTACACCCATCTCGGATACTACGTGTCCAAGATATTTCACTTCTTTGCAGAAGAAATTACACTTCTTCGGGCTCATCAGCAAGCAAGCTTTCCTTAGGCGAGCAAGTACCTTCCGCAGACGTTGTACTTCCTGTTCAAAACTTCTACCGAAAATTATGATGTCGTCGAGGTATACCAAACAAATCTTCCAGTTTAAGCCTCTTAAGATGTTGTCCATTAGACGTTCAAAGGTAGCTGGTGCGTTACAAAGACCAAATGGCATGACTTTGAACTGCCATAATCCAGTACCCACACAAAAGGCAGTCTTTTCCTTATGTACAGGATCCATGGATATCTGCCAATATCCACTTTGTAAGTCGATAGTCGAGAACCAACAGGAGCCATCCAAAGCGTCCAGCGTATCTTCTATCCTTGGAAGGGGGTACGAATCTTTCTTGGTGATATTGTTCAGACGCCTGTAATCCACGCAAAATCTGATGGACCCGTCCTTCTTCTTGACCAATACCACGGGTGAAGACCAGGGGCTTTGAGACTTTTCTATGACTCCTTGTCGTTCCATTTTCGACAATAATTCATCTACTTCTGAACGTCGATGAAGAGGTAATCGTCGGGGTGCCTGTTTTATGGGAAGACTGTCACCGGTATCTATCTTGTGACATGCTACGTCACATTTTCCCACCTCTTCGGAATCTTTCGCAAAAACATCTGCAAATTCCGTCAATAACTCGGCAAAAGTTTTCTTTTGCTCTGCGGACAGGTTTATAGAACATCTCTGATGAAGATCCTGAAGATGATCCGGTACTAATGTATTCCTGTTTTTCTTTATCTCCTTCGTAGCCGAATCTTCTCCATACTTCAGCAACGGCACTTGCATTCCTTTCAAATGAAGAACCTCGTTTGTAAAGTCTAGTTGACAGGCATGCTTTTTAAGAAATTCGATTCCTAAAATGCATTCTTCCATCATACTGACGAAGAAGAACTCTTCTTCGGTCTCGACTTCTCCAATAGAAACAGGTAGATGCTTTTTACCAAAAATCGGTAATCTCTGACCGGAGACTGAAAAAATCTTCACTCCTGTCATGCTCGCCGAACTATTCTGCCTTGTAGCATAAGTTTCCCGTAGAAGGTTAACCGATGAGCCCGTGTCCAAGATGATTTTCCTTTTCTTCGCTCCAACGATGCCTTCGACGAAGAAAATCCCTCGCTGAATAGGTTCCAAACGCAGCACGACAGGGGGAAAAACGGAAGATGAAGTCGGACTATCCCCCATTATACCGACTTCTTGAAGTTTCCCTGCGAAGTCTCCTTCCTTATTTTCTTTAAACAATCCCGCTGGAGGTGGCCCTTTTTTCCACAGCTCCAGCAATGCGGCAACTCCCGTTGATGTCCAACCACTCGTTCAGAATGCCGTTCAGCCGCACGTTCCAGCATTCCCTCGGAAGTAAAGGGACGTTTTAAATTCCGTTCAATCGTTTGTGTTTTTTGAGAGCTTAATTTATTGAGAGCTTCCATCTCTAGAGCTCTGGTCACCGTAGCTCTAAGAGATGTAAGACTTTCATATCTCAACATTCTCTTCATCTCTTCATTGGCCAACGCCGTCACAAACTGAGATGCGGCCAAACGATCCCGAACATCCGTTGGACATTCAGAGAAAGCACATTGCGCCAGCCTCTCAATCTCCGTGGCCAATGCAAAAATTGACTCCCCTTGCCGCTGTTTATAATTTTGAAAAAGAACGTAATTTAGCTTCGAAAAGTTTTTTTGACCAAACCGAAACTCGATTGCCGAAACTATTTCTTTGAAGTCGAAATACTTATCGGCGGGAAGAGAAGTCAGTACTCCTCGAGCCGGACCATCCAACGAAGCAATTAAAGCCGCAGCTTTCTTTGCTTCGTCCCAGCCATTTACATTCGCGACCATTTCAAATTGAATTCGGTACTCATCCCATGACGTGGAACCGTCATAACGTGTCGGCTTCACGGAATATCCTAATCCAGTTTCGAAGCGTGTAGATTCACGACACGCAGGCAAGGATGGCACCGACTGTGAAGCAAATACAGGAACACTCGGAGCAAAAGGTACAGTCGCGTTATATACACTATTAACATTATTTACAGCAGTGCCCGCACTATTTACACGCGCCTCCGAGTGTTCCACAGACGAGAATGCCGCAGAATTTAAGAAAGAATATCGCAATGAATCCGATAGCACCTGGCATTGGTTCTCGATCCTTGCTATCCTCTCTTCCATGCGAGCCTCTCGTTCGGACGCAGCAGCCTGTTCCCGTTCCTCGCGCTGAAGCCTGTCCGCTTCCAGTCGCGCCTCGAACTGCCTCTGCTGCTCCTGCAGTTGCTCGCATAATTCTTGTCGGAGGTTTGAAAACAGGATCTCCAATGCCGGCGTGACATTTTCGATCGATTCTTCGATCCCGGACGAGCCCCCAATGTTACGAATTACAACACTTCTCCCGCGTCGCGGCATTTTATTTACAATAGAGAACACGAACTATAATACGACTGAATTAGAATATGTTAGAGATCTTCGAATTAGATGGTGTTGATCGCTGGACGGTCCGATCCCGACTCTCCGATTGTCCGTTGATAAAACACCTCCGTGGCAACCCCTCTCTTCTATTTTTCTTTAAGGAGTTGCTCACAACAGGGCAGTTTCACATTACAGCGACTTGATTTGGACAAGTCGCCGTAACAATATGATATAGCTTCAATTACTTGTGATATACATGATTTAGCTTCAACAGCATGCGAAACAAACGAGTTAGCTTCAAATCCAAGCGAAACACATGAGTTATATTCAAATCAATGCGAAGTTGAAAGCTTAGCTTCAAATCCATGGGAATCAAATGGTTTAGCTTCAAATACATGTGATATACATGATTTAGCTTCAACAGCAAGCGAAACAAACGAGTTCGATTCAAATCCATGCGGAACACATGATTTAGCTTGAAATCAATGCGAAGTGGAAGGCTTATCTTCGAATCCATGCGAAACGAATAGTTTAGCTTCAAATGCTTGTGATATACATGATTCAGCTTCAACTGCATGCGAAACAAACGAGTTAGCTTCAAATCCATGTGAAACACATGATTTGGATTCAAATACTTGTGATACACTTGATTTACCTTCAACAGCATGCGAAATAAACGAGTTTGCTTCAAGTCCAAACGAAAAACATGATTTAGCATCAATTCAACGCGAAGTTGATGGCTTAGCTTCAAATCCATGCCAAACGAATGATTTAGCTTCAAATCAATGCGAATTAGAAGGGTTATCTTCGAATCCATGCGAAACATATGAAATAGCTTCAAATACTTGTGATATACATGATTCAGCTTCAACTGCATGCGAAACAAACGAGTTAGCTTCAAATCCATGCGAAACATATGATTTATCATCTAATCAATGCGAAGTAGAAGGCTGATCTTCGAATCCATGCGAAGCAAATGGATTGGCTTCAAATACTTGTGATACACTTGATTTATCTTCAACAGCATGCGAAACAAACGAGTTAGATTCTAATCCATGCGAAACACATGATTTAGCTTCAAATCAATGCGAAGCAGAAGGCTTATATTCGAATCCATGCGAAACAAATGGATTAGCTTCATATACTTGTGATATACATGATTTAGCTTCAACAGCATACGAAATAAACGAGTTAGATTCAAATTCATGCGAAACACATGATTTAACTTCAAATCAATGCGAAGTAGGAGGGTTATCTTCGAATCCATGCGAAACAAATGGTTTAGTTTCAAATACTTGTGATATACATGATTTAGCTTCAACTGCATGCGAAAATAACGAGTTAAGCTTAAAATCCATGCGGAAAACATGATTTAGCCGTAAATCAATGCGAAGTAGAAGGCAGATCTTCGAATCCATGCGTAACAAATGGTTTAGCTTCAAATACTTGTGATATACATGATTTAGCTTAAACAGCATGCGAAACAAACGAGGTAGCTTCAAATCCATGCGAACACATGATTTAGCTTCAAATCAATGCGAAGTAGGTGGCTTATCTTCGAATCCATGCGAAACAAATGGTTTAGCTTCAAATACTTGTGATATGCATGATTTAGCTTCAACAGAATGCGAAACAAACGAGTTAGCTTCAAATCCATGCGAAACGCATGATTTACCATCTAATAAATGCGAAGTAGAAGGCTGATCTTGGAATCCATGCGAAGCAAATGGTTTGGCTTCAAATACTTGTGATACACTTGATTTAGATTGAACAGAATGCGAAACAAACGAGGTAGCTTCAAGTCCATGCGAACACATGGTTTAGCTTCAAATCAATGCGAGGTAGGAGGCTTATCTTCGAATCCATGCGAAACAAATTGTTTAACTTCAAATACTTGTGATATACATGATTTAGCTTCAACAGCAAGCGAAACAAACGAGTTCGATTCAAATCCATGCGGAACACATAATTTAGCTTGAAATCAATGCGAAGTGGAAGGCTTATCTTCGAATCCATGCGAAACGAATAGTTTAGCTTCAAATGCTT
Organism: Megalopta genalis; assembly: GCF_051020955.1. Classification (NCBI taxonomy): domain Eukaryota; kingdom Metazoa; phylum Arthropoda; class Insecta; order Hymenoptera; family Halictidae; genus Megalopta; species Megalopta genalis. The sequence goes on along the minus strand of NW_027476308.1, from coordinate 274,227 downwards.
GTGATATACATGATTCAGCTTCAACTGCATGCGAAACAAACGAGTTAGCTTCAAATCCATGTGAAACACATGATTTGGATTCAAATACTTGTGATACACTTGATTTAGCTTCAACAGCATGCGAAATAAAGGAGTTAGCTTCAAGTCCAAACGAAAAACATGATTTAGCATCAATTCAACGCGAAGTTGATGGCTTAGCTTCAAATCCATGCGAAACGAATGATTTAGCTTCAAATCAATGCGAATTAGAAGGGTTATCTTCGAATCCATGCGAAACATATGAAATAGCTTCAAATACTTGTGATATACATGATTTAGCTTCAACAGCATGCGAAAGAAACGAGTTAGCTTCAAATCCATGCGAACACATGATTTAGCTTCAAATCAATGCGAAGTAGGAGGCTTATCTTCGAATCCATGCGAATCAAATGGTTTAGCTTCAAATACTTGTGATATACATGATTCAGCTTCAACTGCATGCGAAACAAACGAGTTAGCTTCAAATCCATGCGAAACATATGATTTATCATCTAATCAATGCGAAGTAGGAGGCTGATCTTCGAATCCATGCGAAGCAAATGGATTGGCTTCAAATACTTGTGATACACTTGATTTATCTTCAACAGCATGCGAAACAAACGAGTTAGATTCTAATCCATGCGAAACACATGATTTAGCTTCAAATCAATGCGAAGCAGAAGGCTTATCTTCGAATCCATGCGAAACAAATGGATTAGCTTCATATACTTGTGATATACATGATTTAGCTTCAACAGCATACGAAATAAACGAGTTAGATTCAAATTCATGCGAAACACATGATTTAACTTCAAATCAATGCGAAGTAGAAGGGTTATCTTCGAATCCATGCGAAACAAATGGTTTAGTTTCAAATACTTGTGATATACATGATTTAGCTTCAACTGCATGCGAAAAAAACGAGTTTGCTTAAAATCCATGCGGAACACATGATATAGCCGTAAATCAATGCGAAGTAGAAGGCAGATCTTCGAATCCATGCGTAACAAATGGTTTAGCTTCAAATACTTGTGATACCCTTGATTTAGCTTCAACAGCATGCGAAACAAACGAGTTCGAATCAAATCCATGCGAAACACATGATTTAGCTTCAAATCAATGCAAAGTACATGGGTTATCATCGAATCCATGCGAAACAAATTGTTTAACTTCAAATACTTGTGATATACATGATTTAGCTTCAACAGCAAGCGAAACAAACGAGTTCGATTCAAATCCATGCGGAACACATGATTTAGCTTGAAATCAATGCGAAGTGGAAGGCTTATCTTCGAATCCATGCGAAACGAATAGTTTAGCTTCAAATGCTTGTGATATACATGATTCAGCTTCAACTGCATGCGAAACAAACGAGTTAGCTTCAAATCCATGTGAAACACATGATTTGGATCCAATACTTGTGATACACTTGATTTAGCTTCAACAGCATGCGAAATAAAGGAGTTAGCTTCAAGTCCAAACGAAAAACATGATTTAGCATCAATTCAACGCGAAGTTGATGGCTTAGCTTCAAATCCATGCGAAACGAATGATTTAGCTTCAAATCAATGCGAATTAGAAGGCTTATCTTCGAATCCATGCGAAACAAATGGATTAGCTTCATATACTTGTGATATACATGATTTAGCTTCAACAGCATACGAAATAAACGAGTTAGATTCAAATTCATGCGAAACACATGATTTAACTTCAAATCAATGCGAAGTAGAAGGGTTATCTTCGAATCCATGCGAAACAAATGGTTTAGTTTCAAATACTTGTGATATACATGATTTAGCTTCAACTGCATGCGAAAAAAACGAGTTAAGCTTAAAATCCATGCGGAAAACATGATTTAGCCGTAAATCAATGCGAAGTAGAAGGCTGATCTTCGAATCCATGCGTAACAAATGGTTTAGCTAGAAATACTTGTGATATACATGATTTAGCTTAAACAGCATGCGAAACAAACGAGGTAGCTTCAAATCCATGCGAACACATGATTTAGCTTCAAATCAATGCGAAGTAGGTGGCTTATCTTCGAATCCATGCGAAACAAACGGTTTAGCTTCAAATACTTGTGATATGCCTGATTTAGCTTCAACAGAATGCGAAACATACGAGTTAGCTTCAAATCCATGCGAAACGCATGATTTACCATCTAATAAATGCGAAGTAGAAGGCTGATCTTCGAATCCATGCGAAGCAAATGGTTTGGCTTCAAATACTTGTGATACACTTGATTTAGCTTGAACAGAATGCGAAACAAAAGAGGTAGCTTCAAGTCCATGCGAACACATGATTTAGCTTCAAATCAATGCGAGGTAGGAGGCTTATCTTCGAATCCATGCGAAACAAATGGTTTAGCTTCAAATACTTGTGATACACTTGATTTAGCTTCAACAGCATGCGAAGCAAACGAGTTAGCTTCAAATCCATGCGAAACACATGATTTAGCATCTAATCAATGCGAAATAGAAGGCTGACCTTCGAATCCATGCGAAGCAAATGGTTTAGCTTCAAATACTTGTGATATGCATGATTTAGCTTCAACAGAATGCGAAACAAACGAGTTAGCTTAAAACCCATGCTAAACACATGATTTAGCATCTAATCAATGCGAAGTAGAAGGCTATTCTTCGAATCCATGCGAAACAAATGGTTTAGCTTCAAATACTTGTGATACACTTGATTTAGCTTCAACAGCATGCGAAGCAAACGAGTTAGCTTCAAATCCATGCGAACACATGATTTAGCTTCAAATCAATGCGAAGTAGGAGGCTTATCTTCGAATCCATGCGAAACAAATGGTTTAGCTTCAAATGCTTGTGATATACATGATTCAGCTTCAACTGCATGCGAAACAAACGAGTTAGCTTCAAATCCATGTGAAACACATGATTTGGATCCAATACTTGTGATACACTTGATTTAGCTTCAACAGCATGCGAAATAAAGGAGTTAGCTTCAAGTCCAAACGAAAAACATGATTTAGCATCAATTCAACGCGAAGTTGATGGCTTAGCTTCAAATCCATGCGAAACGAATGATTTAGCTTCAAATCAATGCGAATTAGAAGGCTTATCTTCGAATCCATGCGAAACAAATGGTTTAGCTTCAAATACTTGTGATATACATGATTTAGCTTCAACAGCATGCGAAACAAACGAGTTAGCTTCAAATCCATGCGAAACACATGATTTAGATTTAAATCAATGCGAAGTAGAAGGGTTACCTTCGAATCCATTCGAAACAAATGGTTTAGCCGCAAATACTTGTGATATACATGATTCAGCTTCAACTGCATGCGAAACAAACGAGTCAGCTTCAAATCCATGCGAAACACATGATTTAGCATCTAATAAATGCGAAGTAGAAGGCTGATCTTCGAATCCATGCGAAGCAAATGGTTTGGCTTCAAATACTTGTGATACACTTGATTTAGCTTCAACAGCATGCGAAACAAACGAGGTATCTTCAAATCCATGCGAACACATGATTTAGCTTCAAATCAGTGCGAAGTAGGAGGCTTATCTTCGAATCCAAGCGAACCAAATGGTTTAGCTTCAAATACTTGTGATATACATGACTTAGCTTCAACAGCATGCGAAACAAACGAGTTAGCTTCAAATCCATGCGAAACACATGATTTAGCTTCAAATCAATGCGAAGTACATGGGTTATCATCGAATCCATGCTAAACAAATCGTTTAACTTCAAATACTTGTGATATACATGATTTAGCTTCAACAGCATTCGAAACAAACGAGTTCGATTCAAATCCATGCGAAACACATGATTTAGTTTCAAATCAATGCGAAGTGGAAGGCTAATCCTCGAATCCATGCGAAACAGATGGATTAGCTTCGTATACTTGTGATATACATGATTTAGCTTCAACAGCATACGAAATAAACGAGTTAGATTGAAATTCATGCGAAACACATGATTTAACTTCAAATCAATGCGAAGTAGAAGGGTTATCTTCGAATCCATGCGAAACAAATGGTTTAGCTTCAAATACTTGTGATACACTTGATTTAGCTTCAACAGCATGCGAAGCAAACGAGTTAGCTTCAAATCCATGCGAACACATGATTTAGCTTCAAATCAATGCGAAGTAGGAGGCTTATCTTCGAATCCATGCGAAACAAATGGTTTAGCTTCAAATACTTGTGATATACATGATTTAGCTTAAACAGCATGCGAAACAAACGAGGTAGCTTCAAATCCATGCGAACACATGATTTAGCTTCAAATCAATGCGAAGTAGGAGGCTTATCTTCGAATCCATGCGAAACAAATTGTTTAGCTTCAGATACTTGTGATATGCATGATTTAGCTTCAACAGAATGCGAAACAAACGAGTTAGCTTAAAACCCATGCTAAACACATGATTTAGCATCTAATCAATGCGAAGTAGAAGGCTATTCTTCGAATCCATGCGAAACAAATGGTTTAGCTTCAAATACTTGTGATACACTTGATTTAGCTTCAACAGCATGCGAAGCAAACGAGTTAGCTTCAAATCCATGCGAACACATGATTTAGCTTCAAATCAGTGCGAAGTAGGAGGCTTATCTTCGAATCCATGCGAAACAAATGGTTTAGCTTCAAATACTTGTGATATACATGATTTAGCTTCAACAGCATGCGAAACAAACGAGTTAGCTTCAAATCCATGCGAAACACATGATTTAGATTTAAATCAATGCGAAGTAGAAGGGTTACCTTCGAATCCATTCGAAACAAATGGTTTAGCCGCAAATACTTGTGATATACATGATTCAGCTACAACTGCATGCGAAGCAAACGAGTCAGCTTCAAATCCATGCGAAACACATGATTTAGCTTCAAATCAATGCGAATTAGAAGGGTTATCTTTGAATCCATGCGAAACATATGATATAGCTTCATATACTTGTGATATACATGATTTAGTTTCAACAGCATGCGAAAGAAACGAGTTAGCTTCAAATCCATGCGAACACATGATTTAGCTTCAAATCAATGCGAAGTAGGAGGCTTATCTTCGAATCCATGCGAAACAAATGGTTTAGCTTCAAATACTTGTGATATACATGATATAGCTTCAACAGCATGCGAAAAAAACGAGTTCGATTCAAATCCATGCGAAACACATGATTTAGCTTCAAATCAATGCGAAGTACATGGATTATCATCGAATCCATGCGAAACAAATCGTTTAACTTCAAATACTTGTGATATACATGGTTTAGCTTCAACAGCATTCGAAACAAACGAGTTCGATTCAAATCCATGCGAAACACATGATTTAGTTTCAAATAAATGCGAAGTGGAAGGCTAATCCTCGAATCCATGCGAAACAGATGGATTAGCTTCATATACTTGTGATATACATGATTTAGCTTCAACAGCATACGAAATAAACGAGTTAGATTGAAATTCATGCGAAACACATGATTTAACTTCAAATCAATGCGAAGTAGAAGGGTTATCTTCGAATCCATGCGAAACAAATGGTTTAGCCGCAAATACTTGTGATATACATGACTTAGCTTCAACAGCATGCGAAACAAACGAATTAGCTTCAAATCCATCCGAAACACATGATTTAGCTTCAAATCAATGCGAATTAGAAGGGTTATCTTCGATTCCATGCGAAACATATGATATAGCTTCAAATACTTGTGATATACATGATTTAGCTTCAACAGCATGCGAAACAAACGAGTTAGCTACAAATCCATGCGAAACACATGATTTAGCTTCAAATCAATGCGAAGTGGAAGGCTTATCTTCGAATCCATGCGAAACGAATAGTTTAGCGTCAAATACTTTTGATATACATGATTCAGCTTCAACTGCATGCTAAACAAAAGAGTTAGCTTCAAATCCATGCGAAACACATGAATTAGCATCACGTCAACGCGAAGTTGATGGCTTAGCTTCAAATCCATGCAAAACGAATGATTTAGCTTCACATACTTGAAAATATAAGTGATATGGCTTCAAATGCAGGCGAAACAAACGAGTTAGCTTCAAACCCATGCGAAACACATGATTTAGCATCTAATCAATGCGAAGTAGAAGGCTGACCTTCGAATCCATGCGAAGCAAATGGTTTAGCTTCAAATACTTGTGATATACATGATTTAGTTTCAACAGCATGCGAAACAAACGAGTTAGATTCAAATCCATGCGAAACACATGATTTAGCTTCAAATCAATGCGAAGTAGACGGGTTACCTTCGAATCCATGCGAAACAAATGGTTTGGCCGCAAATACTTGTGATATACATGACTTAGCTTCAACAGCATGCGAAACAAACGAGTTAGCTTCAAATCCATGCGAAACACATGATTTAGCTTCAAATCAATGTGAATTAGAAGGGTTATCTTCAAATCCATGCGAAACATATGATATAGCTTCAAATACTTGTGATATACATGATTTAGCTTCAACAACATGCTAAACAAACGAGTTAGCTTCAAGTCCAAACGAAAAACATGATTTAGTATCAAGTCAACGCGAAGTTGATGGCTTTGCTTCAAATCCATGCGAAACGAATGATTTAGCTTCACATACTTGTGAATATAAGTGATATAGCTTCAAATGCAGGCGAAACAAACGAGTTAGCTTCAAACCCATGCCAAACACATGATTTAGCATCTAATCAATGCGAAGTAGAAGGCTAATATTCGAATCCATGCGAAACAAATGTTTTAGCTTCAAATACTTGTGATACACTTGATTTAGCTTCAACAGCATGCGAAGCAAACGAGTTAGCTTCAAATCCATGCGAAACACATGATTTAGATTAAAATCAATGCGAAGTAGAAGGGTTACCTTCGAATCCATGCGAAACAAATGGTTTAGCCGCAAATACTTGTGATATACATGATTCAGCTTCAACTGCATGCGAAACAAACGAGTCAGCTTCAAATCCATGCGGAACACATGATTTAGCTTCAAATCAATGCGAAGTGGAAGGCTTATCTTCGAATCCATGCGAAACGAATAGTTTAGCTTCAAATACTTTTGATATACATGATTCAGCTTCAACTGCCTGCGAAACAAACGAGTTAGCTTCAAGTCCAAACGAAAAACATGATTTAGTATCAAGTCAAGGCGAAGTTGATGGCTTTGCTTCAAATCCATGCGAAACACATGATTTAGCTTCACATACTTGTGAATATAAGTGATATAGCTTCAAATGCAGGCGAAACAAGCGAGTTAGCTTTAAACCCATGCTAAACACATGATTTAGCATCTAATCAATGCGAAGTAGAAGGCTAATCTTCGAATCCATGCGAAACAAATGGTTTAGCTTCAAATACTTGTGATACACTTGATTTAGCTTCAACAGCATGCGAAGCAAACGAGTTAGCTTCAAATCCATGCGAACACATGATTTAGCTTCACATACTTGTGAGTATAAGTGATATAGCTTCAAATGCAGTCGAAACAAACGAGTTAGCTTTAAACCCATGCTAAACACATGATTTAGCATCTAATCAATGCGAAGTAGAAGGCTAATCTTCGAATCCATGCGAAACAAATGGTTTAGCTTCAAATACTTGTGATACACTTGATTTAGCTTCAACAGCATGCGAAGCAAACGAGTTAGCTTCAAATCCATGCGAACACATGACTTAGCTTCAAATCAATGCGAAGTAGGAGGCTTATCTTCGAATCCATGCGAAACAAATGGTTTAGCTTCAAATACTTGTGATATACATGATTTAGCTTCAACAGCATGCGAAACAAACGAGTTAGCTTCAAATCCAAACGAAAAACATGATTTAGTATCAAGTCAACGCGAAGTTGATGGCTTTGCTTCAAATCCATGCGAAACGAATGATTTAGCTTCACATACTTGTGAATATAAGTGATATAGCTTCAAATGCAGGCGAAACAAACGAGTTAGCTTCAAACCCATGCTAAACACATGATTTAGCATCTAATCAATGCGAAGTAGAAGGCTGATCTTCGAATCCATGCGAAGCAAATGGTTTGGCTTCAAATACTTGTGATACACTTGATTTAGCTTCAACAGAATGCGAAACAAACGAGGTAGCTTCAAGTCCATGCGAACACATGATTTAGCTTCAAATCAATGCGAGGTAGGAGGCTTATATTCGAATCCATGCGAAATAAATGGTTTAGCTTCAAATACTTGTGATATACATGATTTAGCTTCAACAACATGCTAAACAAACGAGTTAGCTTCAAGTCCAAACGAAAAACATGATTTAGTATCAAGTCAACGCGAAGTTGATGGCTTTGCTTCAAATAAATGCGAAACGAATGATTTAGCTTCACATACTTGTGAATATAAGTGATATAGCTTCAAATGCAGGCGAAACAAACGAGTTAGCTTCAAACCCATGCTAAACACATGATTTAGCATCTAATCAATGCGAAGTAGAAGGCTAATCTTCGAATCCATGCGAAACAAATGTTTTAGCTTCAAATACTTGTGATACACTTGATTTAGCTTCAACAGCATGCGAAGCAAACGAGTTAGCTTCGAATCCATGCGAAACACATGATTTAGATTAAAATCAATGCGAGGTAGAAGCGTTACCTTCGAATCCATGCGAAACAAATGGTTTAGCCGCAAATACTTGTGATATACATGATTCAGCTTCAACTCCATGCGAAACAAACGAGTCAGCTTCAAATCCATGCGGAACACATGATTTAGCTTCAGATCAATGCGAAGTGGAAGGCTTATCTTCGAATCCATGCGAAACGAATAGTTTAGCTTCAAATACTTTTGATATACATGATTCAGCTTCAACTGCCTGCGAAACAAACGAGTTAGCTTCAAATCCATGCGAAACACATGAATAAGCATCAAGTCAACGCGAAGTTGATGGCTTAGCTTCAAATCCATGCAAAACGATTGATTTAGCTTCACATACTTGAAAATATAAGTGATATGGCTTCAAATGCAGGCGAAACAAACGAGTTAGCTTCAAACCCATGCGAAACACATGATTTAGCATCTAATCAATGCGAAGTAGAAGGCTGATCTTCGAATCCATGCGAAGCAAATGGTTTAGCTTCAAATACTTGTGATATACATGATTTAGTTTCAACAGCATGCGAAACAAACGAGTTAGATTCAAATCCATGCGAAACACATGATTTAGCTTCACATGCCTGCGAAGCAAACGAGTTAGCTTCAAATCCATGCGAAGCACATGATTTAGATTAAAATCAATGCGAAGTAGAAGGGTTACCTTCGAATCCATGCGAAACAAATGGTTTAGCCGCAAATACTTGTGATATACATGATTCAGCTTCAACTGCATGCGAAACAAACGAGTCAGCTTCAAATCCATGCGGAACACATGATTTAGCTTCAAATCAATGCGAAGTGGAAGGCTTATCTTCGAATCCATGCGAAACGAATAGTTTAGCTTCAAATACTTTTGATATACATGATTCAGCTTTAATTGCCTGCGAAACAAACGAGTTAGCTTCAAACCCATGCGAAACACATGATTTAGCATCTAATCAATGCGAAGTAGAAGGCTGATCTTCGAATCCATGCGAAGCAAATGGTTTAGCTTCAAATACTTGTGATATACATGATTTAGTTTCAACAGCATGCGAAACAAACGAGTTAGATTCAAATCCATGCGAAACACACGATTTAGCTTCACATACTTGTGAATATAAGTGATATAGCTTCAAATGCAGGCGAAACAAACGAGTTAGCTTTAAACCCATGCTAAACACATGATTTAGCATCTAATCAATGCGAAGTAGAAGGCTAATCTTCGAATCCATGCGAAACAAATGGTTTAGCTTCAAATACTTGTGATACACTTGATTTAGCTTCAACAGCATGCGAAGCAAACGAGTTAGCTTCAAATCCATGCGAACACATGATTTAGCTTCAAATCAATGCGAAGTAGGAGGCTTATCTTCGAATCCATGCGAAACAAATGGTTTAGCTTCAAATACTTGTGATATACATGATTTAGCTTCAACAGCATGCGAAACAAACGAGTTAGCTTCAAATCCAAACGAAAAACATGATTTAGTATCAAGTCAACGCGAAGTTGATGGCTTTGCTTCAAATCCATGCGAAACGAATGATTTAGCTTCACATACTTGTGAATATAAGTGATATAGCTTCAAATCCAGGCGAAACAAACGAGTTAGCTTCAAACCCATGCTAAACACATGATTTAGCATCTAATCAATGCGAAGTAGAAGGCTAATCTTCGAAACCATGCGAAACAAATGTTTTATCTTCAAATACTTGTGATACACTTGATTTAGCTTCAACAGCATGCGAAGCAAACGAGTTAGCTTCAAATCCATGCGAAACACATGATTTAGATTAAAATCAATGCGAGGTAGAAGGGTTACCTTCGAATCCATGCGAAACAAATGGTTTAGCCGCAAATACTTGTGATATACATGATTCAGCTTCAACTGCATGCGAAACAAACGAGTCAGCTTCAAATCCATGCGGAACACATGATTTAGCTTCAAATCAATGCGAAGTGGAAGGCTTATCTTCGAATCCATGCGAAACGAATAGTTTAGCTTCAAATACTTTTGATATACATGATTCAGCTTCAACTGCCTGCGAAACAAACGAGTTAGCTTCAAATCCATGCGAAACACATGAATAAGCATCAAGTCAACGCGAAGTTGATGGCTTAGCTTCAAATCCATGCAAAACGATTGATTTAGCTTCACATACTTGAAAATATAAGTGATATGGCTTCAAATGCAGGCGAAACAGACGAGTTAGCTTCAAACCCATGCGAAACACATGATTTAGCATCTAATCAATGCGAAGTAGAAGGCTGATCTTCGAATCCATGCGAAGCAAATGGTTTAGCTTCAAATACTTGTGATATACATGATTTAGTTTCAACAGCATGCGAAACAAACGAGTTAGATTCAAATCCATGCGAAACACATGATTTAGCTTCACATACTTGTGAATATAAGTGATATAGCTTCAAATGCAGGCGAAACAGACGAGTTAGCTTCAAACCCATGCGAAACACATGATTTAGCATCTAATCAATGCGAAGTAGAAGGCTGATCTTCGAATCCATGCGAAACAAATGGTTTAGCTTCAAATACTTGTGATACACTTGATTTAGCTTCAACAGCATGCGAAGCAAACGAGTTAGCTTCAAATCCATGCGAACACATGATTTAGCTTCAAATCAATGCGAAGTAGAAGGCTTATCTTCGAATCCATGCGAAACAAATGGTTTAGCTTCAAATACTTGTGATATACATGATTTAGCTTCAACAGCATGCGAAACAAACGAGTTAGCTTCAAATCCATGCGAAACACATGATTTAGATTAAAATCAATGCGAAGTAGAAGGGTTACCTTCGAATCCATGCGAAACATATGGTTTAGCAGCAAATACTTGTGATATACATGATTCTGCTTCAACTGCATGCGAAACAAACGAGTCAGCTTCAAATCCATGCGGAACACATGATTTAGCTTCAAATCAATGCGAAGTGGAAGGCTTATCTTCGAATCCATGCGAAACGAATAGTTTAGCTTCAAATACTTTTGATATACATGATTCAGCTTCAACTGCCTGCGAAACAAACGAGTTAGCTTCAAATCCATGCGAAACACATGAATAAGCATCAAGTCAACGCGAAGTTGTTGGCTTACCTTCAAATCCATGCAAAACGAATGATTTAGCTTCACATACTTGAAAATATAAGTGATATGGCTTCAAATGCAGGCGAAACAAACGAGTTAGCTTCAAACCCATGCGAAACACATGATTTAGCATCTAATCAATGCGAAGTAGAATGCTGATTTTCGAATCCATGCGAAACAAATGGTTTAGCTTCAAATACTTGTGATATGCATGATTTAGCTTCAACAGAATGCGAAACGAACGAGTTAGCTTCAAATCCATGCGAAACGCATGATTTACCATCTAATAAATGCGAAGTAGAAGGCTGATCTTCGAATCCATGCGAAGCAAATGGTTTGGCTTCAAATACTTGTGATACACTTGATTTAGCTTCAACAGAATGCGAAACAAACGAGGTAGCTTCAAGTCCATGCGAACACATGATTTAGCTTCAAATCAATGCGAGGTACGAGGCTTATATCCGAATCCATGCGAAACAAATGGTTTAGCTTCAAATACTTGTGATATACATGACTTAGCTTCAACAGCATGCGAAACAAACGAGTTAGCTTCAAATCCATGCGAAACACATGATTTAGCTTCAAATCAATGCGAATTAGAAGGGTTATCTTCGAATACATGCGAAACATATGATATAGCTTCAAATACTTGTGATATACATGATTTAGCTTCAACAACATGCTAAACAAAAGAGTTAGCTTCAAGTCCAAACGAAAAACATGATTTAGCTTCAAATCAATGCGAAGTGGAAGGCTTATCTTCGAATCCATGCGAAACGAATAGTTTAGCTTCAAAAACTTTTGATATACATGATTCAGCTTCAACTGCCTGCGAAACAAACGAGTTAGCTTCAAATACATGCGAAACACATGAATAAGCATCAAGTCAACGCGAAGTTGTTGGCTTAGCTTCAAATCCATGCAAAACGAATGATTTAGCTTCACATACTTGAAAATATAAGTGATATGGCTTCAAATGCAGGCGAAACAAACGAGTTAGCTTCAAACCCATGCGAAACACATGATTTAGCATCTAATCAATGCGAAGTAGAATGCTGATTTTCGAATCCATGCGAAGCAAATGGTTTAGTTTCAAATACTTGTGATATACATGATTTAGTTTCAACAGCATGCGAAACAAACGAGTTAGATTCAAATCCATGCGAAACACATGGTTTAGCTTCAAATCAATGCGAAGTAGAAGGGTTACCTTCGAATCCATGCGAAACAAATGGTTTAGCTTCAAATACTTGTGATATACATGATTTAGCTTCAACAGCATGCGAAACAAACGAGTTAGCTTCAAATCCATGCGAAACACATGATTTAGCTTCAAATCAATGCGAAGTAGGAGGCTTATCTTCGAATCCATGCGAAACAAATGGTTTAGCTTCAAATACTTGTGATATACATGATTTAGCTTCAACAGCATGCGAAACAAACGAGTTAGCTTCAAATCCATGCGAAACACATGATTTAGCTTCTAATCAATGCGAATTAGAAGGGTTATCTTCGAATCCATGCGAAACATATGATATAGCTTCAAATACTTGTGATATACATGATTTAGCTTCAACAACATGCTAAACAAACGAGTTAGCTTCAAGTCCAAACGAAAAACATGATTCAGTATCAAGTCAACGCGAAGTTGATGGCTTTGCTTCAAATAAATGCGAAACGAATGATTTAGCTTCACATACTTGTGAATATAAGTGATATAGCTTCAAATGCAGGCGAAACAAACGAGTTAGCTTCAAACCCATGCTAAACACATGATTTAGCATCTAATCAATGCGAAGTAGAAGGCTGATCTTCGAATCCATGCAAAGCAAATGGTTTAGCTTCAAATACTTGTGATATGCATGATTTAGCTTCAACAGAATGCGAAACAAACGAGTTAGCTTCAAATCCATGCGAAACGCATGATTTACCATCTAATAAATGCGAAGTAGAAGGCTGATCTTCGAATCCATGCGAAGCAAATGGTTTGGCTTCAAATACTTGTGATACACTTGATTTAGCTTCAACAGAATGCGAAACAAACGAGGTAGCTTCAAGTCCATGCGAACACATGATTTAGCTTCAAATCAATGCGAGGTAGGAGGCTTATATCCGAATCCATGCGAAACAAATGGTTTAGCTTCAAATACTTGTGATATACATGACTTAACTTCAACAGCATGCGAAACAAACGAGTTAGCTTCAAATCCATGCGAAACACATGATTTAGCTTCAAATCAATGCGAATTAGAAGGGTTATCTTCGAATCCATGCGAAACATATGATATAGCTTCAAATACTTGTGATATACATGATTTAGCTTCAACAACATGCTAAACAAAAGAGTTAGCTTCAAGTCCAAACGAAAAACATGATTTAGTATCAAGTCAACGCGAAGTTGATGGCTTTGCTTCAAATCCATGCGAAACGAATGATTTAGCTTCACATACTTGTGAATATAAGTGATATAGCTTCAAATGCAGGCGAAACAAACGAGTTAGCTTCAAACCCATGCTAAACACATGATTTAGCATCTAATCAATGCGACGTAGAAGGCTAATCTTCGAATCCATGCGAAACAAATGTTTTAGCTTCAAATACTTGTGATACACTTGATTTAGCTTCAACAGCATGCGAAGCAAACGAGTTAGCTTCAAATCCATGCGAAACACATGATTTAGATTAAAATCAATGCGAGGTAGAAGGGTTACCTTCGAATCCATGCGAAACAAATGGTTTAGCCGCAAATACTTGTGATATACATGATTCAGCTTCAACTGCATGCGAAACAAACGAGTCAGCTTCAGATCCATGCGGAACACATGATTTAGCTTCAAATCAATGCGAAGTGGAAGGCTTATCTTCGAATCCATGCGAAACGAATAGTTTAGCTTCAAATACTTTTGATATACATGATTCAGCTTCAACTGCCTGCGAAACAAACGAGTTAGCTTCAAATCCATGCGAACACATGATTTAGCATCTAATCAATGCGAAGTAGAAGGCTGATCTTCGAATCCATGCGAAGCAAATGGTTTAGCTTCAAATACTTGTGATATACATGATTTAGTTTCAACAGCATGCGAAACAAACGAGTTAGATTCAAATCCATGCGAAACACATGATTTAGCTTCACATACTTGTGAATATAAGTGATATAGCTACAAATGCAGGCGAAACAAACGAGTTAGCTTTAAACCCACGCTAAACACATGATTTAGCATCTAATCAATGCGAAGTAGAAGGCTAATCTTCGAATCCATGCGAAACAAATGGTTTACCTTCAAATACTTGTGATACACTTGATTTAGCTTCAACAGCATGCGAAGCAAACGAGTTAGCTTCAAATCCATGCGAACACATGATTTAGCTTCAAATCAATGCGAAGTAGGAGGCTTATCTTCGAATCCATGCGAAACAAATGGTTTAGCTTCAAATACTTGTGATATACATGATTTAGCTTCAACAGCATGCGAAACAAACGAGTTAGCTTCAAATCCATGCGAAACACATGATTTAGATTAAAATCAATGCGAAGTAGAAGGGTTACCTTCGAATCCATGCGAAACAAATGGTTTAGCAGCAAATACTTGTGATATACATGATTCTGCTTCAACTGCATGCGAAACAAACGAGTCAGCTTCAAATCCATGCGGAACACATGATTTAGCTTCAAATCAATGCGAAGTGGAAGGCTTATCTTCGAATCCATGCGAAACGAATAGTTTAGCTTCAAATAATTTTGATATACATGATTCAGCTTCAACTGCCTGCGAAACAAACGAGTTAGCTTCAAACCCATGCGAAACACATGATTTAGCATCTAATCAATGCGAAGTAGAATGCTGATTTTCGAATCCATGCGAAGCAAATGGTTTAGCTTCAAATACTTGTGATATACATGATTTAGTTTCAACAGCCTGCCAAACAAACGAGTTAGATTCAAGTCCATGCGAACACATGATTTAGCTTCAAATCAATGAGAGGTAGGAGGCTTATCTTCGAATCCATGCGAAACAAATGGTTTAGCCGCAAATACTTGTGATATACATGACTTTGCTTCAACAGCATGCGAAACAAACGAGGTAGCTTCAAATCCATGCGAACACATGATTTAGCTTCAAATCAATGCGAAGTAGGAGGCTTATCTTCGAATCCATGCGAAACAAATGGTTTAGCTTCAAATACTTGTGATATGCATGATTTAGCTTCAACAGCATGCGAAACAAACGAGTTAGCTTCAAATCCATGCGAAACGCATGATTTACCATCTAATAAATGCGAAGTAGAAGGCTGAGCTTCGAATCCATGCGAAGCAAATGGTTTGGCTTCAAATACTTGTGATACACTTGATTTAGCTTCAACAGAATGCGAAACAAACGAGGTAGCTTCAAGTCTATGCGAACACATGATTTAGCTTCAAATCAATGCGAGGTAGGAGGCTTATCTTCCAATCCATGCGAAACAAATGGTTTAGCTTCAAATACTTGTGATATACATGACTTAGCTTCAACAGCATGCGAAACAAACGAGTTAGCTTCAAATCCATGCGAAACACATGATTTAGCTTCAAATCAATGCGAATTAGAAGGGTTATCTTCGAATCCATGCGAAACATATGATATAGCTTCAAATACTTGTGATATACATGATTTAGCTTCAACAACATGCTAAACAAACGAGTTAGCTTCAAGTCCAAACGAAAAACATGATTTATTATCAAGTCAACGCGAATTTGATGGCTTTGCTTCAAATCCATGCGAAACGAATGATTTAGCTTCACATACTTGTGATATACATGATTTAGTTTGAACAGCATGCGAAACAAACGAGTTAGATTCAAATCCATGCGAAACACATGATTTAGCTTCAAACCAATGCGAAGTAGACGGGTTACCTTCGAATCCTTGCGAAACAAATGGTTTAGCCGCAAATACTTGTGATATACATGACTTAGCTTCAACAGAATGCGAAACAAACGAATTAGCTTCAAATCCATGCGAAACACATGATTTAGCTTCAAATCAATGCGAAGTAGGAGGCTTATCTTCGAATCCATGCGAAACAAATGGTTTAGCTTCAAATACTTGTGATATACATGATTCAGCTTCAACTGCCTGCGAAACAAACGAGTTAGATTCAAATCCATGCGAAACACATGATTTAGCTTCAAATCAATGCGAAGTAGAAGGGTTACCTTCGAGTCCATGCGAAACAAGTGGTTTAGCCGCAAATACTTGTGATATACATGACTTAGCTTTAACAGCATGCGAAACAAACGAGGTAGCTTCAAATCCATGCGAACACATGATTTAGCTTCAAATCAATGCGAAGTAGGAGGCTTATCTTCGAATATATGCGAAACAAATGGTTTAGCTTCAAATACTTGTGATATGCATGATTTAGCTTCAACAGTATGCGAAACAAACGTGTTAGCTTCAAATCCATGCGAAACGCATGATTTACCATCTAATAAATGCGAAGTAGAAGGCTGATCTTCGAATCCATGCGAAGCAAATGGTTTGGCTTCAAATACTTGTGATACACTTGATTTAGCTTCAACAGAATGCGAAACAAACGAGGTAGCTTCAAGTCCATGCGAACACATGATTTAGCTTCAAATCAATGCGAAGTAGAAGGGTTACCTTCGAATCCATGCGAAACAAATGGTTTAGCCGCAAATACTTGTGATATACATGACTTAGCTTCAACAGCATGCGAAACAAACGAGTTAGCTTCAAATCCATGCGAAACACATGATTTAGCTTCAAATCAATGCGAAGTAGGAGGCTTATCTTCGAATCCATGCGAAACAAATGGTTTAGCTTCAAATACTTGTGATATACATGATTTAGCTTCAACAGCATGCGAAACAAACGAGTTAGCTTCAAATCCATGCGAAACACATGATTTAGATTAAAATCAATACGAAGTAGAAGGGTTACCTTCGAATCCATGCGAAACAAATGGTTTAGCCGCAAATACTTGTGATATACATGATTCAGCTTCAACTGCATGCGAAACAAACGAGTCAGCTTCAAATCCATGCGGAACACATGATTTAGCTTCAAATCAATGCGAAGTGGAAGGCTTATCTTCGAATCCATGCGAAACGAATAGTTTAGCTTCAAATACTTTTGATATACATGATTCAGCTTCAACTGCCTGCGAAACAAACGAGTTAGGTTCAAATCCATGCGAAACACAAGAATTAGCATCAAGTCAACGCGAAGTTGATGGCTTAGCTTCAAATCCATGCAAAACGAATGATTTAGCTTCACATACTTGAAAATATAAGTGATATGGCTTCAAATGCAGGCGAAACAAACGAGTTAGCTTCAAACCCATGCGAAACACATGATTTAGCATCTAATGAATGCGAAGTAGAAGGATGATCTTCGAATCCATGCGAAGCAAATGGTTTAGCTTCAAATAATTGTGATATACATGATTTAGTTTCAACAGCATGCGAAACAAACGAGTTAGATTCAAATCCATGCGAAACACATGATTTAGCTTCAAATCAATGCGAAGTAGAAGGGTTACCTTCGAATCCATGCGAAACAAGTGGTTTAGCCGCAAATACTTGTGATATACATGACTTAGCTTTAACAGCATGCGAAACAAACGAGGTAGCTTCAAATCCATGCGAACACATGATTTAGCTTCAAATCAATGCGAAGTAGGAGGCTTATCTTCGAATATATGCGAAACAAATGGTTTAGCTTCAAATACTTGTGATATGCATGATTTAGCTTCAACAGTATGCGAAACAAACGAGTTAGCTTCAAATCCATGCGAAACACAAGAATTAGCATCAAGTCAACGCGAATTTGATGGCTTAGCTTCAAATCCATGCAAAACGAATGATTTAGCTTCACATACTTGAAAATATAAGTGATATGGCTTCAAATGCAGGCGAAACAAACGAGTTAGCTTCAAACCCATGCGAAACACATGATTTAGCATCTCATGAATGCGAAGTAGAAGGATGATCTTCGAATCCATGCGAAGCAAATGGATTAGCTTCTAATACTTGTGATATACATGATTTAGCTTCAACAGCATGCGAAATAAACGAGTTAGCATCAAATCCATGCGAAACACATGATTTAGATTAAAATCAATGCGAAGTAGAAGGGTTACCTTCGAATCCATGCGAAACAAATGGTTTAGCCGCAAATACTTGTGATATACATGATTCAGCTTCAACTGCATGCGAAACAAACGAGTCAGCTTCAAATCCATGCGGAACACATGATTTAGCTTCAAATCAATGCGAAGTGGAAGGCTTATCTTCGAATCCATGCGAAACGAATAGTTTAGCTTCAAATACTTTTGATATACATGATTCAGCTTCAACTGCCTGCGAAACAAACGAGTTAGCTTCAAATCCATGCGAAACACAAGAATTAGCATCAAGTCAACGCGAAGTTGATGGCTTAGCTTCAAATCCATGCAAAACGAATGATTTAGCTTCACATACTTGAAAATATAAGTGATATGGCTTCAAATGCAGGCGAAACAAACGAGTTAGCTTCAAACCCATGCAAAACACATGATTTAGCATCTAATGAATGCGAAGTAGAAGGATGATCTTCGAATCCATGCGAAGCAAATGGTTGAGCTTCAAATAATTGTGATATACATGATTTAGTTTCAACAGCATGCGAAACAAACGAGTTAGATTCAAATCCATGCGAAACACATGATTTAGCTTCAAATCAATGCGAAGTAGAAGGGTTACCTTCGAATCCATGCGAAACAAGTGGTTTAGCCGCAAATACTTGTGATATACATGACTTAGCTTTAACAGCATGCGAAACAAACGAGGTAGCTTCAAATCCATGCGAACACATGATTTAGCTTCAAATCAATGCGAAGTAGGAGGCTTATCTTCGAATATATGCGAAACAAATGGTTTAGCTTCAAATACTTGTGATATGCATGATTTAGCTTCAACAGTATGCGAAACAAACGAGTTAGCTTCAAATCCATGCGAAACGCATGATTTACCATCTAATAAATGCGAAGTAGAAGGCTGATCTTCGAATCCATGCGAAGCAAATGGTTTGGCTTCAAATACTTGTGATACACTTGATTTAGCTTCAACAGAATGCGAAACAAACGAGGTAGCTTCAAGTCCATGCGAACACATGATTTAGCTTCAACAGCAGGCGAAACAAACGAGTTAGCTTCAAATCCATGCGAAACACATGATTTAGATTAAAATCAATGCGAAGTAGAAGGGTTACCTTCGAATCCATGCGAAACAAATGGTTTAACCGCAAATACTTGTGATATACATGATTCAGCTTCAACTGCATGCGAAACAAACGAGTCAGCTTCAAATCCATGCGGAACACATGATTTAGCTTCAAATCAATGCGAAGTGGAAGGCTTATCTTCGAATCCATGCGAAACGAATAGTTTAGCTTCAAATACTTTTGATATACATGATTCAGCTTCAACTGCCTGCGAAACAAACGAGTTAGCTTCAAATCCATGCGAAACACAAGAATTAGCATCAAGTCAACGCGAAGTTGATGGCTTAGCTTCAAATCCATGCAAAACGAATGATTTAGCTTCACATACTTGAAAATATAAGTGATATGGCTTCAAATTCAGGCGAAACAAACGAGTTAGCTTCAAACCCATGCGAAACACATGATTTAGCATCTCATGAATGCGAAGTAGAAGGATGATCTTCGAATCCATGCGAAGCAAATGGATTAGCTTCAAATACTTGTGATATAAATGATTTAGTTTCAACAGCATGCGAAACAAACGAGTTAGCTTCAAATCCATCCGAAACACATGATTTAGCTTCAAATCAATGCGAAGTGGAAGGCTTATCTTCGAATCCATGCGAAACGAATAGTTTAGCTTCAAATACTTTTGACATACATGATTCAGCTTCAACAGCATGCGAAACAAACGGGTTAGCTTCAAATCCATGCGAAACACATGATTTAGATTAAAATCAATGCGAAGTAGAAGGGTTACCTTCGAATCCATGCGAAACAAATGGTTTAGCCGCAAATACTTGTGATATACATGATTCAGCTTCAACTGCATGCGAAACAAACGAGTCAGCTTCAAATCCATGCGGAACACATGATTTAGCTTCAAATCAATGCGAAGTGGAAGGCTTATCTTCGAATCCATGCGAAACGAATTGTTTAGCTTCAAATACTTTTGATATACATGATTCAGCTTCAACTGCCTGCGAAACAAACGAGTTAGCTTCAAATCCATGCGAAACACATGATTTAGCTTCAAATCAATGCGAAGTAGAAGGGTTACCTTCGAATCCATGCGAAACAAATGGTTTAGCCGCAAATACTTGTGATATACATGACTTAGCTTTAACAGCATGCGAAACAAACGAGGTAGCTTCAAATCCATGCGAACACATGATTTAGCTTCAAATCAATGCGAAGTAGGAGGCTTATCTTCGAATCCATGCGAAACAAATGGTTTAGCTTCAAATACTTGTGATATGCATGATTTAGCTTCAACAGTATGCGAAACGAACGAGTTAGCTTCAAATCCATGCGAAACACATGATTTACCATCTAATAAATGCGAAGTAGAAGGCTGATCTTCGAATCCATGCGAAGCAAATGGTTTGGCTTCAAATACTTGTGATACACTTGATTTAGCATCAACGGAATGCGAAACAAACGAGGTAGCTTCAAGTCCATGCAAACACATGATTTAGCTTCAAATCAATGCGAGGTAGGAGGCTTATCTTCGAATCCATGCGAAACAAATGGTTAAGCCGCAAATACTTGTGATATACATGATTCAGCTTCAACTGCATGCGAAACAAACGAGTCCGCTTTAAATCCATGCGGAACACATGATTTAGCTTCAAATCAATGCGAAGTGGAAGGCTTATCTTCGAATCCATGCGAAACGAATAGTTTAGCTTCAAATACTTTTGACATACATGATTCAGCTTCAACAGCATGCGAAACAAACGGGTTAGCTTCAAATCCATGCGAAACACATGATTTAGATTAAAATCAATGCGAAGTAGAAGGGTTACCTTCGAATCCATGCGAAACGAATAGTTTAGCTTCAAATACTTTTGATATACATGATTCAGCTTCAACTGCCTGCGAAACAAACGAGTTAGCTTCAAATCCATGCGAAACACAAGAATTAGCATCAAGTCAACGCGAAGTTGATGGCTTAGCTTCAAATCCATGCAAAACGAATGATTTAGCTTCACATACTTGAAAATATAAGTGATATGGCTTCAAATTCAGGCGAAACAAACGAGTTAGCTTCAAACCCATGCGAAACACATGATTTAGCATCTCATGAATGCGAAGTAGAAGGATGATCTTCGAATCCATGCGAAGCAAATGGATTAGCTTCAAATACTTGTGATATACATGATTTAGCTTCAACAGCATGCGAAACAAACGAGTTAGCTTCAAATCCATCCGAAACACATGATTTAGCTTCAAATCAATGCGAAGTAGGAGGCTTATCTTCGAATCCATGCGAAACAAATGGTTTAGCTTCAAATACTTGTGATATACATGACTTAGCTTCAACAGCATGCGAAACAAACGAGTTAGATTCAAATCCATGCGAAACACATGATTTAGCTTCAAATCAATGCGAGGTAGGAGGCTTATCTTCGAATCCATGCGAAACAAATGGTTTAGCTTCAAATACTTGTGATATACATGACTTAGCTTCAACAGCATGCGAAACAAACGAGTTAGCTTCAAATCCATCCGAAACACATGTTTTAGCTTCAAATCAATGCGAAGTAGAGGGGTTACCTTCGAATCCATGCGAAACAGATGGTTTAGCTTCAAATACTTGTGATACACTTGATTTAGCTTCAACAGCATGCGAAGCAAACGAGTTAGCTTCAGATCCATGCGAACACATGATTTAGCTTCAAATCAATGCGAAGTAGGAGGCTTATCTTCGAATCCATGCGAAACAAATGGTTTAGCTTCAAATACTTGTGATATACATGATTTAGCTTCAACAGCATGCGAAACAAACGAGTTAGCTTCAAATCCATGCGAAACACATGATTTAGATTAAAATCAATGCGAAGTAGAAGGGTTACCTTCGAATCCATGCGAAACAAATGGTTTAGCCGCAAATACTTGTGATATACATGATTCAGCTTCAACTGCATGCGAAACAAACGAGTCAGCTTCAAATCCATGCAGAACACATGATTTAGCTTCAAATCAATGCGAAGTGGAAGGCTTATCTTCGAATCCATGCGAAACGAATTGTTTAGCTTCAAATACTTTTGATATACATGATTCAGCTTCAACTGCCTGCGAAACAAACGAGTTAGCTTCAAATCCATGCGAAACATATGATTTAGCTTCAAATCAATGCGAAGTAGAAGGGTTACCTTCGAATCCATGCGAAACAAATGGTTTAGCCGCAAATACTTGTGATATACATGACTTAGCTTTAACAGCATGCGAAACAAACGAGGTAGCTTCAAATCCATGCGAACACATGATTTAGCTTCAAATCAATGCGAAGTAGGAGGCTTATCTTCGAATCCATGCGAAACAAATGGTTTAGCTTCAAATACTTGTGATATGCATGATTTAGCTTCAACAGTATGCGAAACGAACGAGTTAGCTTCAAATCCATGCGAAACGCATGATTTACCATCTAATAAATGCGAAGTAGAAGGCTGATCTTCGAATCCATGCGAAGCAAATGGTTTGGCTTCAAATACTTGTGATACACTTGATTTAGCTTCAACGGAATGCGAAACAAACGAGGTAGCTCCAAGTCCATGCGAACACATGATTTAGCTTCAAATCAATGCGAGGTAGGAGGCTTATCTTCGAATCCATGCGAAACAAATGGTTTAGCCGCAAATACTTGTGATATACATGACTTTGCTTCAACAGCATGCGAAACAAACGAGGTAGCTTCAAATCCATGCGAACACATGATTTAGCTTCAAATCAATGCGAAGTAGGAGGCTTATCTTCGAATCCATGCGAAACAAATGGTTTAGCTTCAAATACTTGTGATATGCATGATTTAGCTTCAACAGCATGCGAAACAAACGAGTTAGCTTCAAATCCATGCGAAACGCATGATTTACCATCTAATAAATGCGAAGTAGAAGGCTGAGCTTCGAATCCATGCGAAGCAAATGGTTTGGCTTCAAATACTTGTGATACACTTGATTTAGCTTCAACAGAATGCGAAACAAACGAGGTAGCTTCAAGTCTATGCGAACACATGATTTAGCTTCAAATCAATGCGAGGTAGGAGGCTTATCTTCCAATCCATGCGAAACAAATGGTTTAGCTTCAAATACTTGTGATATACCTGACTTAGCTTCAACAGCATGCGAAACAAACGAGTTAGCTTCAAATCCATGCGAAACACATGATTTAGCTTCAAATCAATGCGAATTAGAAGGGTTATCTTCGAATCCATGCGAAACATATGATATAGCTTCAAATACTTGTGATATACATGATTTAGCTTCAACAACATGCTAAACAAACGAGTTAGCTTCAAGTCCAAACGAAAAACATGATTTAGTATCAAGTCAACGCGAATTTGATGGCTTTGCTTCAAATCCATGCGAAACGACTGATTTAGCTTCACATACTTGTGAATATAAGTGACATAGCTTCAAATGCAGGCGAAACAAACGAGTTAGCTTCAAACCCATGCTAAACACATGATGTAGCATCTAATCAATGCGAAGTAGAAGGCTATTCTTCGAATCCATGCGAAACAAATGGTTTAGCCGCAAATACTTGTGATATACATGATTCAGCTTCAACTGCATGCGAAACAAACGAGTCAGCTTCAAATCCATGCGGAACACATGATTTAGCTTCAAATCAATGCGAAGTGGAAGGCTTATCTTCGAATCCATGCGAAACGAATAGTTTAGCTTCAAATACTTTTGATATACATGATTCAGCTTCAACTGCCTGCGAAACAAACGAGTTAGCTTCAAATCCATGCGAAACACATGAATAAGCATCAAGTCAACGCGAAGTTGTTGGCTTAGCTTCAAATCCATGCAAAACGAATGATTTAGCTTCACATACTTGAAAATATAAGTGATATGGCTTCAAATGCAGGCGAAACAAACGAGTTAGCTTCAAACCCATGCGAAACACATGATTTAGCATCTAATCAATGCGAAGTAGAATGCTGATTTTCGAATCCATGCGAAGCAAATGGTTTAGCTTCAAATACTTGTGATATACATGATTTAGTTTCAACGGCATGCGAAACAAACGAGTTAGATTCAAATCCATGCGAAACACATGGTTTAGCTTCAAATCAATGCGAAGTAGAAGGGTTACCTTCGAATCCATGCGAAACAAATGGTTTAGCAGCAAATACTTGTGATATACATGACTTAGCTTTAACAGCCTGCGAAACAAACGAGTTAGCTTCAAATCCATGCGAAACACATGATTTAGCTTCAAATCAATGCGAAGTAGGAGGCTTATCTTCGAATCCATGCGAAACAAATGGTTTAGCTTCAAATACTTGTGATATACATGATTTAGCTTCAACAGCATGCGAAACAAACGAGTTAGCTTCAAATCCATGCGAAACACATGATTTAGATTAAAATCAATGCGAAGTAGAAGGGTTACCTGCGAATCCATGCGAAACAAATGGTTTAGCTTCAAATACTTTTGATATACATGATTCAGCTTCAACTGCCTGCGAAACAAAAGAGTTAGCTTCAAATCCATGCGAAACACAAGAATTAGCATCAAGTCAACGCGAAGTTGATGGCTTAGCTTCAAATCCATGCAAAACGTATGATTTAGCTTCACATACTTGAAAATATAAGTGATATGGCTTCAAATGCAGGCGAAACAAACGAGTTAGCTTCAAACCCATGCGAAACACATGATTTAGCTTCAAATCAATGCGAAGTAGGAGGCTTATCTTCGAATCCATGCGAAACAAATGGTTTAGCTTCAAATACTTGTGATATACATGATTTAGCTTCAACAGCATGCGAAACAAACGAGTTAGCTTCAAATCCATGCGAAACACATGATTTAGATTAAAATCAATGCGAAGTAGAAGGGTTACCTTCGAATCCATGCGAAACAAATGGTTTAGCCGCAAATACTTGTGATATACATGATTCAGCTTCAACTGCATGCGAAACAAACGAGTCAGCTTCAAATCCATGCGGAACACATGATTTAGCTTCAAATCAATGCGAAGTGGAAGGCTTATCTTCGAATTCATGCGAAACGAATAGTTTAGCTTCAAATACTTTTGATATACATGATTCAGCTTCAACTGCCTGCGAAACAAACGAGTTAGCTTCAAATCCATGCGAAACACAAGAATTAGCATCAAGTCAACGCGAAGTTGATGGCTTAGCTTCAAATCCATGCAAAACGAATGATTTAGCTTCACATACTTGAAAATATAAGTGATATGGCTTCAAATGCAGGCGAAACAAACGAGTTAGCTTCAAACCCATGCGAAACACATGATTTAGCATCTCATGAATGCGAAGTAGAAGGATGATCTTCGAATCCATGCGAAGCAAATGGATTAGCTTCAAATACTTGTGATATACATGATTTAGCTTCAACAGCATGCGAAACAAACGAGTTAGCTTCAAATCCATGCGAAACACATGATTTAGATTAAAATCAATGCGAAGTAGAAGGGTTACCTTCGAATCCATGCGGAACATATGGTTTAGCAGCAAATACTTGTGATATACATGATTCTGCTTCAACTGCATGCGAAACCAACGAGTCAGCTTCAAATCCATGCGGAACACATGATTTAGCTTCAAATCAATGCGAAGTGGAAGGCTTATCTTCGAATCCATGCGAAACGAATAGTTTAGCTTCAAATACTTTTGATATACATGATTCAGCTTCAACTGCCTGCGAAACAAACGAGTTAGCTTCAAATCCATGCGAAACACATGAATAAGCATCAAGTCAACGCGAAGTTGTTGGCTTACCTTCAAATCCATGCAAAACGAATGATTTAGCTTCACATACTTGAAAATATAAGTGATATGGCTTCAAATGCAGGCGAAACAAACGAGTTAGCTTCAAACCCATGCGAAACACATGATTTAGCATCTAATCAATGCGAAGTAGAATGCTGATTTTCGAATCCATGCGAAGCAAATGGTTTAGCTTCAAATACTTGTGATATACATGATTTAGTTTCAACAGCATGCGAAACAAACGAGTTAGATTCAAATCCATGCGAAACACATGGTTTAGCTTCAAATCAATGCGAAGTAGAAGGTTTACCTTCGAATCCATGCGAAACAAATGGTTTAGCTTCAAATACTTGTGATATACATGATTTAGCTTCAACAGCATGCGAAACAAACGAGTTAGCTTCAAATCCATGCTAAACACATGATTTAGCATCTAATCAATGCGAAGTAGAAGGCTGATCTTCGAATCCATGCAAAGCAAATGGTTTAGCTTCAAATACTTGTGATATGCATGATTTAGCTTCAACAGAATGCGAAACAAACGAGTTAGCTTCAAATCCATGCGAAACGCATGATTTACCATCTAATAAATGCGAAGTAGAAGGCTGATCTTCGAATCCATGCGAAGCAAATGGTTTGGCTTCAAATACTTGTGATACACTTGATTTAGCTTCAACAGAATGCGAAACAAACGAGGTAGCTTCAAGTCCTTGCGAACACATGATTTAGCTTCAAATCAATGCGAGGTAGGAGGCTTATATCCGAATCCATGCGAAACAAATGGTTTAGCTTCAAATACTTGTGATATACATGACTTAGCTTCAACAGCATGCGAAACAAACGAGTTAGCTTCAAATCCATGCGAAACACATGATTTAGCTTCAAATCAATGCGAATTAGAAGGGTTATCTTCGAATCCATGCGAAACATATGATATAGCTTCAAATACTTGTGATATACATGATTTAGCTTCAACAACATGCTAAACAAAAGAGTTAGCTTCAAGTCCAAACGAAAAACATGATTTAGCTTCAAATCAATGCGAAGTGGAAGGCTTACCTTCGAATCCATGCGAAACGAATAGTTTAGCTTCAAATACTTTTGATATACATGATTCAGCTTCAACTGCCTGCGAAACAAACGAGTTAGCTTCAAATCCATGCGAAACACAAGAATTAGCATCAAGTCAACGCGAAGTTGATGGCTTAGCTTCAAATCCATGCAAAGCAAATGGTTTAGCTTCAAATACTTGTGATATGCATGATTTAGCTTCAACAGAATGCGAAACAAACGAGTTAGCTTCAAATCCATGCGAAACGCATGATTTACCATCTAATAAATGCGAAGTAGAAGGCTGATCTTCGAATCCATGCGAAGCAAATGGTTTGGCTTCAAATACTTGTGATACACTTGATTTAGCTTCAACAGAATGCGAAACAAACGAGGTAGCTTCAAGTCCATGCGAACACATGATTTAGCTTCAAATCAATGCGAGGTAGGAGGCTTATATCCGAATCCATGCGAAACAAATGGTTTAGCTTCAAATACTTGTGATATACATGACTTAGCTTCAACAGCTTGCGAAACAAACGAGTTAGCTTCAAATCCATGCGAAACACATGATTTAGCTTCAAATCAATGCGAATTAGAAGGGTTATCTTCGAATCCATGCGAAACATATGATATAGCTTCAAATACTTGTGATATACATGATTTAGCTTCAACAACATGCTAAACAAAAGAGTTAGCTTCAAGTCCAAACGAAAAACATGATTTAGTATCAAGTCAACGCGAAGTTGATGGCTTTGCTTCAAATCCATGCGAAACGAATGATTTAGCTTCACATACTTGTGAATATAAGTGATATAGCTTCAAATGCAGGCGAAACAAACGAGTTAGCTTCAAACCCATGCTAAACACATGATTTAGCATCTAATCAATGCGACGTAGAAGGCTAATCTTCGAATCCATGCGAAACAAATGTTTTAGCTTCAAATACTTGTGATACACTTGATTTAGCTTCAACAGCATGCGAAGCAAACGAGTTAGCTTCAAATCCATGCGGAACACATGATTTAGCTTCAAATCAATGCGAAGTGGAAGGCTTATCTTCGAATCCATGCGAAACGAATAGTTTAGCTTCAAATACTTTTGATATACATGATTCAGCTTCAACTGCCTGCGAAACAAACGAGTTAGCTTCAAATCCATGCGAACACATGATTTAGCATCTAAACAATGCGAAGTAGAAGGCTGATCTTCGAATCCATGCGAAGCAAATGGTTTAGCTTCAAATACTTGTGATATACATGATTTAGTTTCAACAGCATGCGAAACAAACGAGTTAGATTCAAATCCATGCGAAACACATGATTTAGCTTCAAACCAATGCGAAGTAGACGGGTTACCTTCGAATCCTTGCGAAACAAATGGTTTAGCCGCAAATACTTGTGATATACATGACTTAGCTTCAACAGCATGCGAAACAAACGAATTAGCTTCAAATCCATGCGAAACACATGATTTAGCTTCAAATCAATGCGAAGTAGGAGGCTTATCTTCGAATCCATGCGAAACAAATGGTTTAGCTTCAAATACTTGTGATATACATGATTTAGTTTCAACAGCATGCGAAACAAACGAGTTAGATTCAAATCCATGCGAAACACATGATTTAGCTTCAAATCAATGCGAAGTAGAAGGGTTACCTTCGAATCCATGCGAAACAAGTGGTTTAGCCGCAAATACTTGTGATATACATGACTTAGCTTTAACAGCATGCGAAACAAACGAGGTAGCTTCAAATCCATGCGAACACATGATTTAGCTTCAAATCAATGCGAAGTAGGAGGCTTATCTTCGAATATATGCGAAACAAATGGTTTAGCTTCAAATACTTGTGATATGCATGATTTAGCTTCAACAGTATGCGAAACGAACGAGTTAGCTTCAAATCCATGCGAAACGCATGATTTACCATCTAATAAATGCGAAGTAGAAGGCTGATCTTCGAATCCATGCGAAGCAAATGGTTTGGCTTCAAATACTTGTGATACACTTGATTTAGCTTCAACGGAATGCGAAACAAACGAGGTAGCTCCAAGTCCATGCGAACACATGATTTAGCTTCAAATCAATGCGAGGTAGGAGGCTTATCTTCGAATCCATGCGAAACAAATGGTTTAGCCGCAAATACTTGTGATATACATGACTTTGCTTCAACAGCATGCGAAACAAACGAGGTAGCTTCAAATCCATGCGAACACATGATTTAGCTTCAAATCAATGCGAAGTAGGAGGCTTATCTTCGAATCCATGCGAAACAAATGGTTTAGCTTCAAATACTTGTGATATGCATGATTTAGCTTCAACAGCATGCGAAACAAACGAGTTAGCTTCAAATCCATGCGAAACGCATGATTTACCATCTAATAAATGCGAAGTAGAAGGCTGAGCTTCGAATCCATGCGAAGCAAATGGTTTGGCTTCAAATACTTGTGATACACTTGATTTAGCTTCAACAGAATGCGAAACAAACGAGGTAGCTTCAAGTCTATGCGAACACATGATTTAGCTTCAAATCAATGCGAGGTAGGAGGCTTATCTTCCAATCCATGCGAAACAAATGGTTTAGCTTCAAATACTTGTGATATACCTGACTTAGCTTCAACAGCATGCGAAACAAACGAGTTAGCTTCAAATCCATGCGAAACACATGATTTAGCTTCAAATCAATGCGAATTAGAAGGGTTATCTTCGAATCCATGCGAAACATATGATATAGCTTCAAATACTTGTGATATACATGATTTAGCTTCAACAACATGCTAAACAAACGAGTTAGCTTCAAGTCCAAACGAAAAACATGATTTAGTATCAAGTCAACGCGAATTTGATGGCTTTGCTTCAAATCCATGCGAAACGACTGATTTAGCTTCACATACTTGTGAATATAAGTGACATAGCTTCAAATGCAGGCGAAACAAACGAGTTAGCTTCAAACCCATGCTAAACACATGATGTAGCATCTAATCAATGCGAAGTAGAAGGCTATTCTTCGAATCCATGCGAAACAAATGGTTTAGCCGCAAATACTTGTGATATACATGATTCAGCTTCAACTGCATGCGAAACAAACGAGTCAGCTTCAAATCCATGCGGAACACATGATTTAGCTTCAAATCAATGCGAAGTGGAAGGCTTATCTTCGAATCCATGCGAAACGAATAGTTTAGCTTCAAATACTTTTGATATACATGATTCAGCTTCAACTGCCTGCGAAACAAACGAGTTAGCTTCAAATCCATGCGAAACACATGAATAAGCATCAAGTCAACGCGAAGTTGTTGGCTTAGCTTCAAATCCATGCAAAACGAATGATTTAGCTTCACATACTTGAAAATATAAGTGATATGGCTTCAAATGCAGGCGAAACAAACGAGTTAGCTTCAAACCCATGCGAAACACATGATTTAGCATCTAATCAATGCGAAGTAGAATGCTGATTTTCGAATCCATGCGAAGCAAATGGTTTAGCTTCAAATACTTGTGATATACATGATTTAGTTTCAACGGCATGCGAAACAAACGAGTTAGATTCAAATCCATGCGAAACACATGGTTTAGCTTCAAATCAATGCGAAGTAGAAGGGTTACCTTCGAATCCATGCGAAACAAATGGTTTAGCAGCAAATACTTGTGATATACATGACTTAGCTTTAACAGCCTGCGAAACAAACGAGTTAGCTTCAAATCCATGCGAAACACATGATTTAGCTTCAAATCAATGCGAAGTAGGAGGCTTATCTTCGAATCCATGCGAAACAAATGGTTTAGCTTCAAATACTTGTGATATACATGATTTAGCTTCAACAGCATGCGAAACAAACGAGTTAGCTTCAAATCCATGCGAAACACATGATTTAGATTAAAATCAATGCGAAGTAGAAGGGTTACCTGCGAATCCATGCGAAACAAATGGTTTAGCTTCAAATACTTTTGATATACATGATTCAGCTTCAACTGCCTGCGAAACAAAAGAGTTAGCTTCAAATCCATGCGAAACACAAGAATTAGCATCAAGTCAACGCGAAGTTGATGGCTTAGCTTCAAATCCATGCAAAACGTATGATTTAGCTTCACATACTTGAAAATATAAGTGATATGGCTTCAAATGCAGGCGAAACAAACGAGTTAGCTTCAAACCCATGCGAAACACATGATTTAGCTTCAAATCAATGCGAAGTAGGAGGCTTATCTTCGAATCCATGCGAAACAAATGGTTTAGCTTCAAATACTTGTGATATACATGATTTAGCTTCAACAGCATGCGAAACAAACGAGTTAGCTTCAAATCCATGCGAAACACATGATTTAGATTAAAATCAATGCGAAGTAGAAGGGTTACCTTCGAATCCATGCGAAACAAATGGTTTAGCCGCAAATACTTGTGATATACATGATTCAGCTTCAACTGCATGCGAAACAAACGAGTCAGCTTCAAATCCATGCGGAACACATGATTTAGCTTCAAATCAATGCGAAGTGGAAGGCTTATCTTCGAATTCATGCGAAACGAATAGTTTAGCTTCAAATACTTTTGATATACATGATTCAGCTTCAACTGCCTGCGAAACAAACGAGTTAGCTTCAAATCCATGCGAAACACAAGAATTAGCATCAAGTCAACGCGAAGTTGATGGCTTAGCTTCAAATCCATGCAAAACGAATGATTTAGCTTCACATACTTGAAAATATAAGTGATATGGCTTCAAATGCAGGCGAAACAAACGAGTTAGCTTCAAACCCATGCGAAACACATGATTTAGCATCTCATGAATGCGAAGTAGAAGGATGATCTTCGAATCCATGCGAAGCAAATGGATTAGCTTCAAATACTTGTGATATACATGATTTAGCTTCAACAGCATGCGAAACAAACGAGTTAGCTTCAAATCCATGCGAAACACATGATTTAGATTAAAATCAATGCGAAGTAGAAGGGTTACCTTCGAATCCATGCGGAACATATGGTTTAGCAGCAAATACTTGTGATATACATGATTCTGCTTCAACTGCATGCGAAACCAACGAGTCAGCTTCAAATCCATGCGGAACACATGATTTAGCTTCAAATCAATGCGAAGTGGAAGGCTTATCTTCGAATCCATGCGAAACGAATAGTTTAGCTTCAAATACTTTTGATATACATGATTCAGCTTCAACTGCCTGCGAAACAAACGAGTTAGCTTCAAATCCATGCGAAACACATGAATAAGCATCAAGTCAACGCGAAGTTGTTGGCTTACCTTCAAATCCATGCAAAACGAATGATTTAGCTTCACATACTTGAAAATATAAGTGATATGGCTTCAAATGCAGGCGAAACAAACGAGTTAGCTTCAAACCCATGCGAAACACATGATTTAGCATCTAATCAATGCGAAGTAGAATGCTGATTTTCGAATCCATGCGAAGCAAATGGTTTAGCTTCAAATACTTGTGATATACATGATTTAGTTTCAACAGCATGCGAAACAAACGAGTTAGATTCAAATCCATGCGAAACACATGGTTTAGCTTCAAATCAATGCGAAGTAGAAGGTTTACCTTCGAATCCATGCGAAACAAATGGTTTAGCTTCAAATACTTGTGATATACATGATTTAGCTTCAACAGCATGCGAAACAAACGAGTTAGCTTCAAATCCATGCTAAACACATGATTTAGCATCTAATCAATGCGAAGTAGAAGGCTGATCTTCGAATCCATGCAAAGCAAATGGTTTAGCTTCAAATACTTGTGATATGCATGATTTAGCTTCAACAGAATGCGAAACAAACGAGTTAGCTTCAAATCCATGCGAAACGCATGATTTACCATCTAATAAATGCGAAGTAGAAGGCTGATCTTCGAATCCATGCGAAGCAAATGGTTTGGCTTCAAATACTTGTGATACACTTGATTTAGCTTCAACAGAATGCGAAACAAACGAGGTAGCTTCAAGTCCTTGCGAACACATGATTTAGCTTCAAATCAATGCGAGGTAGGAGGCTTATATCCGAATCCATGCGAAACAAATGGTTTAGCTTCAAATACTTGTGATATACATGACTTAGCTTCAACAGCATGCGAAACAAACGAGTTAGCTTCAAATCCATGCGAAACACATGATTTAGCTTCAAATCAATGCGAATTAGAAGGGTTATCTTCGAATCCATGCGAAACATATGATATAGCTTCAAATACTTGTGATATACATGATTTAGCTTCAACAACATGCTAAACAAAAGAGTTAGCTTCAAGTCCAAACGAAAAACATGATTTAGCTTCAAATCAATGCGAAGTGGAAGGCTTACCTTCGAATCCATGCGAAACGAATAGTTTAGCTTCAAATACTTTTGATATACATGATTCAGCTTCAACTGCCTGCGAAACAAACGAGTTAGCTTCAAATCCATGCGAAACACAAGAATTAGCATCAAGTCAACGCGAAGTTGATGGCTTAGCTTCAAATCCATGCAAAGCAAATGGTTTAGCTTCAAATACTTGTGATATGCATGATTTAGCTTCAACAGAATGCGAAACAAACGAGTTAGCTTCAAATCCATGCGAAACGCATGATTTACCATCTAATAAATGCGAAGTAGAAGGCTGATCTTCGAATCCATGCGAAGCAAATGGTTTGGCTTCAAATACTTGTGATACACTTGATTTAGCTTCAACAGAATGCGAAACAAACGAGGTAGCTTCAAGTCCATGCGAACACATGATTTAGCTTCAAATCAATGCGAGGTAGGAGGCTTATATCCGAATCCATGCGAAACAAATGGTTTAGCTTCAAATACTTGTGATATACATGACTTAGCTTCAACAGCTTGCGAAACAAACGAGTTAGCTTCAAATCCATGCGAAACACATGATTTAGCTTCAAATCAATGCGAATTAGAAGGGTTATCTTCGAATCCATGCGAAACATATGATATAGCTTCAAATACTTGTGATATACATGATTTAGCTTCAACAACATGCTAAACAAAAGAGTTAGCTTCAAGTCCAAACGAAAAACATGATTTAGTATCAAGTCAACGCGAAGTTGATGGCTTTGCTTCAAATCCATGCGAAACGAATGATTTAGCTTCACATACTTGTGAATATAAGTGATATAGCTTCAAATGCAGGCGAAACAAACGAGTTAGCTTCAAACCCATGCTAAACACATGATTTAGCATCTAATCAATGCGACGTAGAAGGCTAATCTTCGAATCCATGCGAAACAAATGTTTTAGCTTCAAATACTTGTGATACACTTGATTTAGCTTCAACAGCATGCGAAGCAAACGAGTTAGCTTCAAATCCATGCGGAACACATGATTTAGCTTCAAATCAATGCGAAGTGGAAGGCTTATCTTCGAATCCATGCGAAACGAATAGTTTAGCTTCAAATACTTTTGATATACATGATTCAGCTTCAACTGCCTGCGAAACAAACGAGTTAGCTTCAAATCCATGCGAACACATGATTTAGCATCTAAACAATGCGAAGTAGAAGGCTGATCTTCGAATCCATGCGAAGCAAATGGTTTAGCTTCAAATACTTGTGATATACATGATTTAGTTTCAACAGCATGCGAAACAAACGAGTTAGATTCAAATCCATGCGAAACACATGATTTAGCTTCAAACCAATGCGAAGTAGACGGGTTACCTTCGAATCCTTGCGAAACAAATGGTTTAGCCGCAAATACTTGTGATATACATGACTTAGCTTCAACAGCATGCGAAACAAACGAATTAGCTTCAAATCCATGCGAAACACATGATTTAGCTTCAAATCAATGCGAAGTAGGAGGCTTATCTTCGAATCCATGCGAAACAAATGGTTTAGCTTCAAATACTTGTGATATACATGATTTAGTTTCAACAGCATGCGAAACAAACGAGTTAGATTCAAATCCATGCGAAACACATGATTTAGCTTCAAATCAATGCGAAGTAGAAGGGTTACCTTCGAATCCATGCGAAACAAGTGGTTTAGCCGCAAATACTTGTGATATACATGACTTAGCTTTAACAGCATGCGAAACAAACGAGGTAGCTTCAAATCCATGCGAACACATGATTTAGCTTCAAATCAATGCGAAGTAGGAGGCTTATCTTCGAATATATGCGAAACAAATGGTTTAGCTTCAAATACTTGTGATATGCATGATTTAGCTTCAACAGTATGCGAAACAAACGAGTTAGCTTCAAATCCATGCGAAACGCATGATTTACCATCTAATAAATGCGAAGTAGAAGGCTGATCTTCGAATCCATGCGAAGCAAATGGTTTGGCTTCAAATACTTGTGATACACTTGATTTAGCTTCAACAGCGTGCGAAGCAAACGAGTTAGCTTCAAATCCATGCGAACACATGATTTAGCTTCAAATCAATGCGAAGTAGGAGGCTTATCTTCGAATCCATGCGAAACAAATGGTTTAGCTTCAAATACTTGTGATATACATGATTTAGCTTCAACAGCATGCGAAACAAACGAGTTAGCTTCAAATCCATGCGAAACACATGATTTAGATTAAAATCAATGCGAAGTAGAAGGGTTACCTTCGAATCCATGCGGAACATATGGTTTAGCAGCAAATACTTGTGATATACATGATTCTGCTTCAACTGCATGCGAAACCAACGAGTCAGCTTCAAATCCATGCGGAACACATGATTTAGCTTCAAATCAATGCGAAGTGGAAGGCTTATCTTCGAATCCATGCGAAACGAATAGTTTAGCTTCAAATACTTTTGATATACATGATTCAGCTTCAACTGCCTGCGAAACAAACGAGTTAGCTTCAAATCCATGCGAAACACATGAATAAGCATCAAGTCAACGCGAAGTTGTTGGCTTACCTTCAAATCCATGCAAAACGAATGATTTAGCTTCACATACTTGAAAATATAAGTGATATGGCTTCAAATGCAGGCGAAACAAACGAGTTAGCTTCAAACCCATGCGAAACACATGATTTAGCATCTCATGAATGCGAAGTAGAATGCTGATTTTCGAATCCATGCGAAGCAAATGGTTTAGCTTCAAATACTTGTGATATACATGATTTAGTTTCAACAGCATGCGAAACAAACGAGTTAGATTCAAATCCATGCGAAACACATGGTTTAGCTTCAAATCAATGCGAAGTAGAAGGTTTACCTTCGAATCCATGCGAAACAAATGGTTTAGCTTCAAATACTTGTGATATACATGATTTAGCTTCAACAGCATGCGAAACAAACGAGTTAGCTTCAAATCCATGCGAAACACATGATTTAGCTTCAAATCAATGCGAAGTAGGAGGCTTATCTTCGAATCCATGCGAAACAAATGGTTTAGCTTCAAATACTTGTGATATACATGATTTAGCTTCAACAGCATGCGAAACAAACGAGTTAGCTTCAAATCCATGCGAAACACATGATTTAGCTTCTAATCAATGCGAATTAGAAGGGTTATCTTCGAATCCATGCGAAACATATGATATAGCTTCAAATACTTGTGATATGCATGATTTAGCTTCAACAGAATGCGAAACAAACGAGTTAGCTTCAAATCCATGCGAAACGCATGATTTACCATCTAATAAATGCGAGGTAGAAGGCTGATCTTCGAATCCATGCGAAGCAAATGGTTTGGCTTCAAATACTTGTGATACACTTGATTTAGCTTCAACAGAATGCGAAACAAACGAGGTAGCTTCAAGTCCATGCGAACACATGATTTAGCTTCAAATCAATGCGAGGTAGGAGGCTTATATCCGAATCCATGCGAAACAAATGGTTTAGCTTCAAATACTTGTGATATACATGACTTAGCTTCAACAGCATGCGAAACAAACGAGTTAGCTTCAAATCCATGCGAAACACATGATTTAGCTTCAAATCAATGCGAATTAGAAGGGTTATCTTCGAATCCATGCGAAACATATGATATAGCTTCAAATACTTGTGATATACATGATTTAGCTTCAACAACATGCTAAACAAAAGAGTTAGCTTCAAGTCCAAACGAAAAACATGATTTAGCTTCAAATCAATGCGAAGTGGAAGGCTTATCTTCGAATCCATGCGAAACGAATAGTTTAGCTTCAAATACTTTTGATATACATGATTCAGCTTCAACTGCCTGCGAAACAAACGAGTTAGCTTCAAATACATGCGAAACACATGAATAAGCATCAAGTCAACGCGAAGTTGTTGGCTTAGCTTCAAATCCATGCAAAACGAATGATTTAGCTTCACATACTTGAAAATATAAGTGATATGGCTTCAAATGCAGGCGAAACAAACGAGTTAGCTTCAAACCCATGCGAAACACATGATTTAGCATCTAATCAATGCGAAGTAGAATGCTGATTTTCGAATCCATGCGAAGCAAATGGTTTAGCTTCAAATACTTGTGATATACATGATTTAGTTTCAACAGCATGCGAAACAAACGAGTTAGATTCAAATCCATGCGAAACACATGGTTTAGCTTCAAATCAATGCGAAGTAGAAGGGTTACCTTCGAATCCATGCGAAACAAATGGTTTAGCTTCAAATACTTGTGATATACATGATTTAGCTTCAACAGCATGCGAAACAAACGAATTAGCTTCAAATCCATGCGAAACACATGATTTAGCTTCAAATCAATGCGAAGTAGGAGGCTTATCTTCGAATCCATGCGAAACAAATGGTTTAGCTTCAAATACTTGTGATACACATGATTTAGCTTCAACAGCATGCGAAACAAACGAGTTAGCTTCAAATCCATGCGAAACACATGATTTAGCTTCTAATCAATGCGAATTAGAAGGGTTATCTTCGAATCCATGCGAAACATATGCTAACAACATGCTAAACAAACGAGTTAGCTTCAAGTCCAAACGAAAAACATGATTTAGTATCAAGTCAACGCGAAGTTGATGGCTTTGCTTCAAATAAATGCGAAACGAATTAATTAGCTTCACATACTTGTGAATATAAGTGATATAGCTTCAAATGCAGGCGAAACAAACGAGTTAGCTTCAAACCCATGCTAAACACATGATTTAGCATCTAATCAATGCGAAGTAGAAGGCTGATCTTCGAATCCATGCAAAGCAAATGGTTTAGCTTCAAATACTTGTGATATGCATGATTTAGCTTCAACAGAATGCGAAACAAACGAGTTAGCTTCAAATCCATGCGAAACGCATGATTTACCATCTAATAAATGCGAAGTAGAAGGCTGATCTTCGAATCCATGCGAAGCAAATGGTTTGGCTTCAAATACTTGTGATACACTTGATTTAGCTTCAACAGAATGCGAAACAAACGAGGTAGCTTCAAGTCCATGCGAACACATGATTTAGCTTCAAATCAATGCGAGGTAGGAGGCTTATATCCGAATCCAAGCGAAACAAATGGTTTAGCTTCAAATACTTGTGATATACATGACTTAGCTTCAACAGCATGCGAAACAAACGAGTTAGCTTCAAATCCATGCGAAACACATG
Source organism: Megalopta genalis (assembly GCF_051020955.1). Taxonomy (NCBI): domain Eukaryota; kingdom Metazoa; phylum Arthropoda; class Insecta; order Hymenoptera; family Halictidae; genus Megalopta; species Megalopta genalis. The sequence continues at coordinate 235,025 of NW_027476308.1, read as the reverse complement.
ATTTAGCTTCAAATCAATGCGAATTAGAAGGGTTATCTTCGAATCCATGCGAAACATATGATATAGCTTCAAATACTTGTGATATACATGATTTAGCTTCAACAACATGCTAAACAAAAGAGTTAGCTTCAAGTCCAAACGAAAAACATGATTTAGTATCAAGTCAACGCGAAGTTGATGGCATTGCTTCAAATCCATGCGAAACGAATGATTTAGCTTCACATACTTGTGAATATAAGTGATATAGCTTCAAATGCAGGCGAAACAAACGAGTTAGCTTCAAACCCATGCTAAACACATGATTTAGCATCTAATCAATGCGACGTAGAAGGCTAATCTTCGAATCCATGCGGAACAAATGTTTTAGCTTCAAATACTTGTGATACACTTGATATAGCTTCAACAGCATGCGAAGCAAACGAGTTAGCTTGAAATCCATGCGAAACACATGATTTAGATTAAAATCAATGCGAGGTAGAAGGGTTACCTTCGAATCCATGCGAAACAAATGGTTTAGCCGCAAATACTTGTGATATACATGATTCAGCTTCAACTGCATGCGAAACAAACGAGTCAGCTTCAAATCCATGCGGAACACATGATTTAGCTTCAAATCAATGCGAAGTGGAAGGCTTATCTTCGAATCCATGCGAAACGAATAGTTTAGCTTCAAATACTTTTGATATACATGATTCAGCTTCAACTGCCTGCGAAACAAACGAGTTAGCTTCAAATCCATGCGAACACATGATTTAGCATCTAATCAATGCGAAGTAGAAGGCTGATCTTCGAATCCATGCGAAGCAAATGGTTTAGCTTCAAATACTTGTGATATACATGATTTAGTTTCAACAGCATGCGAAACAAACGAGTTAGATTCAAATCCATGCGAACACATGATTTAGCTTCAAATCAATGCGAGGTAGGAGGCTTATCTTCGAATCCATGCGAAACAAATGGTTTAGCCGCAAATACTTGTGATATACATGACTTTGCTTCAACAGCATGCGAAACAAACGAGGTAGCTTCAAATCCATGCGAACACATGATTTAGCTTCAAATCAATGCGAAGTAGGAGGCTTATCTTCGAATACATGCGAAACAAATGGTTTAGCTTCAAATACTTGTGATATGCATGATTTAGCTTCAACAGCATGCGAAACAAACGAGTTAGCTTCAAATCCATGCGAAACGCATGATTTACCATCTAATACATGCGAAGTAGAAGGCTGAGCTTCGAATCCATGCGAAGCAAATGGTTTGGCTTCAAATACTTGTGATACACTTGATTTAGCTTCAACAGAATGCGAAACAAACGAGGTAGCTTCAAATCCATGCGAAACACATGATTTAGCTTCAAATCAATGCGAAGTAGGAGGCTTATCTTCGAATCCATGCGAAACAAATGGTTTAGCTTCAAATACTTGTGATATACATGATTTAGTTTCAACAGCATGCGAAACAAACGAGTTAGATTCAAATCCATGCGAAACACATGATTTAGCTTCAAATCAATGCGAAGTAGAAGGGTTACCTTCGAATCCATGCGAAACAAGTGGTTTAGCCGCAAATACTTGTGATATACATGACTTAGCTTTAACAGCATGCGAAACAAACGAGGTAGCTTCAAATCCATGCGAACACATGATTTAGCTTCAAATCAATGCGAAGTAGGAGGCTTATCTTCGAATATATGCGAAACAAATGGTTTAGCTTCAAATACTTGTGATATGCATGATTTAGCTTCAACAGTATGCGAAACAAACGAGTTAGCTTCAAATCCATGCGAAACACATGGTTTAGCTTCAAATCAATGCGAAGTAGAAGGGTTACCTTCGAATCCATGCGAAACAAATGGTTTAGCTTCAAATACTTGTGATATACATGATTTAGCTTCAACAGCATGCGAAACAAACGAGTTAGCTTCAAATCCATGCGAAACACATGATTTAGCTTCAAATCAATGCGAAGTAGGAGGCTTATCTTCGAATCCATGGGAAACAAATGGTTTAGCTTCAAATACTTGTGATATACATGATTTAGCTTCAACAGCATGCGAAACAAACGAGTTAGCTTCAAATCCATGCGAAACACATGATTTAGCTTCTAATCAATGCGAATTAGAAGGGTTATCTTCGAATCCATGCGAAACATATGATATAGCTTCAAATACTTGTGATATACATGATTTAGTTTCAACAGCATGCGAAACAAACGAGTTAGATTCAAATCCATGCGAAACACATGATTTAGCTTCAAATCAATGCGAAGTAGAAGGGTTACCTTCGAATCCATGCGAAACAAGTGGTTTAGCCGCAAATACTTGTGATATACATGACTTAGCTTTAACAGCATGCGAAACAAACGAGGTAGCTTCAAATCCATGCGAACACATGATTTAGCTTCAAATCAATGCGAAGTAGGAGGCTTATCTTCGAATATATGCGAAACAAATGGTTTAGCTTCAAATACTTGTGATATGCATGATTTAGCTTCAACAGTATGCGAAACAAACGAGTTAGCTTCAAATCCATGCGAAACACATGGTTTAGCTTCAAATCAATGCGAAGTAGAAGGGTTACCTTCGAATCCATGCGAAACAAATGGTTTAGCTTCAAATACTTGTGATATACATGATTTAGCTTCAACAGCATGCGAAACAAACGAGTTAGCTTCAAATCCATGCGAAACACATGATTTAGCTTCAAATCAATGCGAAGTAGGAGGCTTATCTTCGAATCCATGCGAAACAAATGGTTTAGCTTCAAATACTTGTGATATACATGATTTAGCTTCAACAGCATGCGAAACAAACGAGTTAGCTTCAAATCCATGCGAAACACATGATTTAGCTTCTAATCAATGCGAATTAGAAGGGTTATCTTCGAATCCATGCGAAACATATGATATAGCTTCAAATACTTGTGATATACATGATTTAGCTTCAACAACATGCTAAACAAACGAGTTAGCTTCAAGTCCAAACGAAAAACATGATTTAGTATCAAGTCAACGCGAAGTTGATGGCTTTGCTTCAAATAAATGCGAAACGAATGATTTAGCTTCACATACTTGTGAATATAAGTGATATAGCTTCAAATGCAGGCGAAACAAACGAGTTAGCTTCAAACCCATGCTAAACACATGATTTAGCATCTAATCAATGCGAAGTAGAAGGCTGATCTTCGAATCCATGCAAAGCAAATGGTTTAGCTTCAAATACTTGTGATATGCATGATTTAGCTTCAACAGAATGCGAAACAAACGAGTTAGCTTCAAATCCATGCGAAACGCATGATTTACCATCTAATAAATGCGAAGTAGAAGGCTGATCTTCGAATCCATGCGAAGCAAATGGTTTGGCTTCAAATACTTGTGGTACACTTGATTTAGCTTCAACAGAATGCGAAACAAACGAGGTAGCTTCAAGTCCATGCGAACACATGATTTAGCTTCAAATCAAAGCGAGGTAGGAGGCTTATATCCGAATCCAAGCGAAACAAATGGTTTAGCTTCAAATACTTGTGATATACATGACTTAGCTTCAACAGCATGTGAAACAAACGAGGTAGCTTCAAATCCATGCGAAACACATGATTTAGCTTCAAATCAATGCGAATTAGAAGGGTTATCTTCGAATCCATGCGAAACATATGATATAGCTTCAAATACTTGTGATATACATGATTTAGCTTCAACAACATGCTAAACAAACGAGTTAGCTTCAAGTCCAAACGAAAAACATGATTTAGTATCAAGTCAACGCGAATTTGATGGCTTTGCTTCAAATCCATGCGAAACGAATGATTTAGCTTCACATACTTGTGAATATAAGTGATATAGCTTCAAATGCAGGCGAAACAAACGAGTTAGCTTCAAACCCATGCTAAACACATGATTTAGCATCTAATCAATGCGACGTAGAAGGCTAATCTTCGAATCCATGCGAAACAAATGTTTTAGCTTCAAATACTTGTGATACACTTGATTTAGCTTCAACAGCATGCGAAGCAAACGAGTTAGCTTCAAATCCATGCGAAACACATGATTTAGATTAAAATCAATGCGAGGTAGAAGGGTTACCTTCGAATCCATGCGAAACAAATGGTTTAGCTTCAAATACTTGTGATATACATGACTTAGCTTCAACAGCATGCGAAACAAACGAGTTAGCTTCAAATCCATGCGAAACACATGATTTAGCTTCAAATCAATGCGAATTAGAAGGGTTATCTTCGAATCCATGCGAAACATATGATATAGCTTCAAATACTTGTGATATACATGATTTAGCTTCAACAACATGCTAAACAAACGAGTTAGCTTCAAGTCCAAACGAAAAACATGATTTAGTATCAAGTCAACGCGAATTTGATGGCTTTGCTTCAAATCCATGCGAAACGAATGATTTAGCTTCACATACTTGTGATATACATGATTTAGTTTCAACAGCATGCGAAACAAACGAGTTAGATTCAAATCCATGCGAAACACATGATTTAGCTTCAAATCAATGCGAAGTAGAAGGGTTACCTTCGAATCCATGCGAAACAAGTGGTTTAGCCGCAAATACTTGTGATATACATGACTTAGCTTTAACAGCATGCGAAACAAACGAGGTAGCTTCAAATCCATGCGAACACATGATTTAGCTTCAAATCAATGCGAAGTAGGAGGCTTATCTTCGAATATATGCGAAACAAATGGTTTAGCTTCAAATACTTGTGATATGCATGATTTAGCTTCAACAGTATGCGAAACAAACGAGTTAGCTTCAAATCCATGCGAAACGCATGATTTACCATCTAATAAATGCGAAGTAGAAGGCTGATCTTCGAATCCATGCGAAGCAAATGGTTTGGCTTCAAATACTTGTGATACACTTGATTTAGCTTCAACAGAATGCGAAACAAACGAGGTAGCTTCAAGTCCATGCGAACACATGATTTAGCTTCAAATCAATGCGAAGTAGAAGGGTTACCTTCGAATCCATGCGAAACAAATGGTTTAGCCGCAAATACTTGTGATATACATGACTTAGCTTCAACAGCATGCGAAACAAACGAGTTAGCTTCAAATCCATGCGAAACACATGATTTAGCTTCAAATCAATGCGAAGTAGGAGGCTTATCTTCGAATCCATGCGAAACAAATGGTTTAGCTTCAAATACTTGTGATATACATGATTTAGCTTCAACAGCATGCGAAACAAACGAGTTAGCTTCAAATCCATGCGAAACACATGATTTAGCTTCAAATCAATGCGAAGTGGAAGGCTTATCTTCGAATCCATGCGAAACGAATAGTTTAGCTTCAAATACTTTTGATATACATGATTCAGCTTCAACTGCCTGCGAAACAAACGAGTTAGCTTCAAATCCATGCGAAACACAAGAATTAGCATCAAGTCAACGCGAAGTTGATGGCTTAGCTTCAAATCCATGCAAAACGAATGATTTAGCTTCACATACTTGAAAATATAAGTGATATGGCTTCAAATGCAGGCGAAACAAACGAGTTAGCTTCAAACCCATGCGAAACACATGATTTAGCATCTAATGAATGCGAAGTAGAAGGATGATCTTCGAATCCATGCGAAGCAAATGGTTTAGCTTCAAATAATTGTGATATACATGATTTAGTTTCAACAGCATGCGAAACAAACGAGTTAGATTCAAATCCATGCGAAACACATGATTTAGCTTCAAATCAATGCGAAGTAGAAGGGTTACCTTCGAATCCATGCGAAACAAGTGGTTTAGCCGCAAATACTTGTGATATACATGATTCAGCTTCAACTGCATGCGAAACAAACGAGTCAGCTTCAAATCCATGCGGAACACATGATTTAGCTTCAAATCAATGCGAAGTGGAAGGCTTATCTTCGAATCCATGCGAAACGAATAGTTTAGCTTCAAATACTTTTGATATACATGATTCAGCTTCAACTGCCTGCGAAACAAACGAGTTAGCTTCAAATCCATGCGAAACACAAGAATTAGCATCAAGTCAACGCGAAGTTGATGGCTTAGCTTCAAATCCATGCAAAACGAATGATTTAGCTTCACATACTTGAAAATATAAGTGATATGGCTTCAAATTCAGGCGAAACAAACGAGTTAGCTTCAAACCCATGCGAAACACATGATTTAGCATCTCATGAATGCGAAGTAGAAGGATGATCTTCGAATCCCTGCGAAGCAAATGGATTAGCTTCAAATACTTGTGATATAAATGATTTAGTTTCAACAGCATGCGAAACAAACGAGTTAGCTTCAAATCCATCCGAAACACATGATTTAGCTTCAAATCAATGCGAAGTGGAAGGCTTATCTTCGAATCCATGCGAAACGAATAGTTTAGCTTCAAATACTTTTGACATACATGATTCAGCTTAAACAGCATGCGAAACAAACGGGTTAGCTTCAAATCCATGCGAAACACATGATTTAGATTAAAATCAATGCGAAGTAGAAGGGTTACCTTCGAATCCATGCGAAACAAATGGTTTAGCCGCAAATACTTGTGATATACATGATTCAGCTTCAACTGCATGCGAAACAAACGAGTCAGCTTCAAATCCATGCGGAACACATGATTTAGCTTCAAATCAATGCGAAGTAGAAGGGTTACCTTCGAATCCATGCGAAACAAATGGTTTAGCCGCAAATACTTGTGATATACATGACTTAGCTTTAACAGCATGCGAAACAAACGAGGTAGCTTCAAATCCATGCGAACACATGATTTAGCTTCAAATCAATGCGAAGTAGGAGGCTTATCTTCGAATCCATGCGAAACAAATGGTTTAGCTTCAAATACTTGTGATATGCATGATTTAGCTGCAACAGTATGCGAAACGAACGAGTTAGCTTCAAATCCATGCGAAACGCATGATTTACCATCTAATAAATGCGAAGTAGAAGGCTGATCTTCGAATCCATGCGAAGCAAATGGTTTGGCTTCAAATACTTGTGATACACTTGATTTAGCATCAACGGAATGCGAAACAAACGAGGTAGCTTCAAGTCCATGCGAACACATGATTTAGCTTCAAATCAATGCGAGGTAGGAGGCTTATCTTCGAATCCATGCGAAACAAATGGTTAAGCCGCAAATACTTGTGATATACATGATTCAGCTTCAACTGCATGCGAAACAAACGAGTCAGCTTCAAATCCATGCGGAACACATGATTTAGCTTCAAATCAATGCGAAGTGGAAGGCTTATCTTCGAATCCATGCGAAACGAATAGTTTAGCTTCAAATACTTTTGATATACATGATTCAGCTTCAACTGCCTGCGAAACAAACGAGTTAGCTTCAAATCCATGCGAAACACAAGAATTAGCATCAAGTCAACGCGAAGTTGATGGCTTAGCTTCAAATCCATGCAAAACGAATGATTTAGCTTCACATACTTGAAAATATAAGTGATATGGCTTCAAATTCAGGCGAAACAAACGAGTTAGCTTCAAACCCATGCGAAACACATGATTTAGCATCTCATGAATGCGAAGTAGAAGGATGATCTTCGAATCCATGCGAAGCAAATGGATTAGCTTCAAATACTTGTGATATACATGATTTAGTTTCAACAGCATGCGAAACAAACGAGTTAGCTTCAAATCCATCCGAAACACATGATTTAGCTTCAAATCAATGCGAAGTGGAAGGCTTATCTTCGAATCCATGCGAAACGAATAGTTTAGCTTCAAATACTTTTGACATACATGATTCAGCTTCAACTGCATGCTAAACAAACGAGTTAGCTTCAAATCCATGCGGAACACTTGAATTAGCATCACGTCAACGCGAAGTTGATGGCTTAGCTTCAAATCCATGCAAAACGAATGATTTAGCTTCACATACTTGAAAATATAAGTGATATGGCTTCAAATGCAGGCGAAACAAACGAGTTAGTTTCAAACCCATGCGAAACACATGATTTAGCATCTAATCAATGCGAAATAGAAGGCTGACCTTCGAATCCATGCGAAGCAAATGGTTTAGCTTCAAATACTTGTGATATACATGATTTAGTTTCAACAGCATGCGAAACAAACGAGGTAGCTTCAAATCCATGCGAACACATGATTTAGCTTCAAATCAATGCGAAGTAGGAGGCTTATCTTCGAATCCATGCGAAACAAATGGTTCAGCTTCAAATACTTGTGATATGCATGATTTAGCTTCAACAGTATGCGAAACGAACGAGTTAGCTTCAAATCCATGCGAAACGCATGATTTACCATCTAATAAATGCGAAGTAGAAGGCTGATCTTCGAATCCATGCGAAGCAAATGGTTTGGCTTCAAATACTTGTGATACACTTGATTTAGCTTCAACGGAATGCGAAACAAACGAGGTAGCTCCAAGTCCATGCGAACACATGATTTAGCTTCAAATCAATGCGAGGTAGGAGGCTTATCTTCGAATCCATGCGAAACAAATGGTTTAGCCGCAAATACTTGTGATATACATGACTTTGCTTCAACAGCATGCGAAACAAACGAGGTAGCTTCAAATCCATGCGAACACATGATTTAGCTTCAAATCAATGCGAAGTAGGAGGCTTATCTTCGAATCCATGCGAAACAAATGGTTTAGCTTCAAATACTTGTGATATGCATGATTTAGCTTCAACAGCATGCGAAACAAACGAGTTAGCTTCAAATCCATGCGAAACGCATGATTTACCATCTAATAAATGCGAAGTAGAAGGCTGAGCTTCGAATCCATGCGAAGCAAATGGTTTGGCTTCAAATACTTGTGATACACTTGATTTAGCTTCAACAGAATTCGAAACAAACGAGGTAGCTTCAAGTGTATGCGAAACACATGATTTAGCATCTAATCAATGCGAAGTAGAATGCTGATTTTCGAATCCATGCGAAGCAAATGGTTTAGCTTCAAATACTTGTGATATACATGATTTAGTTTCAACAGCATGCGAAACAAACGAGTTAGATTCAAATCCATGCGAAACACATGGTTTAGCTTCAAATCAATGCGAAGTAGAAGGGTTACCTTCGAATCCATGCGAAACAAATGGTTTAGCCGCAAATACTTGTGATATACATGACTTAGCTTTAACAGCCTGCGAAACAAACGAGTTAGCTTCAAATCCATGCGAAACACATGATTTAGCTTCAAATCAATGCGAAGTAGGAGGCTTATCTTCGAATCCATGCGAAACAAATGGTTTAGCTTCAAATACTTGTGATATACATGATTTAGCTTCAACAGCATGCGAAACAAACGAGTTAGCTTCAAATCCATGCGAAACACATGATTTAGATTAAAATCAATGCGAAGTAGAAGGGTTACCTGCGAATCCATGCGAAACAAATGGTTTAGCCGCAAATACTTGTGATATACATGATTCAGCTTCAACTGCATGCGAAACAAACGAGTCAGCTTCAAATCCATGCGGAACACATGATTTAGCTTCAAATCAATGCGAAGTAGGAGGCTTATCTTCGATCCATGCGAAACAAATGGTTTAGCTTCAAATACTTGTGATATACATGATTTAACTTCAACAGCATGCGAAATAAACGAGTTAGCTTCAAATCCATGCGAAACACATAATTTAGATTAAAATCAATGCGAAGTAGAAGGGTTACCTTCGAATCCATGCGAAACAAATGGTTTAGCCGCAAATACTTGTGATATACATGATTCAGCTTCAACTGCATGCGAAACAAACGAGTCAGCTTCAAATCCATGCGGAACACATGATTTAGCTTCAAATCAATGCGAAGTGGAAGGCTTATCTTCGAATCCATGCGAAACGAATAGTTTAGCTTCAAATACTTTTGATATACATGATTCAGCTTCAACTGCCTGCGAAACAAAAGAGTTAGCTTCAAATCCATGCGAAACACAAGAATTAGCATCAAGTCAACGCGAAGTTGATGGCTTAGCTTCAAATCCATGCAAAACGTATGATTTAGCTTCACATACTTGAAAATATAAGTGATATGGCTTCAAATGCAGGCGAAACAAACGAGTTAGCTTCAAACCCATGCGAAACACATGATTTAGCTTCAAATCAATGCGAAGTAGGAGGCTTATCTTCGAATCCATGCGAAACAAATGGTTTAGCTTCAAATACTTGTGATATACATGATTTAGCTTCAACAGCATGCGAAACAAACGAGTTAGCTTCAAATCCATGCGAAACACATGATTTAGATTAAAATCAATGCGAAGTAGAAGGGTTACCTTCGAATCCATGCGAAACAAATAGTTTAGCCGCAAATACTTGTGATATACATGATTCAGCTTCAACTGCATGCGAAACAAACGAGTCAGCTTCAAATCCATGCGGAACACATGATTTAGCTTCAAATCAATGCGAAGTGGAAGGCTTATCTTCGAATTCATGCGAAACGAATAGTTTAGCTTCAAATACTTTTGATATACATGATTCAGCTTCAACTGCCTGCGAAACAAACGAGTTAGCTTCAAATCCATGCGAAACACAAGAATTAGCATCAAGTCAACGCGAAGTTGATGGCTTAGCTTCAAATCCATGCAAAACGAATGATTTAGCTTCACATACTTGAAAATATAAGTGATATGGCTTCAAATGCAGGCGAAACAAACGAGTTAGCTTCAAACCCATGCGAAACACATGATTTAGCATCTCATGAATGCGAAGTAGAAGGATGATCTTCGAATCCATGCGAAGCAAATGGATTAGCTTCAAATACTTGTGATATACATGATTTATTTTCAACAGCATGCGAAACAAACGAGTTAGATTCAAATCCATGCGAAACACATGATTTAGCTTCAAATCAATGCGAAGTAGACGGGTTACCTTCGAATCCATGCGAAACAAATGGTTTAGCCGCAAATACTTGTGATATACATGACTTAGCTTCAACAGCATGCGAAATAAACGAGTTAGCATCAAATCCATGCGAAACACATGATTTAGATTAAAATCGATGCGAAGTAGAAGGGTTACCTTCGAATCCATGCGAAACAAATGGTTTAGCCGCAAATACTTGTGATATACATGATTCAGCTTCAACTGCAGGCGAAACAAACGAGTCAGCTTCAAATCCATGCGGAACACATGATTTAGCTTCAAATCAATGCGAAGTGGAAGGCTTATCTTCGAATCCATGCGAAACGAATAGTTTAGCTTCAAATACTTTTGATTTACATGATTCAGCTTCAACTGCCTGCGAAACAAACGAGTTAGCTTCAAATCCATGCGAAACACAAGAATTAGCATCAAGTCAACGCGAAGTTGATGGCTTAGCTTCAAATCCATGCAAAACGAATGATTTAGCTTCACAAACTTGAAAATATAAGTGATATGGCTTCAAATGCAGGCGAAACAAACGAGTTAGCTTCAAACCCATGCGAAACACATGATTTAGCATCTAATGAATGCGAAGTAGAAGGATGATCTTCGAATCCATGCGAAGCAAATGGTTTAGCTTCAAATAATTGTGATATACATGATTTAGTTTCAACAGCATGCGAAACAAACGAGTTAGATTCAAATCCATGCGAAACACATGATTTAGCTTCAAATCAATGCGAAGTAGAAGGGTTACCTTCGAATCCATGCGAAACAAGTGGTTTAGCCGCAAATACTTGTGATATACATGACTTAGCTTCAACAGCATGCGAAACAAACGAGGTAGCTTCAAATCCATGCGAACACATGATTTAGCTTCAAATCAATGCGAAGTGGAAGGCTTATCTTCGAATCCATGCGAAACGAATAGTTTAGCTTCAAATACTTTTGATATACATGATTCAGCTTCAACTGCCTGCGAAACAAACGAGTTAGCTTCAAATCCATGCGAAACACAAGAATTAGCATCAAGTCAATGCGAAGTTGATGGCTTAGCTTCAAATCCATGCAAAACGAATGATTTAGCTTCACATACTTGAAAATATAAGTGATATGGCTTCAAATGCAGGCGAAACAAACGAGTTAGCTTCAAACCCATGCGAAACACATGATTTAGCATCTAATGAATGCGAAGTAGAAGGATGATCTTCGAATCCATGCGAAGCAAATGGTTGAGCTTCAAATAATTGTGATATACATGATTTAGTTTCAACAGCATGCGAAACAATCGAGTTAGATTCAAATCCATGCGAAACACATGATTTAGCCTCAAATCAATGCGAAGTAGAAGGGTTACCTTCGAATCCAATGCGAAACAAGTGGTTTAGCCGCAAATACTTGTGATATACATGACTTAGCTTTAACAGCATGCGAAACAAACGAGGTAGCTTCAAATCCATGCGAACACATGATTTAGCTTCAAATCAATGCGAAGTAGGAGGCTTATCTTCGAATATATGCGAAACAAATGGTTTAGCTTCAAATACTTGTGATATGCATGATTTAGCTTCAACAGTATGCGAAACAAACGAGTTAGCTTCAAATCCATGCGAAACGCATGATTTACCATCTAATAAATGCGAAGTAGAAGGCTGATCTTCGAATCCATGCGAAGCAAATGGTTTGGCTTCAAATACTTGTGATACACTTGATTTAGCTTCAACAGAATGCGAAACAAACGAGGTAGCTTCAAGTCCATGCGAACACATGATTTAGCTTCAACAGCAGGCGAAACAAACGAGTTAGCTTCAAATCCATGCGAAACACATGATTTAGATTAAAATCAATGCGAAGTAGAAGGGTTACCTTCGAATCCATGCGAAACAAATGGTTTAGCCGCAAATACTTGTGATATACATGATTCAGCTTCAACTGCATGCGAAACAAACGAGTCAGCTTCAAATCCATGCGGAACACATGATTTAGCTTCAAATCAATGCGAAGTGGAAGGCTTATCTTCGAATCCATGCGAAACGAATAGTTTAGCTTCAAATACTTTTGATATACATGATTCAGCTTCAACTGCCTGCGAAACAAACGAGTTAGCTTCAAATCCATGCGAAACACAAGAATTAGCATCAAGTCAACGCGAAGTTGATGGCTTAGCTTCAAATCCATGCAAAACGAATGATTTAGCTTCACATACTTGAAAATATAAGTGATATGGCTTCAAATTCAGGCGAAACAAACGAGTTAGCTTCAAACCCATGCGAAACACATGATTTAGCATCTCATGAATGCGAAGTAGAAGGATGATCTTCGAATCCATGCGAAGCAAATGGATTAGCTTCAAATACTTGTGATATACATGATTTAGTTTCAACAGCATGCGAAACAAACGAGTTAGCTTCAAATCCATCCGAAACACATGATTTAGTTTCAAATCAATGCGAAGTGGAAGGCTTATCTTCGAATCCATGCGAAACGAATAGTTTAGCTTCAAATACTTGTGATATACATGACTTAGCATCAACAGCATGCGAAACAAACGAGTTAGCTTCAAATCCATCCGAAACACATGATTTAGCTTCAAATCAATGCGAATTAGAAGGATGATCTTCGAATCCATGCGAAGCAAATGGTTTAGCTTCAAATACTTGTGATATACATGATTTAGTTTCAACAGCATGCGAAACAAACGAGTTAGATTCAAATCCATGCGAAACACATGATTTAGATTCAAATCAATGCGAAGTAGAAGGGTTATCTTCGAATCCATGCGAAACAAGTGGTTTAGCCGCAAATACTTGTGATATACATGACTTAGCTTCAACAGCATGCGAAACAAACGAGTTAGCTTCAAATCCATGCGAAACACATGATTTAGCTTCAAATCAATGCGACGTAGGAGGCTTATCTTCGAATCCATGCCAAACAAATGGTGTAGCTTCAAATACTTGTGATATACATGATTTAGCTTCAACAGAATGCGAAACAAACGAGGTAGCTTCAAATCCATGCGAAACACATGATTTAGATTAAAATCAATGCGAAGTAGAAGTGTTACCTTCGAATCCATGCGAAACAAATGGTTTAGCCGCAAATACTTGTGATATACATGATTCAGCTTCAACTGCACGCGAAACAAACGAGTCAGCTTCAAATCCATGCGGAACACATGATTTAGCTTCAAATCAATGCGAAATGGAAGGCTTATCTTCGAATCCATGCGAAACGAATAGTTTAGCTTCAAATACTTTTGATATACATGATTCAGCTTCAACTGCCTGCGAAGCAAACGAGTTAGCTTCAAATCCATGCGAAACACATGATTTAGATTCAAATCAATGCGAAGTAGAAGGGTTATCTTCGAATCCATGCGAAACAAATGGTTTAGCCGCAAATACTTGTGATATACATGACTTAGCTTCAACAGCATGCGAAACAAACGAGGTAGCTTCAAATTCATGCGAACACATGATTTAGCTTCAAATCAATGCGAAGTAGAAGGCTGATCTTCGAATCCATGCGAAGCAAATGGTTTGGCTTCAAATACTTGTGATACACTTGATTTAGCTTCAACAGCATGCGAAACAAACGAGTTAGCTTCAAATCCATGCGAAACACATGATTTAGCTTCAAATCAATGCGAAGTAGGAGGCTTATCTTCGAATCCATGCGAAACAAATGGTTTAGCTTCAAATACTTGTGATATACATGACTTAGCTTCAACAGCATGCGAAACAAACGAGTTAGATTCAAATCCATGCGAAACACATGATTTAGCTTCAAATCAATGCGAGGTAGGAGGCTTATCTTCGAATCCATGCGAAACAAATGGTTTAGCTTCAAATACTTGTGATATACATGACTTAGCTTCAACAGCATGCGAAACAAACGAGTTAGCTTCAAATCCATCCGAAACACATGATTTAGCTTCAAATCAATGCGAATTAGAAGGGTTATCTTCGATTCCATGCGAAACATATGATATAGCTTCAAATACTTGTGATATACATGATTTAGCTTCAACAGCATGCGAAACAAACGAGTTAGCTTCAAACCCATGCGAAACACATGATTTAGCATCTAATCAATGCGAAGTAGAAGGCTGACCTTCGAATCCATGCGAAGCAAATGGTTTAGCTTCAAATACTTGTGATATACATGATTTAGTTTCAACAGCATGCGAAACAAACGAGTTAGCTTCAAATCCATGCGAAACACATGATTTAGCTTCAAATCAATGCGAAGTAGAAGGGTTACCTTCGAATCCATGCGAAACAAATGGTTTAGCCGCAATTACTTGTGATATACATGACTTAGCTTTAACAGCATGCGAAAGAAACGAGGTAGCTTCAAATCCATGCGAACACATGATTTAGCTTCAAATCAATGCGAAGTAGGAGGCTTATCTTCGAATCCATGCGAAACAAATGGTTTAGCTTCAAATACTTGTGATATACATGATTTAGTTTCAACAGCATGCGAGAACAAACGAGTTAGATTCAAATCCATGCGAAACACATGATTTAGATTCAAATCAATGCGAAGTAGAAGGCTTATCTTCGAATCCATGCGAAACGAATAGTTTAGCTTCAAATACTTGTGATATACATGACTTAGCTTCAACAGCATGCGAAACAAACGAGTTAGCTTCAAATCCATCCGAAACACATGATTTAGCATCAAATCAATGCGAATTAGAAGGATGATCGTCGAATCCATGCGAAGCAAATGGTTTAGCTTCAAATACTTGTGATATACATGATTTAGTTTCAACAGCATGCGAAACAAACGAGTTAGATTCAAATCCATGCGAAACACATGATTTAGATTCAAATCAATGCGAAGTAGAAGGGTTATCTTCGAATCCATGCGAAACAAATGGTTTAGCCGCAAATACTTGTGATATACATGACTTAGCTTCAACAGCATGCGAAACAAACGAGTTAGCTACAAATCCATGCGGAACACATGATTTAGCTTCAAATCAATGCGAAATGGAAGGCTTATCTTCGAATCCATGCGAAACGAATAGTTTAGCTTCAAATACTTTTGATATACATGATTCAGCTTCAACTGCCTGCGAAACAAACGAGTTAGCTTCAAATCCATGCGAAACACATGATTTAGATTCAAATCAATGCGAAGTAGAAGGGTTATCTTCGAATCCATGCGAAACAAATGGTTTAGCCGCAATTACTTGTGATATACATGACTTAGCTTTAACAGCATGCGAAACAAACGAGGTAGCTTCAAATCCATGCGAACACATGATTTAGCTTCAAATCAATGCGACATAGGAGGCTTATCTTCGAATCCATGCCAAACAAATGGTGTAGCTTCAAATACTTGTGATATACATGATTTAGCTTCAACAGAATGCGAAACAAACGAGGTAGCTTCAAATCCATGCGAAACACATGATTTAGATTAAAATCAATGCGAAGTAGAAGTGTTACCTTCGAATCCATGCGAAACAAATGGTTTAGCCGCAAATACTTGTGATATACATGATTCAGCTTAAACTGCACGCGAAACAAACGAGTCAGCTTCAAATCCATGCGGAACACATGATTTAGCTTCAAATCAATGCGAAATGGAAGGCTTATCTTCGAATCCATGCGAAACGAATAGTTTAGCTTCAAATACTTTTGATATACATGATTCAGCTTCAACTGCCTGCGAAACAAACGAGTTAGCTTCAAATCCATGCGAAACACATGATTTAGATTCAAATCAATGCGAAGTAGAAGGGTTATCTTCGAATCCATGCGAAACAAATGGTTTAGCCGCAAATACTTGTGATATACATGACTTAGCTTCAACAGCATGCGAAACAAACGAGTTAGCTTCAAATCCATGCGAAACACATGATTTAGCTTCAAATCAATGCGACGTAGGAGGCTTATCTTCGAATCCATGCCAAACAAATGGTGTAGCTTCAAATACTTGTGATATACATGATTTAGCTTCAACAGAATGCGAAACAAACGAGGTAGCTTCAAATCCATGCGAAACACATGATTTAGATTAAAATCAATGCGAAGTAGAAGTGTTACCTTCGAATCCATGCGAAACAAATGGTTTAGCCGCAAATACTTGTGATATACATGATTCAGCTTCAACTGCACGCGAAACAAACGAGTCAGCTTCAAATCCATGCGGAACACATGATTTAGCTTCAAATCAATGCGAAATGGAAGGCTTATCTTCGAATCCATGCGAAACGAATAGTTTAGCTTCAAATACTTTTGATATACATGATTCAGCTTCAACTGCATGCTAAACAAACGAGTTAGCTTCAAATCCATGCGAAACACATGATTTAGCTTCAAATCAATGCGAAGTAGAAGGGTTACCTTCGAATCCATGCGAAACAAATGGTTTAGCCGCAAATACTTGTGATATACATGACTTAGCTTTAACAGCATGCGAAACAAACGAGGTAGCTTCAAATCCATGCGAACACATGATTTAGCTTCAAATCAATGCGAAGTAGGAGGCTTATCTTCGAATCCATTCGAAACAAATGGTTTAGCTTCAAATACTTGTGATATGCATGATTTAGCTTCAACAGTATGCGAAACGAACGAGTTAGCTTCAAATCCATGCGAAACGCATGATTTACCATCTAATAAATGCGAAGTAGAAGGCTGATCTTCGAATCCATGCGAAGCAAATGGTTTGGCTTCAAATACTTGTGATACACTTGATTTAGCTTCAACGGAATGCGAAACAAACGAGGTAGCTTCAAGTCCATGCGAACACATGATTTAGCTTCAAATCAATGCGAGGTAGGAGGCTTATCTTCGAATCCATGCGAAACAAATGGTTTAGCCGCAAATACTTGTGATATACATGACTTTGCTTCAACAGCATGCGAAACAAACGAGTTAGCTTCAAATCCATGCGAAACACATGATTTAGCTTCAAATCAATGCGAATTAGAAGGGTTATCTTCGAATCCATGCGAAACATATGATATAGCTTCAAATACTTGTGATATACACGATTTAGCTTCAACAACAAGCTAAACAAACGAGTTAGCTTCAAGTCCAAACGAAAAACATGATTTAGTATCAAGTCAACGCGAATTTGATGGCTTTGCTTCAAATCCATGCGAAACGACTGATTTAGCTTCACATACTTGTGAATATAAGTGACATAGCTTCAAATGCAGGCGAAACAAACGAGTTAGCTTCAAATCCATGCTAAACACATGATGTAGCATCTAATCAATGCGAAGTAGAAGGCTATTCTTCGAATCCATGCGAAACAAATGGTTTAGCCGCAAATACTTGTGATATACATGATTCACCTTCAACTGCATGCGAAACAAACGAGTCAGCTTCAAATCCATGCGGAACACATGATTTAGCTTCAAATCAATGCGAAGTGGAAGGCTTATCTTCGAATCCATGCGGAACGAATAGTTTAGCTTCAAATACTTTTGATATACATGATTCAGCTTCAACTGCCTGCGAAACAAACGAGTTAGCTTCAAATCCATGCGAAACACATGAATAAGCATCAAGTCAACGCGAAGTTGTTGGCTTAGCTTCAAATCCATGCAAAACGAATGATTTAGCTTCACATACTTGAAAATATAAGTGATATGGCTTCGAATGCAGGCGAAACAAACGAGTTAGCTTCAAACCCATGCGAAACACATGATTTAGCATCTAATCAATGCGAAGTAGAATGCTGATTTTCGAATCCATGCGAACCAAATGGTTTAGCTTCAAATACTTGTGATATACATGATTTAGTTTCAACAGCATGCGGAACAAACGAGTTAGATTCAAATCCATGCGAAACACATGGTTTAGCTTCAAATCAATGCGAAGTAGAAGGGTTACCTTCGAATCCATGCGAAACAAATGGTTTAGCCGCAAATACTTGTGATATACATGACTTAGCTTTAACAGCCTGCGAAACAAACGAGTTAGCTTCAAATCCATGCGAAACACATGATTTAGCTTCAAATCAATGCGAAGTAGGAGGCTTATCTTCGAATCCATGCGAAACAAATGGTTTAGCTTCAAATACTTGTGATATACATGATTTAGCTTCAACAGCATGCGAAACAAACGAGTTAGCTTCAAATCCATGCGAAACACATGATTTAGATTTAAATCAATGCGAAGTAGAAGGGTTACCTTCGAATCCATGCGAAACAAATGGTTTAGCCGCAAATACTTGTGATATACATGATTCAGCTTCAACTGCATGCGAAACAAACGAGTCAGCTTCAAATCCATGCGGAACACATGATTTAGCTTCAAATCAATGCGAAGTAGGAGGCTTATCTTCGATCCATGCGAAACAAATGGTTTAGCTTCAAATACTTGTGATATACATGATTTAACTTCAACAGCATGCGAAATAAACGAGTTAGCTTCAAATCCATGCGAAACACATAATTTAGATTAAAATCAATGCGAAGTAGAAGGGTTACCTTCGAATCCATGCGAAACAAATGGTTTAGCCGCAAATACTTGTGATATACATGATTCAGCTTCAACTGCATGCGAAACAAACGAGTCAGCTTCAAATCCATGCGGAACACATGATTTAGCTTCAAATCAATGCGAAGTGGAAGGCTTATCTTCGAATCCATGCGAAACGAATAGTTTAGCTTCAAATACTTTTGATATACATGATTCAGCTTCAACTGCCTGCGAAACAAAAGAGTTAGCTTCAAATCCATGCGAAACACAAGAATTAGCATCAAGTGAACGCGAAGTTGATGGCTTAGCTTCAAATCCATGCAAAACGTATGATTTAGCTTCACATACTTGAAAATATAAGTGATATGGCTTCAAATGCAGGCGAAACAAACGAGTTAGCTTCAAACCCATGCGAAACACATGATTTAGCTTCAAATCAATGCGAAGTAGGAGGCTTATCTTCGAATCCATGCGAAACAAATGGTTTAGCTTCAAATACTTGTGATATACATGATTTAGCTTCAACAGCATGCGAAACAAACGAGTTAGCTTCAAATCCATGCGAAACACATGATTTAGATTAAAATCAATGCGAAGTAGAAGGGTTACCTTCGAATCCATGCGAAACAAGTGGTTTAGCCGCAAATACTTGTGATATACATGACTTAGCTTTAACAGCATGCGAAACAAACGAGGTAGCTTCAAATCCATGCGAACACATGATTTAGCTTCAAATCAATGCGAAGTGGAAGGCTTATCTTCGAATCCATGCGAAACGAATAGTTTAGCTTCAAATACTTTTGATTTACATGATTCAGCTTCAACTGCCTGCGAAACAAACGAGTTAGCTTCAAATCCATGCGAAACACAAGAATTAGCATCAAGTCAACGCGAAGTTGATGGCTTAGCTTCAAATCCATGCAAAACGAATGATTTAGCTTCACAAACTTGAAAATATAAGTGATATGGCTTCAAATGCAGGCGAAACAAACGAGTTAGCTTCAAACCCATGCGAAACACATGATTTAGCATCTAATGAATGCGAAGTAGAAGGATGATCTTCGAATCCATGCGAAGCAAATGGTTTAGCTTCAAATAATTGTGATATACATGATTTAGTTTCAACAGCATGCGAAACAAACGAGTTAGATTCAAATCCATGCGAAACACATGATTTAGCTTCAAATCAATGCGAAGTAGAAGGGTTACCTTCGAATCCATGCGAAACAAGTGGTTTAGCCGCAAATACTTGTGATATACATGACTTAGCTTCAACAGCATGCGAAACAAACGAGGTAGCTTCAAATCCATGCGAACACATGATTTAGCTTCAAATCAATGCGAAGTGGAAGGCTTATCTTCGAATCCATGCGAAACGAATAGTTTAGCTTCAAATACTTTTGATATACATGATTCAGCTTCAACTGCCTGCGAAACAAACGAGTTAGCTTCAAATCCATGCGAAACACAAGAATTAGCATCAAGTCAATGCGAAGTTGATGGCTTAGCTTCAAATCCATGCAAAACGAATGATTTAGCTTCACATACTTGAAAATATAAGTGATATGGCTTCAAATGCAGGCGAAACAAACGAGTTAGCTTCAAACACATGCGAAACACATGATTTAGCATCTAATGAATGCGAAGTAGAAGGATGATCTTCGAATCCATGCGAAGCAAATGGTTGAGCTTCAAATAATTGTGATATACATGATTTAGTTTCAACAGCATGCGAAACAATCGAGTTAGATTCAAATCCATGCGAAACACATGATTTAGCCTCAAATCAATGCGAAGTAGAAGGGTTACCTTCGAATCCAATGCGAAACAAGTGGTTTAGCCGCAAATACTTGTGATATACATGACTTAGCTTTAACAGCATGCGAAACAAACGAGGTAGCTTCAAATCCATGCGAACACATGATTTAGCTTCAAATCAATGCGAAGTAGGAGGCTTATCTTCGAATATATGCGAAACAAATGGTTTAGCTTCAAATACTTGTGATATGCATGATTTAGCTTCAACAGTATGCGAAACAAACGAGTTAGCTTCAAATCCATGCGAAACGCATGATTTACCATCTAATAAATGCGAAGTAGAAGGCTGATCTTCGAATCCATGCGAAGCAAATGGTTTGGCTTCAAATACTTGTGATACACTTGATTTAGCTTCAACAGAATGCGAAACAAACGAGGTAGCTTCAAGTCCATGCGAACACATGATTTAGCTTCAACAGCAGGCGAAACAAACGAGTTAGCTTCAAATCCATGCGAAACACATGATTTAGATTAAAATCAATGCGAAGTAGAAGGGTTACCTTCGAATCCATGCGAAACAAATGGTTTAGCCGCAAATACTTGTGATATACATGATTCAGCTTCAACTGCATGCGAAACAAACGAGTCAGCTTCAAATCCATGCGGAACACATGATTTAGCTTCAAATCAATGCGAAGTGGAAGGCTTATCTTCGAATCCATGCGAAACGAATAGTTTAGCTTCAAATACTTTTGATATACATGATTCAGCTTCAACTGCCTGCGAAACAAACGAGTTAGCTTCAAATCCATGCGAAACACAAGAATTAGCATCAAGTCAACGCGAAGTTGATGGCTTAGCTTCAAATCCATGCAAAACGAATGATTTAGCTTCACATACTTGAAAATATAAGTGATATGGCTTCAAATTCAGGCGAAACAAACGAGTTAGCTTCAAACCCATGCGAAACACATGATTTAGCATCTCATGAATGCGAAGTAGAAGGATGATCTTCGAATCCATGCGAAGCAAATGGATTAGCTTCAAATACTTGTGATATACATGATTTAGTTTCAACAGCATGCGAAACAAACGAGTTAGCTTCAAATCCATCCGAAACACATGATTTAGTTTCAAATCAATGCGAAGTGGAAGGCTTATCTTCGAATCCATGCGAAACGAATAGTTTAGCTTCAAATACTTGTGATATACATGACTTAGCATCAACAGCATGCGAAACAAACGAGTTAGCTTCAAATCCATCCGAAACACATGATTTAGCTTCAAATCAATGCGAATTAGAAGGATGATCTTCGAATCCATGCGAAGCAAATGGTTTAGCTTCAAATACTTGTGATATACATGATTTAGTTTCAACAGCATGCGAAACAAACGAGTTAGATTCAAATCCATGCGAAACACATGATTTAGATTCAAATCAATGCGAAGTAGAAGGGTTATCTTCGAATCCATGCGAAACAAGTGGTTTAGCCGCAAATACTTGTGATATACATGACTTAGCTTCAACAGCATGCGAAACAAACGAGTTAGCTTCAAATCCATGCGAAACACATGATTTAGCTTCAAATCAATGCGACGTAGGAGGCTTATCTTCGAATCCATGCCAAACAAATGGTGTAGCTTCAAATACTTGTGATATACATGATTTAGCTTCAACAGAATGCGAAACAAACGAGGTAGCTTCAAATCCATGCGAAACACATGATTTAGATTAAAATCAATGCGAAGTAGAAGTGTTACCTTCGAATCCATGCGAAACAAATGGTTTAGCCGCAAATACTTGTGATATACATGATTCAGCTTCAACTGCACGCGAAACAAACGAGTCAGCTTCAAATCCATGCGGAACACATGATTTAGCTTCAAATCAATGCGAAATGGAAGGCTTATCTTCGAATCCATGCGAAACGAATAGTTTAGCTTCAAATACTTTTGATATACATGATTCAGCTTCAACTGCCTGCGAAGCAAACGAGTTAGCTTCAAATCCATGCGAAACACATGATTTAGATTCAAATCAATGCGAAGTAGAAGGGTTATCTTCGAATCCATGCGAAACAAATGGTTTAGCCGCAAATACTTGTGATATACATGACTTAGCTTCAACAGCATGCGAAACAAACGAGGTAGCTTCAAATTCATGCGAACACATGATTTAGCTTCAAATCAATGCGAAGTAGAAGGCTGATCTTCGAATCCATGCGAAGCAAATGGTTTGGCTTCAAATACTTGTGATACACTTGATTTAGCTTCAACAGCATGCGAAACAAACGAGTTAGCTTCAAATCCATGCGAAACACATGATTTAGCTTCAAATCAATGCGAAGTAGGAGGCTTATCTTCGAATCCATGCGAAACAAATGGTTTAGCTTCAAATACTTGTGATATACATGACTTAGCTTCAACAGCATGCGAAACAAACGAGTTAGATTCAAATCCATGCGAAACACATGATTTAGCTTCAAATCAATGCGAGGTAGGAGGCTTATCTTCGAATCCATGCGAAACAAATGGTTTAGCTTCAAATACTTGTGATATACATGACTTAGCTTCAACAGCATGCGAAACAAACGAGTTAGCTTCAAATCCATCCGAAACACATGATTTAGCTTCAAATCAATGCGAATTAGAAGGGTTATCTTCGATTCCATGCGAAACATATGATATAGCTTCAAATACTTGTGATATACATGATTTAGCTTCAACAGCATGCGAAACAAACGAGTTAGCTTCAAACCCATGCGAAACACATGATTTAGCATCTAATCAATGCGAAGTAGAAGGCTGACCTTCGAATCCATGCGAAGCAAATGGTTTAGCTTCAAATACTTGTGATATACATGATTTAGTTTCAACAGCATGCGAAACAAACGAGTTAGCTTCAAATCCATGCGAAACACATGATTTAGCTTCAAATCAATGCGAAGTAGAAGGGTTACCTTCGAATCCATGCGAAACAAATGGTTTAGCCGCAATTACTTGTGATATACATGACTTAGCTTTAACAGCATGCGAAAGAAACGAGGTAGCTTCAAATCCATGCGAACACATGATTTAGCTTCAAATCAATGCGAAGTAGGAGGCTTATCTTCGAATCCATGCGAAACAAATGGTTTAGCTTCAAATACTTGTGATATACATGATTTAGTTTCAACAGCATGCGAGAACAAACGAGTTAGATTCAAATCCATGCGAAACACATGATTTAGATTCAAATCAATGCGAAGTAGAAGGCTTATCTTCGAATCCATGCGAAACGAATAGTTTAGCTTCAAATACTTGTGATATACATGACTTAGCTTCAACAGCATGCGAAACAAACGAGTTAGCTTCAAATCCATCCGAAACACATGATTTAGCATCAAATCAATGCGAATTAGAAGGATGATCGTCGAATCCATGCGAAGCAAATGGTTTAGCTTCAAATACTTGTGATATACATGATTTAGTTTCAACAGCATGCGAAACAAACGAGTTAGATTCAAATCCATGCGAAACACATGATTTAGATTCAAATCAATGCGAAGTAGAAGGGTTATCTTCGAATCCATGCGAAACAAATGGTTTAGCCGCAAATACTTGTGATATACATGACTTAGCTTCAACAGCATGCGAAACAAACGAGTTAGCTACAAATCCATGCGGAACACATGATTTAGCTTCAAATCAATGCGAAATGGAAGGCTTATCTTCGAATCCATGCGAAACGAATAGTTTAGCTTCAAATACTTTTGATATACATGATTCAGCTTCAACTGCCTGCGAAACAAACGAGTTAGCTTCAAATCCATGCGAAACACATGATTTAGATTCAAATCAATGCGAAGTAGAAGGGTTATCTTCGAATCCATGCGAAACAAATGGTTTAGCCGCAATTACTTGTGATATACATGACTTAGCTTTAACAGCATGCGAAACAAACGAGGTAGCTTCAAATCCATGCGAACACATGATTTAGCTTCAAATCAATGCGACGTAGGAGGCTTATCTTCGAATCCATGCCAAACAAATGGTGTAGCTTCAAATACTTGTGATATACATGATTTAGCTTCAACAGAATGCGAAACAAACGAGGTAGCTTCAAATCCATGCGAAACACATGATTTAGATTAAAATCAATGCGAAGTAGAAGTGTTACCTTCGAATCCATGCGAAACAAATGGTTTAGCCGCAAATACTTGTGATATACATGATTCAGCTTAAACTGCACGCGAAACAAACGAGTCAGCTTCAAATCCATGCGGAACACATGATTTAGCTTCAAATCAATGCGAAATGGAAGGCTTATCTTCGAATCCATGCGAAACGAATAGTTTAGCTTCAAATACTTTTGATATACATGATTCAGCTTCAACTGCCTGCGAAACAAACGAGTTAGCTTCAAATCCATGCGAAACACATGATTTAGATTCAAATCAATGCGAAGTAGAAGGGTTATCTTCGAATCCATGCGAAACAAATGGTTTAGCCGCAAATACTTGTGATATACATGACTTAGCTTCAACAGCATGCGAAACAAACGAGTTAGCTTCAAATCCATGCGAAACACATGATTTAGCTTCAAATCAATGCGACGTAGGAGGCTTATCTTCGAATCCATGCCAAACAAATGGTGTAGCTTCAAATACTTGTGATATACATGATTTAGCTTCAACAGAATGCGAAACAAACGAGGTAGCTTCAAATCCATGCGAAACACATGATTTAGATTAAAATCAATGCGAAGTAGAAGTGTTACCTTCGAATCCATGCGAAACAAATGGTTTAGCCGCAAATACTTGTGATATACATGATTCAGCTTCAACTGCACGCGAAACAAACGAGTCAGCTTCAAATCCATGCGGAACACATGATTTAGCTTCAAATCAATGCGAAATGGAAGGCTTATCTTCGAATCCATGCGAAACGAATAGTTTAGCTTCAAATACTTTTGATATACATGATTCAGCTTCAACTGCATGCTAAACAAACGAGTTAGCTTCAAATCCATGCGAAACACATGATTTAGCTTCAAATCAATGCGAAGTAGAAGGGTTACCTTCGAATCCATGCGAAACAAATGGTTTAGCCGCAAATACTTGTGATATACATGACTTAGCTTTAACAGCATGCGAAACAAACGAGGTAGCTTCAAATCCATGCGAACACATGATTTAGCTTCAAATCAATGCGAAGTAGGAGGCTTATCTTCGAATCCATTCGAAACAAATGGTTTAGCTTCAAATACTTGTGATATGCATGATTTAGCTTCAACAGTATGCGAAACGAACGAGTTAGCTTCAAATCCATGCGAAACGCATGATTTACCATCTAATAAATGCGAAGTAGAAGGCTGATCTTCGAATCCATGCGAAGCAAATGGTTTGGCTTCAAATACTTGTGATACACTTGATTTAGCTTCAACGGAATGCGAAACAAACGAGGTAGCTTCAAGTCCATGCGAACACATGATTTAGCTTCAAATCAATGCGAGGTAGGAGGCTTATCTTCGAATCCATGCGAAACAAATGGTTTAGCCGCAAATACTTGTGATATACATGACTTTGCTTCAACAGCATGCGAAACAAACGAGTTAGCTTCAAATCCATGCGAAACACATGATTTAGCTTCAAATCAATGCGAATTAGAAGGGTTATCTTCGAATCCATGCGAAACATATGATATAGCTTCAAATACTTGTGATATACACGATTTAGCTTCAACAACATGCTAAACAAACGAGTTAGCTTCAAGTCCAAACGAAAAACATGATTTAGTATCAAGTCAACGCGAATTTGATGGCTTTGCTTCAAATCCATGCGAAACGACTGATTTAGCTTCACATACTTGTGAATATAAGTGACATAGCTTCAAATGCAGGCGAAACAAACGAGTTAGCTTCAAATCCATGCTAAACACATGATGTAGCATCTAATCAATGCGAAGTAGAAGGCTATTCTTCGAATCCATGCGAAACAAATGGTTTAGCCGCAAATACTTGTGATATACATGATTCACCTTCAACTGCATGCGAAACAAACGAGTCAGCTTCAAATCCATGCGGAACACATGATTTAGCTTCAAATCAATGCGAAGTGGAAGGCTTATCTTCGAATCCATGCGGAACGAATAGTTTAGCTTCAAATACTTTTGATATACATGATTCAGCTTCAACTGCCTGCGAAACAAACGAGTTAGCTTCAAATCCATGCGAAACACATGAATAAGCATCAAGTCAACGCGAAGTTGTTGGCTTAGCTTCAAATCCATGCAAAACGAATGATTTAGCTTCACATACTTGAAAATATAAGTGATATGGCTTCGAATGCAGGCGAAACAAACGAGTTAGCTTCAAACCCATGCGAAACACATGATTTAGCATCTAATCAATGCGAAGTAGAATGCTGATTTTCGAATCCATGCGAACCAAATGGTTTAGCTTCAAATACTTGTGATATACATGATTTAGTTTCAACAGCATGCGGAACAAACGAGTTAGATTCAAATCCATGCGAAACACATGGTTTAGCTTCAAATCAATGCGAAGTAGAAGGGTTACCTTCGAATCCATGCGAAACAAATGGTTTAGCCGCAAATACTTGTGATATACATGACTTAGCTTTAACAGCCTGCGAAACAAACGAGTTAGCTTCAAATCCATGCGAAACACATGATTTAGCTTCAAATCAATGCGAAGTAGGAGGCTTATCTTCGAATCCATGCGAAACAAATGGTTTAGCTTCAAATACTTGTGATATACATGATTTAGCTTCAACAGCATGCGAAACAAACGAGTTAGCTTCAAATCCATGCGAAACACATGATTTAGATTTAAATCAATGCGAAGTAGAAGGGTTACCTTCGAATCCATGCGAAACAAATGGTTTAGCCGCAAATACTTGTGATATACATGATTCAGCTTCAACTGCATGCGAAACAAACGAGTCAGCTTCAAATCCATGCGGAACACATGATTTAGCTTCAAATCAATGCGAAGTAGGAGGCTTATCTTCGATCCATGCGAAACAAATGGTTTAGCTTCAAATACTTGTGATATACATGATTTAACTTCAACAGCATGCGAAATAAACGAGTTAGCTTCAAATCCATGCGAAACACATAATTTAGATTAAAATCAATGCGAAGTAGAAGGGTTACCTTCGAATCCATGCGAAACAAATGGTTTAGCCGCAAATACTTGTGATATACATGATTCAGCTTCAACTGCATGCGAAACAAACGAGTCAGCTTCAAATCCATGCGGAACACATGATTTAGCTTCAAATCAATGCGAAGTGGAAGGCTTATCTTCGAATCCATGCGAAACGAATAGTTTAGCTTCAAATACTTTTGATATACATGATTCAGCTTCAACTGCCTGCGAAACAAAAGAGTTAGCTTCAAATCCATGCGAAACACAAGAATTAGCATCAAGTGAACGCGAAGTTGATGGCTTAGCTTCAAATCCATGCAAAACGTATGATTTAGCTTCACATACTTGAAAATATAAGTGATATGGCTTCAAATGCAGGCGAAACAAACGAGTTAGCTTCAAACCCATGCGAAACACATGATTTAGCTTCAAATCAATGCGAAGTAGGAGGCTTATCTTCGAATCCATGCGAAACAAATGGTTTAGCTTCAAATACTTGTGATATACATGATTTAGCTTCAACAGCATGCGAAACAAACGAGTTAGCTTCAAATCCATGCGAAACACATGATTTAGATTAAAATCAATGCGAAGTAGAAGGGTTACCTTCGAATCCATGCGAAACAAGTGGTTTAGCCGCAAATACTTGTGATATACATGACTTAGCTTTAACAGCATGCGAAACAAACGAGGTAGCTTCAAATCCATGCGAACACATGATTTAGCTTCAAATCAATGCGAAGTGGAAGGCTTATCTTCGAATCCATGCGAAACGAATAGTTTAGCTTCAAATACTTTTGATATACATGATTCAGCTTCAACTGCCTGCGAAACAAAAGAGTTAGCTTCAAATCCATGCGAAACACAAGAATTAGCATCAAGTGAACGCGAAGTTGATGGCTTAGCTTCAAATCCATGCAAAACGTATGATTTAGCTTCACATACTTGAAAATATAAGTGATATGGCTTCAAATGCAGGCGAAACAAACGAGTTAGCTTCAAATCCATGCGAAACACATGATTTAGCTTCAAATCAATGCGAAGTAGGAGGCTTATCTTCGAATCCATGCGAAACAAATGGTTTAGCTTCAAATACTTGTGATATACATGATTTAGCTTCAACAGCATGCGAAACAAACGAGTTAGCTTCAAATCCATGCGAAACACATGATTTAGATTAAAATCAATGCGAAGTAGAAGGGTTACCTTCGAATCCATGCGAAACAAATGGTTTAGCCGCAAATACTTGTGATATACATGATTCAGCTTCAACTGCATGCGAAACAAACGAGTCAGCTTCAAATCCATGCGGAACACATGATTTAGCTTCAAATCAATGCGAAGTGGAAGGCTTATCTTCGAATTCATGCGAAACGAATAGTTTAGCTTCAAATACTTTTGATATACATGATTCAGCTTCAACTGCCTGCGAAACAAACGAGTTAGCTTCAAATCCATGCGAAACACAAGAATTAGCATCAAGTCAACGCGAAGATTATGGCTTAGCTTCAAATCCATGCAAAACGAATGATTTAGCTTCACATACTTGAAAATATAAGTGATATGGCTTCAAATGCAGGCGAAACAAACGAGTTAGCTTCAAACCCATGCGAAACACATGATTTAGCATCTAATGAATGCGAAGTAGAAGGATGATCTTCGAATCCATGCGAAGCAAATGGTTGAGCTTCAAATAATTGTGATATACATGATTTAGTTTCAACAGCATGCGAAACAAACGAGTTAGATTCAAATCCATGCGAAACACATGATTTAGCTTCAAATCAATGCGAAGTAGAAGGGTTACCTTCGAATCCATGCGAAACAAGTGGTTGAGCCGCAAATACTTGTGATATACATGACTTAGCTTTAACAGCATGCGAAACAAACGAGGTAGCTTCAAATCCATGCGAACACATGATTTAGCTTCAAATCAATGCGAAGTAGGAGGCTTATCTTCGAATATATGCGAAACAAATGGTTTAGCTTCAAATACTTGTGATATGCATGATTTAGCTTCAACAGTATGCGAAACAAACGAGTTAGCTTCAAATCCATGCGAAACGCATGATTTACCATCTAATAAATGCGAAGTAGAAGGCTGATCTTCGAATCCATGCGAAGCAAATGGTTTGGCTTCAAATACTTGTGATACACTTGATTTAGCTTCAACAGAATGCGAAACAAACGAGGTAGCTTCAAGTCCATGCGAACACATGATTTAGCTTCAAATCAATGCGAAGTAGAAGGGTTATCTTCGAATCCATGCGAAACAAATGGTTTAGCCGCAAATACTTGTGATATACATGACTTAGCTTCAACAGCATGCGAAACAAACGAGTTAGCTTCAAATCCATGCGAAACACATGATTTAGCTTCAAATCAATGCGACGTAGGAGGCTTATCTTCGAATCCATGCCAAACAAATGGTGTAGCTTCAAATACTTGTGATATATATGATTTAGCTTCAACAGAATGCGAAACAAACGAGGTAGCTTCAAATCCATGCGAAACACATGATTTAGATTAAAATCAATGCGAAGTAGAAGTGTTACCTTCGAATCCATGCGAAACAAATGGTTTAGCCGCAAATACTTGTGATATACATGATTCAGCTTCAACTGCACGCGAAACAAACGAGTCAGCTTCAAATCCATGCGGAACACATGATTTAGCTTCAAATCAATGCGAAGTGGAAGGCTTATCTTCGAATCCATGCGAAACGAATAGTTTAGCTTCAAATACTTTTGATATACATGATTCAGCTTCAACTGCCTGCGAAACAAACGAGTTAGCTTCAAATCCATGCGAAACACAAGAATTAGCATCAAGTCAACGCGAAGTTGATGGCTTAGCTTCAAATCCATGCAAAACGAATGATTTAGCTTCACATACTTGAAAATATAAGTGATATGGCCTCAAATGCAGGCGAAACAAACGAGTTAGCTTCAAACCCATGCGAAACACATGATTTAGCATCTAATGAATGCGAAGTAGAAGGATGATCTTCGAATCCATGCGAAGCAAATGGTTTAGCTTCAAATACTTGTGATATACATGATTTAGTTTCAACAGCATGCGAAACAAACGAGTTAGCTTCAAATCCATCCGAAACACATGATTTAGCTTCAAATCAATGCGAATTAGAAGGGTTATCTTCGATTCCATGCGAAACATATGATATAGCTTCAAATACTTGTGATATACATGATTTAGCTTCAACAGCATGCGAAACAAACGAGTTAGCTTCAAATCCATGCGAAACACATGATTTAGCTTCAAATCAATGCGAAGTGGAAGGCTTATTTTCGAATCCTTGCGAAACGAATAGTTTAGCTTCAAATACTTTTGATATACATGATTCAGCTTCAACTGCATGCTAAACAAACGAGTTAGCTTCAAATCCATGCGAAACACCTGAATTAGCATCACGTCAACGCGAAGTTGATGGCTTAGCTTCAAATCCATGCAAAACGAATGATTTAGCTTCACATACTTGAAAATATAAGTGATATGGCTTCAAATGCAGGCGAAACAAACGAGTTAGCTTCAAACCCATGCGAAACACATGATTTAGCATCTAATCAATGCGAAGTAGAAGGCTGACCTTCGAATCCATGCGAAGCAAATGGTTTAGCTTCAAATACTTGTGATATACATGACTTAGCTTCAACAGCATGCGAAACAAACGAGTTAGCTTCAAATCCATCCGAAACACATGATTTAGCTTCAATCAATGCGAAGTAGAAGGGTTACCTTCGAATCCATGCGAAACAAATGGTTTAGCCGCAAATACTTGTGATATACATGACTTAGCTTCAACAGCATGCGAAACAAACGAGTTAGCTTCAAATCCATGCGAAACACATGATTTAGCTTCAAATCAATGCGAAGTAGGAGGCTTATCTTCGAATCCATGCGAAACAAATGGTTTAGCTTCAAATACTTGTGATATACATGATTTAGCTTCAACAGCATGCGAAACAAACGAGTTAGCTTCAAATCCATGCGAAACACATGATTTAGCTTCAAATCAATGCGAAGTAGGAGGCTTATCTTCGAATCCATGCCAAACAAATGGTTAGGTTCAAATCCATGCGAACACATGATTTAGCTTCAAATCAATGCGAAGTAGCAGGCTTATCTTCGAATCCATGCGAAACAAATGGTTTAGCTTCAAATACTTGTGATACACTTGATTTAGCTTCAACAGCATGCGAAGCAAACGAGTTACCTTCAAATCCATGCGAACACATGATTTAGCATCAAATCAATGCGAAGAAGAATGCTGATCTTCGAATCCATGCGAAGCAAATGGTTTGGCTTCAAATACTTGTGATACACTTGATTTAGCTTCAACAGAATGCGAAACAAACGAGGTAGCTTCAAGTCCATGCGAACACATGATTTAGCTTCAAATCAATGCGAGGTAGGGGGCTTATCTTCGAATCCATGCGAAACAAATGGTTTAGCTTCAAATACTTGTGATATACATGACTTAGCTTCAACAGCATGCGAAACAAACGAGTTAGCTTCAAATCCATCCGAAACACATGATTTAGCTTCAAATCAATGCGAGGTAGGAGGCTTATCTTCGAATCCATGCGAAACAAATGGTTTAGCTTCAAATACTTGTGATATACATGACTTAGCTTCAACAGCATGCGAAACAAACGAGTTAGCTTCAAATCCATCCGAAACACATGATTTAGCTTCAAATCAATGCGAAGTGGAAGGCTTATTTTCGAATCCATGCGAAACGAATAGTTTAGCTTCAAATACTTTTGATATACATGATTCAGCTTCAACTGCATGCTAAACAAACGAGTTAGCTTCAAATCCATGCGAAACACCTGAATTAGCATCACGTCAACGCGAAGTTGATGGCTTAGCTTCAAATCCATGCAAAACGAATGATTTAGCTTCACATACTTGAAAATATAAGTGATATGGCTTCAAATGCAGGCGAAACAAACGAGTTAGCTTCAAACCCATGCGAAACACATGATTTAGCATCTAATCAATGCGAAGTAGAAGGCTGACCTTCGAATCCATGCGAAGCAAATGGTTTAGCTTCAAATACTTGTGATATACATGACTTAGCTTCAACAGCATGCGAAACAAACGAGTTAGCTTCAAATCCATCCGAAACACATGATTTAGCTTCAATCAATGCGAAGTAGAAGGGTTACCTTCGAATCCATGCGAAACAAATGGTTTAGCCGCAAATACTTGTGATATACATGACTTAGCTTCAACAGCATGCGAAACAAACGAGTTAGCTTCAAATCCATGCGAAACACATGATTTAGCTTCAAATCAATGCGAAGTAGGAGGCTTATCTTCGAATCCATGCGAAACAAATGGTTTAGCTTCAAATACTTGTGATATACATGATTTAGCTTCAACAGCATGCGAAACAAACGAGTTAGCTTCAAATCCATGCGAAACACATGATTTAGCTTCAAATCAATGCGAAGTAGGAGGCTTATCTTCGAATCCATGCCAAACAAATGGTTAGGTTCAAATCCATGCGAACACATGATTTAGCTTCAAATCAATGCGAAGTAGCAGGCTTATCTTCGAATCCATGCGAAACAAATGGTTTAGCTTCAAATACTTGTGATACACTTGATTTAGCTTCAACAGCATGCGAAGCAAACGAGTTACCTTCAAATCCATGCGAACACATGATTTAGCATCCAATCAATGCGAAGAAGAATGCTGATCTTCGAATCCATGCGAAGCAAATGGTTTGGCTTCAAATACTTGTGATACACTTGATTTAGCTTCAACAGAATGCGAAACAAACGAGGTAGCTTCAAGTCCATGCGAACACATGATTTAGCTTCAAATCAATGCGAGGTAGGGGGCTTATCTTCGAATCCATGCGAAACAAATGGTTTAGCTTCAAATACTTGTGATATACATGACTTAGCTTCAACAGCATGCGAAACAAACGAGTTAGCTTCAAATCCATCCGAAACACATGATTTAGCTTCAAATCAATGCGAGGTAGGAGGCTTATCTTCGAATCCATGCGAAACAAATGGTTTAGCTTCAAATACTTGTGATATACATGACTTAGCTTCAACAGCATGCGAAACAAACGAGTTAGCTTCAAATCCATCCGAAACACATGATTTAGCTTCAAATCAATGCGAATTAGAAGGATGATCTTCGAATCCATGCGAAGCAAATGGTTTAGCATCAAATACTTGTGATATACATGATTTAGTTTCAACAGCATGCGAAACAAACGAGTTAGATTCAAATCCATGCGAAACACATGATTTAGATTCAAATCAATGCGAAGTAGAAGGGTTATCTTCGAATCCATGCGAAACAAATGGTTTAGCCGCAAATACTTGTGATATACATGACTTAGCTTCAACAGCATGCGAAACAAACGAGTTAGCTTCAAATCCATGCGAAACACATGATTTAGCTTCAAATCAATGCGAAGTAGGAGGCTTATCTTCGAATCCATGCCAAACAAATGGTTTAGCTTCAAATACTTGTGATATACATGATTTAGCTTCAACAGAATGCGAAACAAACGAGGTAGCTTCAAATCCATGCGAAACACATGATTTAGATTAAAATCAATGCGAAGTAGAAGGGTTACCTTCAAATCCATGCGAAACAAATGGTTTAGCCGCAAATACTTGTGATATACATGATTCAGCTTCAACTGCATGCGAAACAAACGAGTCAGCTTCAAATCCATGCGGAACACATGATTTAGCTTCAAATCAATGCGAAGTGGAAGGCTTATCTTCGAATCCATGCGAAACGAATAGTTTAGCTTCAAGTAATTTTGATATACATGATTCAGCTTCAACTGCCTGCGAAACAAACGAGTTAGCTTCAAATCCATGCGAAACACAAGAATTAGCATCAAGTCAACGCGAAGTTGATGGCTTAGCTTCAAATCCATGCAAAACGAATGATTTAGCTTCACATACTTGAAAATATAAGTGATATGGCTTCAAATGCAGGCGAAACAAACGAGTTAGCTTCAAACCGATGCGAAACACATGATTTAGCATCTAATGAATGCGAAGTAGAAGGATGATCTTCGAATCCATGCGAAGCAAATGGTTTAGCTTCAAATACTTGTGATATACATGATTTAGTTTCAACAGCATGCGAAACAAACGAGTTAGCTTCAAATCCATCCGAAACACATGATTTAGCTTCAAATCAATGCGAATTAGAAGGGTTATCTTCGATTCCATGCGAAACATATGATATAGCTTCAAATACTTGTGATATACATGATTTAGCTTCAACACCATGCGAAACAAACGAGTTAGCTTCAAATCCATGCGAAACGCATGATTTAGCTTCAAATCAATGCGAAGTGGAAGGCTTATCTTCGAATCCATGCGAAACGAATAGTTTAGCTTCAAATACTTTTGATATACATGATTCAGCTTCAACTGCATGCTAAACAAACGAGTTAGCTTCAAATCCATGCGAAACACATGAATTAGCATCACGTCAACGCGAAGTTCATGGCTTAGCTTCAAATCCATGCAAAGCGAATGATTTAGCTTCACATACTTGAAAATATAAGTGATATGGCTTCAAATGCAGGCGAAACAAACGAGTTAGATTCAAATCCATGCGAAACACATGATTTAGCTTCAAATCAATGCGAAGTAGAAGGGTTACCTTCGAATCCATGCGAAACAAATGGTTTAGCCGCAAATACTTGTGATATACATGACTTAGCTTCAACAGCATGCGAAACAAACGAGTTAGCTTCAAATCCATGCGAAACACATGATTTAGCTTCAAATCAATGCGAAGTAGGAGGCTTATCTTCGAATCTATGCGAAACAAATGGTTTAGCTTCAAATACTTGTGATATACATGATTTAGCTTCAACAGCATGCGAAACAAACGAGATAGCTTCAAATCCATGCGAAAGACATGATTTAGATTAAAATCAATGCGAAGTAGAAGGGTTACCTTCGAATCCATGCGAAAAAAATGGTTTAGCTTCAAATACTTTTGATATATATGATTCAGCTTCAACTGCCTGCGAAACAAACGAGTTAGCTTCAAATCCATGCGAAACACATGAATAAGCATCAAGTCAACGCGAAGTTGATGGCTTAGCTTCAAATCCATGCAAAACGAATGATTTAGCTTCACATACTTGAAAGTATAAGTGATATGGCTTCAAATGCAGGCGAAACAAACGAGTTAGCTTCAAACCCATGCGAAACACATGATTTAGCATCTAATGAATGCGAAGTAGAAGGATGATCTTCGAATCCATGCGAAGCAAATGGTTTAGCTTCAAATACTTGTGATATACATGATTTAGTTTCAACAGCATGCGAAACAAACGAGTTAGATTCAAATCCATGCGAAACACATGATTTAGCTTCAAATCAATGCGAAGTAGAAGGGTTACCTTCGAATCCATGCGAAACAAGTGGTTTAGCCGCAAATACTTGTGATATACATGACTTAGCTTTAACAGCATGCGAAACAAACGAGGTAGCTTCAAATCCATGCGAACACATGATTTAGCTTCAAATCAATGCGAAGTAGGAGGCTTATCTTCGAATCCATGCGAAACAAATGGTTTAGCTTCAAATACTTGTGATATGCATGATTTAGCTTCAACAGTATGCGAAACAAACGAGTTAGCTTCAAATCCATGCGAAACGCATGATTTACCATCTAATAAATGCGAAGTAGAAGGCTGATCTTCGAATCCATGCGAAGCAAATGGTTTGGCTTCAAATACTTGTGATACACTTGATTTAGCTTCAACAGAATGCGAAACAAACGAGGTAGCTTCAAGTCCATGCGAACACATGATTTAGCTTCAAATCAATGCGAGGTAGGAGGCTTATCTTCGAATCCATGCGAAACAAATGGTTTAGCTTCAAATACTTCTGATATGCATGATTTAGCTTCAACAGAATGCGAAACAAACGACTTAGCTTCAAATCCATGCGGAACACATGATTTAGCTTCAAATCAATGCGAAGTGGAAGGCTTATCTTCGAATCCATGCGAAACGAATAGTTTAGCTTCAAATACTTTTGATATACATGATTCAGCTTCAACTGCCTGCGAAACAAACGAGGTAGCTTCAAATCCATGCGAACACATGATTTAGCTTCAAATCAATGCGAAGTAGGTGGCTTATCTTCGAATCCATGCGAAACAAATGGTTTAGCTTCAAATACTTCTGATATGCATGATTTAGCTTCAACAGAATGCGAAACAAACGACTTAGCTTCAAATCCATGCGAAACGCATGATTTACCATCTAATAAATGCGGAGTAGAAGGCTGAGCTTCGAATCCATGCGAAGCAAATGGTTTGGCTTCAAATACTTGTTATACACTTGATTTAGCTTCAACAGAATGCGAAACAAACGAGGTAGCTTCAAGTCCATGCGAACACATGATTTAGCTTCAAATCAATGCGAGGTAGGAGGCTTATCTTCCAATCCATGCGAAACAAATGGTTTAGCTTCAAATACTTGTCATATACATGACTTAGCTTCAACAGCATGCGAAACAAACGAGTTAGCTTCAAATCCATGCGAAGCAAATGGTTTAGCTTCAAATACTTGTGATATACATGATTTAGTTTCAACAGCATGCGAAACAAACGAGTCATCTTTAAATCCATGCGGAACACTTGATTTAGCTTCAAATCAATGCGAAGGGGAAGGCTTATCTTCGAATCCATGCGAAACGAATAGTTTAGCTTCAAATACTCTTGATATACATGATTCAGCTTCAACTGCCTGCGAAACAAACGAGTTAGCTTCAAATCCATGCGAAACACAAGAATTAGCATCAAGTCAACGCGAAGTTGATGGCTTAGCTTCAAATCCATGCAAAACGAATGATTTAGCTTCACATACTTGAAAATATAAGTGATATGGCTTCAAATGCCGGCGAAACAAACGAGTTAGCTTCAAACCCATGCGAAACACATGATTTAGCATCTCATGAATGCGAAGTAGAAGGATGATCTTCGAATCCATGCGAAGCAAATGGATTAGCTTCAAATACTTGTGATATACATGATTTAGTTTCAACAGCATGCGAAACAAACGAGTTAGCTTCAAATCCATCCGAAACACATGATTTAGCTTCAAATCAATGCGAAGTGGATGGCTTATCTTCGAATCCATGCGAAACGAATAGTTTAGCTTCAAATACTTTTGACATATACATGATTCAGCTTCAACTGCATGCTAAACAAACGAGTTAGCTTCAAATCCATGCGAACACATGATTTAGCTTCAAATCAATGCGAAGTAGGAGGCTTATCTTCGAATCCATGCGAAACAAATGGTTTAGCTTCAAATACTTGTGATATACATGATTTAGCTTCAACAGCATGCGAAACAAACGAGATAGCTTCAAATCCATGCGAAAGACATGATTTAGATTAAAATCAATGCGAAGTAGAAGGGTTACCTTCGAATCCATGCGAAAAAAATGGTTTAGCTTCAAATACTTTTGATATACATGATTCAGCTTCAACTGCCTGCGAAACAAACGAGGTAGCTTCAAATCCATGCGAACACATGATTTAGCTTCAAATCAATGCGAAGTAGGAGGCTTATCTTCGAATCCATGCGAAACAAATGGTTTAGCTTCAAATACTTGTGATATGCATGATTTAGCTTCAACAGTATGCGAAACAAACGAGTTAGCTTCAAATCCATGCGAAACGCATGATTTACCATCTAATAAATGCGAAGTAGAAGGCTGATCTTCGAATCCATGCGAAGCAAATGGTTTGGCTTCAAATACTTGTGATACACTTGATTTAGCTTCAACAGAATGCGAAACAAACGAGGTAGCTTCAAGTCCATGCGAACACATGATTTATCTTCAAATCAATGCGAGGTAGGAGGCTTATCTTCGAATCCATGCGAAACAAATGGTTTAGCTTCAAATACTTGTGATATACATGACTTAGCTTCAACAGCATGCGAAACAAACGAGTTAGCTTCAAATCCATCCGAAACACATGATTTAGCTTCAAATCAATGCGAACTGGAAGGCTTATCTTCGAATCCATGCGAAACGAATAGTTTATCTTCAAATACTTTTGATATACATGATTCAGCTTCAACTGCATGCTAAACAAACGAGTTAGCTTCAAATCC
Source organism: Megalopta genalis (assembly GCF_051020955.1). NCBI lineage: Eukaryota > Metazoa > Arthropoda > Insecta > Hymenoptera > Halictidae > Megalopta > Megalopta genalis. The sequence continues at coordinate 195,666 of NW_027476308.1, read as the reverse complement.
ATGCGAAACACATGAATTAGCATCACGTCAACGCGAAGTTGATGGCTTAGCTTCAAATCCATGCAAAACGAATGATTTAGCTTCACAAACTTGAAAATATAAGTGATATGGCTTCAAATGCAGGCGAAACAAACGAGTTAGCTTCAAACCCATGCGAAACACATGATTTAGCATCTAATCAATGCGAAGTAGAAGGCTGACCTTCGAATCCATGCGAAGCAAATGGTTTAGCTTCAAATACTTGTGATATACATGATTTAGCTTTAACAGCATGCGAAACAAACGAGGTAGCTTCAAGTCCATGCGAACACATGATTTAGCTTCAAATCAATGCGAGGTAGGAGGCTTATCTTCCAATCCATGCGAAACAAATGGTTTAGCTAAAAATACTTGTGATATACATGACTTAGCTTCAACAGCATGCGAAACAAACGAGTTAGCTTCAAATCCATGCGAAACACATGATTTAGCTTCAAATCAATGCGAATTAGAAGGGTTATCTTCGAATCCATGAGAAACATATGATATAGCTTCAAATACTTGTGATATACATGATTTAGCTTCATCAACATGCTAAACAAACGAGTTAGCTTCAAGTCCAAACGAAAAACATGATTTAGTATCAAGTCAACGCGAAGTTGATGGCTTTGCTTCAAATAAATGCAAAACGAATGATTTAGCTTCACAAACTTGAAAATATAAGTGATATGGCTTCAAATGCAGGCGAAAAAAACGAGTTAGCTTCAAACCCATGCGAAACACATGATTTAGCATCTAATCAATGCGAAGTAGAAGGCTGACCTTCGAATCCATGCGAAGCAAATGGTTTAGCTTCAAATACTTGTGATATACATGATTTAGCTTTAACAGCATGCGAAACAAACGAGGTAGCTTCAAGTCCATGCGAACACATGATTTAGCTTCAAATCAATGCGAGGTAGGAGGCTTATCTTCCAATCCATGCGAAACAAATGGTTTAGCTAAAAATACTTGTGATATACATGACTTAGCTTCAACAGCATGCGAAACAAACGAGTTAGCTTCAAATCCATGCGAAACACATGATTTAGCTTCAAATCAATGCGAATTAGAAGGGTTATCTTCGAATCCATGAGAAACATATGATATAGCTTCAAATACTTGTGATATACATGATTTAGCTTCAACAGCATGCGAAACAAACGAGTTAGCTTCAAATCCATGCGAAACGCATGATTTGCCATCTAATAAATGCGAAGTAGAAGGCTGATCTTGGAATCCATGCGAAGCAAATGGTTTGGCTTCAAATACTTGTGATACACTTGATTTAGCTTCAACAGAATGCGAAACAAACGAGGTAGCTTCAAGTCCATGCGAACACATGATTTAGCTTCAAATCAATGCGAGGTAGGAGGCTTATCTTCGAATCCATGCGAAACAAATGGTTTAGCTTCAAATACTTGTGATATACCTGACTTAGCTTCAACAGCATGCGAAACAAACGAGTTAGCTTCAAATCCATGCGAAACACATGATTTAGCATCAAATCAATGCGAATTAGAAGGGTTATCTTCGAATCCATGCGAAACAAATGGTTTAGCCGCAAATACTTGTGATATACATGATTCAGCTTCAACTGCATGCGAAACAAACGAGTCAGCTTCAAATCCATGCGGAACACATGATTTAGCTTCAAATCAATGCGAAGTGGAAGGCTTATCTTCGAATCCATGCGAAACGAATAGTTTAGCTTCAAATACTTTTGATATACATGATTCAGCTTCAACTGCCTGCGAAACAAACGAGGTAGCTTCAAATCCATGCGAACACATGATTTAGCTTCAAATCAATGCGAAGTAGGAGGCTTATCTTCGAATCCATGCGAAACAAATGGTTTAGCTTCAAATACTTCTGATATGCATGATTTAGCTTCAACAGAATGCGAAACAAACGACTTAGCTTCAAATCCATGCGAAACGCATGATTTACCATCTAATAAATGCGGAGTAGAAGGCTGAGCTTCGAATCCATGCGAAGCAAATGGTTTGGCTTCAAATACTTGTGATACACTTGATTTAGCTTCAACAGAATGCGAAACAAACGAGGTAGCTTCAAGTCCATGCGAACACATGATTTAGCTTCAAATCAATGCGAGGTAGGAGGCTTATCTTCCAATCCATGCGAAACAAATGGTTTAGCTTCAAATACTTGTCATATACATGACTTAGCTTCAACAGCATGCGAAACAAACGAGTTAGCTTCAAATCCATGCGAAGCAAATGGTTTAGCTTCAAATACTTGTGATATACATGATTTAGTTTCAACAGCATGCGAAACAAACGAGTCAGCTTCAAATCCATGCGGAACACTTGATTTAGCTTCAAATCAATGCGAAGGGGAAGGCTTATCTTCGAATCCATGCGAAACGAATAGTTTAGCTTCAAATACTCTTGATATACATGATTCAGCTACAAACTGCCTGCGAAACAAACGAGTTAGCTTCAAATCCATGCGAAACACAAGAATTAGCATCAAGTCAACGCGAAGTTGATGGCTTAGCTTCAAATCCATGCAAAACGAATGATTTAGCTTCACATACTTGAAAATATAAGTGATATGGCTTCAAATGCAGGCGAAACAAACGAGTTAGCTTCAAACCCATGCGAAACACATGATTTAGCATCTCATGAATGCGAAGTAGAAGGATGATCTTCGAATCCATGCGAAGCAAATGGATTAGCTTCAAATACTTGTGATATACATGATTTAGTTTCAACAGCATGCGAAACAAACGAGTTAGCTTTAAATCCATCCGAAACACATGATTTAGCTTCAAATCAATGCGAAGTGGAAGGCTTATCTTCGAATCCATGCGAAACGAATAGTTTAGCTTCAAATACTTTTGACATATACATGATTCAGCTTCAACTGCATGCTAAACAAACGAGTTAGCTTCAAATCCATGCGAACACATGATTTAGCTTCAAATCAATGCGAAGTAGGAGGCTTATCTTCGAATCCATGCGAAACAAATGGTTTAGCTTCAAATACTTGTGATATGCATGATTTAGCTTCAACAGAATGCGAAACAAACGAGTTAGCTTCAAATCCATGCGAAACGCATGATTTACCATCTAATAAATGCGAAGTAGAAGGCTGAGCTTCGAATCCATGCGAAGCAAATGGTTTGGCTTCAAATACTTGTGATACACTTGATTTAGCTTCAACAGAATGCGAAACAAACGAGGTAGCTTCAAGTCTATGCGAACACATGATTTAGCTTCAAATCAATGCGAGGTAGGAGGCTTATTTTCCAATCCATGCGAAACAAATGGTTTAGCTTCAAATACTTGTGATATACATGACTTACGTTCAACAGCATGCGAAACAAACGAGTTAGCTTCAAATCCATGCGAAACACATGATTTAGCTTCAAATCAATGCGAATTAGAAGGGTTATCTTCGAATCCATGCGAAACATATGATATAGCTTGAAATACTTGTGATATACATGATTTAGCTTCAACAACATGCTAAACAAACGAGTTAGCTTCAAGTCCAAACGAAAAACATGATTTAGTATCAAGTCAACGCGAAGTTGATGGCTTTGCTTCAAATAAATGCGAAACGAATGATTTAGCTTCACATACTTGTGAATATAAGTGATATAGCTTCATATGCAGGCGAAACAAACGAGTTAGCTACAAACCCATGCGAAACACATGATTTAGCATCTAATCAATGCGAAGTAGAAGGCTAATCTTCGAATCCATGCGAAACAAATGATATAGCTTCAAATACTTGGGATATACATGATTTAGCTTCAACAGCATGCGAAACAAACGAGTTAGCTTCAAATCCATGCGAAACACATGATTTAGCATCTAATCAATGCGAAGTAGAAGGCTGATCTTCGAATCCATGCGAAACAAATGGTTTAGCTTCAAATACTTGTGATACACTTTATTTAGCTTCAACAGCATGCGAAGCAAACGAGTTAGCTTCAAATCCATGCGAAACACATGAATAAGCATCAAGTCAACGCGAAGTTGATGGCTTAGCTTCAAATCCATGCAAAACGAATGATTTAGCTTCACATACTTGAAAATATAAGTGATATGGCTTCAAATGCAGGCGAAACAAACGAGTTAGCTTCAAACCCATGCGAAACACATGATTTAGCATGTAATCAATGCGAAGTAGAAGGCTGATTTTCGAATCCATGCGAAGCAAATGGTTTAGCTTCAAATACTTGTGATATACATGATTTAGTTTCAACAGCATGCGAAACAAACGAGTTAGATTCAAATCTATGCGAAACACATGATTTAGCTTCAAATCAATGCGAAGTAGAAGGCTGATCTTCGAATCCATGCGAAGCAAATGGTTTGGCTTCAAATACTTGTGATACACTTGATTTAGCTTCAACAGAATGCGAAATAAACGAGGTAGCTTCAAGTCCATGCGAACACATGATTTAGCTTCAAATCAAGGCGAGGTAGGAGGCTTATCTTCGAATCCATGCGAAACAAATGGTTTAGCTTCAAATACTTGTGATATGCATGATTTAGCTTCAACAGAATGCGAAACAAACGAGTTAGCTTCAAATCCATGCGAAACGCATGATTTACCATCTAATGAATGCGAAGTAGAAGGCTGATCTTCGAATCCATGCGAAGCAAATGGTTTGGCTTCAAATGCTTGTGATACACTTGATTTAGCTTCAACAGCATGCGAAACAAACGAGTTAGCTTCAAATCCATGCGAAACACATGATTTAGCTTCAAATCAATGCGAAGTAGGAGGCTTATCTTCGAATCCATGCGAAACAAATGGTTTAGCTTCAAATACTTGTGATATGCATGATTTAGCTTCAACAGAATGCGAAACAAACGAGTTAACTTCAAATCCATGCGAAACGCATGATTTAGCTTCAAATCAATGCGAATTAGAAGGGTTATCTTCGAATCCATGCGAAACATATGATATAGCTTCAAATACTTGTGATATACATGATTTAGCTTCAACAACATGCTAAACAAACGAGTTAGCTTCAAGTCCAAACGAAAAACATGATTTAGTATCAAGTCAACGCGAAGTTGATGGCTTTGCTTCAAATCCATGCGAAAAGAATGATTTAGCTTCACATACTTGTGAATATAAGTGATATAGCTTCAAATGCAGGCGAAACAAACGAGTTAGCTTCAAACCCATGCTAAGCACATGATTTAGCATCTAATCAATGCGAAGTAGAAGGCTAATCTTCGAATCCATGCGAAACAAATGTTTTAGCTTCAAATACTTGTGATACACTTGATTTAGCTTCAACAGCATGCGAAGCAAACGAGTTAGCTTCAAATCCATGCGAAACACATGATTTAGATTAAAATCAATGCGAGGTAGAAGCGTTACCTTCGAATCCATGCGAAACAAATGGTTTAGCCGCAAATACTTGTGATATACATGATTCAGCTTCAACTCCATGCGAAACAAACGAGTCAGCTTCAAATCCATGCGGAACACATGATTTAGCTTCAAATCAATGCGAAGTGGAAGGCTTATCTTCGAATCCATGCGAAACGAATAGTTTAGCTTCAAATACTTTTGATATACATGATTCAGCTTCAACTGCCTGCGAAACAAACGAGTTAGCTTCAAATCCATGCGAAACACATGAATAAGCATCAAGTCAACGCGAAGTTGATGGCTTAGCTTCAAATCCATGCAAAACGATTGATTTAGCTTCACATACTTGAAAATATACGTGATATGGCTTCAAATGCAGGCGAAACAAACGAGTTAGCTTCAAACCCATGCGAAACACATGATTTAGCATCTAATCAATGCGAAGTAGAAGGCTGATCTTCGAATCCATGCGAAGCAAATGGTTTAGCTTCAAATACATGTGATATACATGATTTAGTTTCAACAGCATGCGAAACAAACGAGTTAGATTCAAATCCATGCGAAACACATGATTTAGCTTCACATACTTGTGAATATAAGTGATATAGCTTCAAATGCAGGCGAAACAAACGAGTTAGCTTTAAACCCATGCTAAACACATGATTTAGCATCTAATCAATGCGAAGTAGAAGGTTAATCTTCGAATCCATGCGAAACAAATGGTTTAGCTTCAAATACTTGTGATACACTTGATTTAGCTTCAACAGCATGCGAAGCAAACGAGTTAGCTTCAAATCCATGCGAACACATGATTTAGCTTCAAATCAATGCGAAGTAGGAGACTTATCTTCAAATCCATGCGAAACAAATGGTTTAGCTTCAAATACTTGTGATATACATGATTTAGCTTCAACAGCATGCGAAACAAACGAGTTAGCTTCAAATCCATGCGAAACACATGATTTAGATTAAAATCAATGCGAAGTAGGAGGCTTATCTTCGAATCCATGCGAAACAAATGGTTTAGCTTCAAATACTTGTGATATACATGATTCTGCTTCAACTGCATGCGAAACAAACGAGTCAGCTTCAAATCCATGCGGAACACATGATTTAGCTTCAAATCAATGCGAAGTGGAAGGCTTATCTTCGAATCCATGCGAAACGAATAGTTTAGCTTCAAATACTTTTGATATACATGATTCAGCTTTAACTGCCTGCGAAACAAACGAGTTAGCGTCAAATCCATGCGAAACACATGAATAAGCATCAAGTCAACGCGAAGTTGATGGCTTAGCTTCAAATCCATGCAAAACGAATGATTTAGCTTCACAAACTTGAAAATATAAGTGATATGGCTTCAAATGCAGGCGAAACAAACGAGTTAGCTTCAAACCCATGCGAAACACATGATTTAGCATCTAATCAATGCGAGGTAGGAGGCTTATCTTCGAATCCATGCGAAACAAATGGTTTAGCTTCAAATACTTGTGATATACATGACTTAGCTTCAACAGCATGCGAAACAAACGAGTTAGCTTCAAATCCATGCGAAACACATGAATAAGCATCAAGTCAACGCGAAGTTGATGGCTTAGCTTCAAATCCATGCAAAACGATTGATTTAGCTTCACATACTTGAAAATATAAGTGATATGGCTTCAAATGCAGGCGAAACAAACGAGTTAGCTTCAAACCCATGCGAAACACATGATTTAGCATCTAATCAATGCGAAGTAGAAGGCTGATCTTCGAATCCATGCGAAGCAAATGGTTTAGCTTCAAATACTTGTGATATACATGATTTAGTTTCAACAGCATGCGAAACAAACGAGTTAGATTCAAATCCATGCGAAACACATGATTTAGCTTCACATACTTGTGAATATAAGTGATATAGCTTCAAATGCAGGCGAAACAAACGAGTTAGCTTTAAACCCATGCTAAACACATGATTTAGCATCTAATCAATGCGAAGTAGAAGGTTAATCTTCGAATCCATGCGAAACAAATGGTTTAGCTTCAAATACTTGTGATACACTTGATTTAGCTTCAACAGCATGCGAAGCAAACGAGTTAGCTTCAAATCCATGCGAACACATGATTTAGCTTCAAATCAATGCGAAGTAGGAGGCTTATCTTCAAATCCATGCGAAACAAATGGTTTAGCTTCAAATACTTGTGATATACATGATTTAGCTTCAACAGCATGCGAAACAAACGAGTTAGCTTCAAATCCATGCGAAACACATGATTTAGATTAAAATCAATGCGAAGTAGAAGGGTTACCTTCGAATCCATGCGAAACAAATGGTTTAGCAGCAAATACTTGTGATATACATGATTCTGCTTCAACTGCATGCGAAACAAACGAGTCAGCTTCAAATCCATGCGGAACACATGATTTAGCTTCAAATCAATGCGAAGTGGAAGGCTTATCTTCGAATCCATGCGAAACGAATAGTTTAGCTTCAAATACTTTTGATATACATGATTCAGCTTTAACTGCCTGCGAAACAAACGAGTTACGGTCAAATCCATGCGAAACACATGAATAAGCATCAAGTCAACGCGAAGTTGATGGCTTAGCTTCAAATCCATGCAAAACGAATGATTTAGCTTCACATACTTGAAAATATAAGTGGTATGGATTCAAATGCAGGCGAAACAAACGAGTTAGCTTCAAACCCATGCGAAACACATGATTTAGCATCTAATCAATGCGAAGTAGAAGGCTGATTTTCGAATCCATGCGAAGCAAATGGATCAGCTTCAAATACTTGTGATGTACATGATTTAGTTTCAACAGAATGCGAAACAAACGAGTCAGATTCAAATCCATGCGAAACACATGATTTAGCTTCAAATCAATGCGAAGTAGAAGGGTTACCTTCGAATCCATGCGAAACAAATGGTTTAGCTGCAAATACTTGTGATATACATGACTTAGCTTCAACAGCATGCGAAACAAACGAGTTAGCTTCAAATCCATGCGAAACACATGATTTAGCTTCAAATCAATGCGAAGTAAGAGGCTTATCTTCGAATCCATGCGAAACAAATGGTTTAGCTTCAAATACTTGTGATATACATGATTTAGCTTCAACAGCATGCGAAACAAACGAGTTAGCTTCAAATCCATGCGAAACACATGATTTAGATTAAACTCAATGCGAAGTAGAAGGGTTATCTTCGAATCCATGCGAAACAAATGGTTTAGCCGCAAATACTTGTGATATACATGATTCAGCTTCAACTGCATGCGAAACAAACGAGTCAGCTTCAAATCCATGCGGAACACATGATTTAGCTTCAAATCAATGCGAAGTGGAAGGCTTATCTTCGAATCCATGCGAAACGAATGGTTTAGCTTCATATACTTTTGATATACATGATTCAGCTTCAACTGCCTGCGAAACAAACGAGTTAGCTTCAAATCCATGCGAAACACATGATTTAGCATCTAATCAATGCGAAGTAGAAGGCTGATCTTCGAATCCATGCGAAACAAATGGTTTAGCTTCAAATATTTGTGATACACTTTATTTAGCTTCAACAGCATGCGAAACAAACGAGTTAGATTCAAATCCATGCGAAACACATGAATAAGCATCAAGTCAACGCGAAGTTGATGGCTTAGCTTCAAATCCATGCAAAACGAATGATTTAGCTTCACATACTTGAAAATATAAGTGATATGGCTTCAAATGCAGGCGAAACAAACGAGTTAGCTTCAAACCCATGCGAAACACATGATTTAGCATCTAATCAATGCGAAGTAGAAGGCTGATTTTCGAATCCATGCGAAGCAAATGGTTTAGCTTCAAATACTTGTGATATACATAATTTAGTTTCAACAGCATGCGAAACAAACGAGTTAGATTCAAATCCATGCGAAACACATGATTTAGCTTCAAATCAATGCGAAGTAGAAGGGTTACCTTCGAATCCATGCGAAACAAATGGTTTAGCCGCAAATACTTGTGATATACATGACTTAGCTTTAACAGCATGCGAAACAAACGAGGTAGCTTCAAATCCAAGCGAACACATGATTTAGCTTCAAATCAATGCGAAGTAGGAGGCTTATCTTCGAAACCATGCGAAACAAATGGTTTAGCTTCAAATACTTGTGATATGCATGATTTAGCTTCAACAGAATGCGAAACAAACGAGTTAGCTTCAAATCCATGCGAAACGCATGATTTACCATCTAATAAATGCGAAGTAGAAGGCTGATCTTCGAATCCATGCGAAGCAAATGGTTTGGTTTCAAATACTTGTGATACACTTGATTTAGCTTCAACAGAATGCGAAATAAACGAGGTAGCTTCAAGTCCATGCGAACACATGATTTAGCTTCAAATCAATGCGAGGTAGGAGGCTTATCTTCGAATCCATGCGAAACAAATGGTTTAGCTTCAAATACTTCTGATATACATGACTTAGCTTCAACAGAATGCGAAACAAACGAGTTAGCTTCAAATCCATGCGAAACGCATGATTTACCATCTAATAAATGCGAAGTAGAAGGCTGAGCTTCGAATCCATGCGAAGCAAATGGTTTGGCTTCAAATACTTGTGATACACTTGATTTAGCTTCAACAGAATGCGAAACAAACGAGGTAGCTTCAAGTCCATGCGAACACATGATTTAGCTTCAAATCAATGCGAGGTAGGAGGCTTATCTTCCAATCCATGCGAAACAAATGGTTTAGCTTCAAATACTTGTGATATACATGACTTAGCTTCAACAGCATGCGAAACAAACGAGTTAGCTTCAAATCGATGCGAAACGCATGATTTAGCTTCAAATCAATGCGAATTAGAAGGGTTATCTTCGAATCCATGCGAAACATATGATATAGCTTCTAATACTTGTGATATACATGATTTAGCTTCAACAACATGCTAAACAAACGAGTTAGCTTCAAGTCCAAACGAAAAACATGATTTAGTATCAAGTCAACGCGAAGTAGATGGCTTTGCTTCAAATCCATGCGAAACGAATGATTTAGATTCACATACTTGTTAATATAAGTGATATAGCTTCAAATGCAGGCGAAACAAACGAGTTAGCTTCAAACCCATGCTAAACACATGATTTAGCATCTAATCAATGCGAAGTAGAAGGCTAATCTTCGAATCCATGCGAAACAAATGGTTTAGCCGCAAATACTTGTGATATACATGATTCAGCTTCAACTGCATGCGAAACAAACGAGTCAGCTTCAAATCCATGCGGAACACATGATTTAGCTTCAAATCAATGCGAAGTGGAAGGCTTATCTTCGAATCCATGCGAAACGAATAGTTTAGCTTCAAATACTTTTGATATACATGATTCAGCTTTAACTGCCTGCGAAACAAACGAGGTAGCTTCAAGTCCATGCGAAACACATGATTTAGCATCTAATCAATGCGAAGTAGAAGGGTTACCTTCGAATCCATGCGAAACAAATGGTTTAGCTTCAAATACTTGTGATATACATGATTTAGCTTCAACAGCATGCGAAACTAACGAGTTAGCTTCAAATCCATGCGAAACACATGATTTAGATTAAAATCAATGCGAAGTAGAAGGGTTACCTTCCAATCCATGCGAAACAAATGGTTTAGCCCTAAATACTTGTGATATACATGATTCAGCTTCAACTGCATGCGAAACAAACGAGTCAGCTTCAAATACATGCGGAACACATGATTTAGCTTCAAATCAATGCGAAGTGGAAGGCTTATCTTCGAATCCATGCGAAACGAATAGTTTAGCTTCAAATACTTTTGATATACGTGATTCAGCTTCAACTGCCTGCGAAACAAACGAGTTAGCTTCAAACCCATGCGAAACACATGATTTAGCATCTAATCAATGCGAAGTAGAAGGCTGGTCTTCGAATCCATGCGAAGCAAATGGTGTAGCTTCAAATACTTGTGATATACATGATTTAGTTTCAACAGCATGCGAAACAAACGAGTTAGATTCAAATCCATGCGAAACACATGATTTAGCCTCAAATCAATGCGAAGTAGAAGGGTTACCTTCGAATCCATGCGAAACAAATGGTTTAGCAGCAAATACTTGTGATATACATGTTTTAGCTTCAACTGCATGCGAAACAAACGAGGTAGCTTCAAGTCCATGCGAAACACATGATTTAGCATCTAATCAATGCGAAGTAGAAGGGTTACCTTCGAATCCATGCGAAACAAATGGTTTAGCTTCAAATACTTGTGATATACATGATTTAGCTTCAACAGCATGCGAAACTAACGAGTTAGCTTCAAATCCATGCGAAACACATGATTTAGATTAAAATCAATGCGAAGTAGAAGGGTTACCTTCCAATCCATGCGAAACAAATGGTTTAGCAGCAAATACTTGTGATATACATGTTTTAGCTTCAACTGCATGCGAAACAAACGAGGTAGCTTCAAGTCCATGCGAACACATGATTTAGCTTCAAATCAATGCGAATTAGAAGGTTTATCTTCGAATCCATGCGAAACAAATGGTTTAGCTTCAAATACTTCTGATATACATGACTTAGCTTCAACAGAATGCGAAACAAACGAGTTAGCTTCAAATCCATGCGAAACACATGATTTACCATCTAATAAATGCGAAGTAGAAGGCTGAGCTTCGAATCCATGCGAAGCAAATGGTTTGGCTTCAAATACTTGTGATACACTTGATTTAGCTTCAACAGAATGCGAAACAAACGAGGTAGCTTCAAGTCCATGCGAACACATGATTTAGCTTCAAATCAATGCGAGGTAGGAGGCTTATCTTCGAATCCATGCGAAACGAATGGTTTAGCTTCAAATACTTTTGATATACATGATTCAGCTTCAACTGCCTGCGAAACAAACGAGTTAGCTTCAAATCCATGCGAAACACAAGAATTAGCATCAAGTCAACGCGAAGTTGATGGCTTAGCTTCAAATCCATGCAAAACGAATAATTTTGCTTCACATACTTGAAAATATAAGTGATATGGCTTCAAATGCAGGCGAAACAAACGAGTTAGCTTCAAACCCATGCGAAACACATGATTTAGCATCTAATGAATGCGAAGTAGAAGGATGTTCTTCGAATCCATGCGAAACAAATGGTTTAGCTTCAAATACTTGTGATATACATGACTTAGCTTCAACAGCATGCGAAACAAACGAGTTAGCTTCAAATCCATCCGAAACATATGATTTAGCTTCAAATCAATGCGAATTAGAAGGGTTATCTTCGATTCCATGCGAAACATATGATATAGCTTCAAATACTTGTGATATACATGATTTAGCTTCAACAGCAGGCGAAACAAACGAGTTAGCTTCAAACCCATGCGAAACACATGATTTAGCATCTAATCAATGCGAAGTAGAAGGCTGACCTTCGAATCCATGCGAAGCAAATGGTTTAGCTTCAAATACTTGTGATATACATGATTTAGCTTTAACAGCATGCGAAACAAACGAGGTAGCTTCAAATCCATGCGAACACATGATTTAGCTTCAAATCAATGCGAAGTAGGAGGCTTATCTTCGAATCCATGCGAAACAAATGGTTTAGCTTCAAATATTTGTGATACACTTGATTTAGCTTCAACAGAATGCGAAACAAACGAGGTAGCTTCAAGTCTATGCGAACACATGATTTAGCTTCAAATCAATGCGAGGTAGGAGGCTTATTTTCCAATCCATGCGAAACAAATGGTTTAGCTTCAAATACTTGTGATATACATGACTTAGCTTCAACAGCATGCGAAACAAACGAGTTAGCTTCAAATCCATGCGAAACACATGATTTAGCTTCAAATCAATGCGAATTAGAAGGGTTATCTTCGAATCCATGCGAAACATATGATATAGCTTCAAATACTTGTGATATACATGATTTAGCTTCAACAACATGCTAAACAAACGAGTTAGCTTCAAGTCCAAACGAAAAACATGATTTAGTATCAAGTCAATGCGAAGTTGATGGCTTTGCTTCAAATAAATGCGAAACGAATGATTTAGCTTCACATACTTGTGAATATAAGTGATGTAGCTTCAAATGCAGGCGAAACAAACGAGTTAGCTTCAAACCCATGCTAAACACATGATTTAGCATCTAATCAATGCAAAGTAGAAGGCTAATCTTCGAATCCATGCGAAACAAATGATATAGCTTCAAATACTTGTGATATACATGATTTAGCTTCAACAGCATGCGAAACAAACGAGTTAGCTTCAAATCCATGCGAAACACATGATTTAGCATCTAATCAATGCGAAGTAGAAGGCTGATCTTCGAATCCATGCGAAACAAATGGTTTAGCTTCAAATATTTGTGATACACTTTATTTAGCTTCAACAGCATGCGAAACAAACGAGTTAGATTCAAATCCATGCGAAACACATGAATAAGCATCAAGTCAACGCGAAGTTGATGGCTTAGCTTCAAATCCATGCGAAACACATGATTTAGCTTCAAATCAATGCGAAGTAGAAGGGTTACCTTCGAATCCATGCGAAACAAATGGTTTAGCCGCAAATACTTGTGATATACATGACTTAGCTTTAACAGCATGCGAAACAAACGAGGTAGCTTCAAATCCAAGCGAACACATGATTTAGCTTCAAATCAATGCGAAGTAGGAGGCTTATCTTCGAATCCATGCGAAACAAATGGTTTAGCTTCAAATACTTGTGATATGCATGATTTAGCTTCAACAGAATGCGAAACAAACGAGTTAGCTTCAAATCCATGCGAAACGCATGATTTACCATCTAATAAATGCGAAGTAGAAGGCTGATCTTCGAATCCATGCGAAGCAAATGGTTTGGTTTCAAATACTTGTGATACACTTGATTTAGCTTCAACAGAATGCGAAATAAACGAGGTAGCTTCAAGTCCATGCGAACACATGATTTAGCTTCAAATCAATGCGAGGTAGGAGGCTTATCTTCGAATCCATGCGAAACAAATGGTTTAGCTTCAAATACTTCTGATATACATGACTTAGCTTCAACAGAATGCGAAACAAACGAGTTAGCTTCAAATCCATGCGAAACGCATGATTTACCATCTAATAAATGCGAAGTAGAAGGCTGAGCTTCGAATCCATGCGAAGCAAATGGTTTGGCTTCAAATACTTGTGATACACTTGATTTAGCTTCAACAGAATGCGAAACAAACGAGGTAGCTTCAAGTCCAAACGAAAAACATGATTTAGTATCAAGTCAACGCGAAGTAGATGGCTTTGCTTCAAATCCATGCGAAACGAATGATTTAGATTCACATACTTGTTAATATAAGTGATATAGCTTCAAATGCAGGCGAAACAAACGAGTTAGCTTCAAACCCATGCTAAACACATGATTTAGCATCTAATCAATGCGAAGTAGAAGGCTAATCTTCGAATCCATGCGAAACAAATGGTTTAGCCGCAAATACTTGTGATATACATGATTCAGCTTCAACTGCATGCGAAACAAACGAGTCAGCTTCAAATCCATGCGGAACACATGATTTAGCTTCAAATCAATGCGAAGTGGAAGGCTTATCTTCGAATCCATGCGAAACGAATAGTTTAGCTTCAAATACTTTTGATATACATGATTCAGCTTTAACTGCCTGCGAAACAAACGAGGTAGCTTCAAGTCCATGCGAAACACATGATTTAGCATCTAATCAATGCGAAGTAGAAGGGTTACCTTCGAATCCATGCGAAACAAATGGTTTAGCTTCAAATACTTGTGATATACATGATTTAGCTTCAACAGCATGCGAAACTAACGAGTTAGCTTCAAATCCATGCGAAACACATGATTTAGATTAAAATCAATGCGAAGTAGAAGGGTTACCTTCCAATCCATGCGAAACAAATGGTTTAGCCCTAAATACTTGTGATATACATGATTCAGCTTCAACTGCATGCGAAACAAACGAGTCAGCTTCAAATACATGCGGAACACATGATTTAGCTTCAAATCAATGCGAAGTGGAAGGCTTATCTTCGAATCCATGCGAAACGAATAGTTTAGCTTCAAATACTTTTGATATACGTGATTCAGCTTCAACTGCCTGCGAAACAAACGAGTTAGCTTCAAACCCATGCGAAACACATGATTTAGCATCTAATCAATGCGAAGTAGAAGGCTGGTCTTCGAATCCATGCGAAGCAAATGGTGTAGCTTCAAATACTTGTGATATACATGATTTAGTTTCAACAGCATGCGAAACAAACGAGTTAGATTCAAATCCATGCGAAACACATGATTTAGCCTCAAATCAATGCGAAGTAGAAGGGTTACCTTCGAATCCATGCGAAACAAATGGTTTAGCAGCAAATACTTGTGATATACATGTTTTAGCTTCAACTGCATGCGAAACAAACGAGGTAGCTTCAAGTCCATGCGAAACACATGATTTAGCATCTAATCAATGCGAAGTAGA
This sequence comes from Megalopta genalis, assembly GCF_051020955.1. Classification (NCBI taxonomy): domain Eukaryota; kingdom Metazoa; phylum Arthropoda; class Insecta; order Hymenoptera; family Halictidae; genus Megalopta; species Megalopta genalis. Next base: position 179,843 of record NW_027476308.1, on the reverse strand, counting down.
AGGGTTACCTTCGAATCCATGCGAAACAAATGGTTTAGCTTCAAATACTTGTGATATACATGTTTTAGCTTCAACTGCATGCGAAACAAACGAGGTAGCTTCAAGTCCATGCGAACACATGATTTAGCTTCAAATCAATGCGAATTAGAAGGTTTATCTTCGAATCCATGCGAAACAAATGGTTTAGCTTCAAATACTTCTGATATACATGACTTAGCTTCAACAGAATGCGAAACAAACGAGTTAGCTTCAAATCCATGCGAAACGCATGATTTACCATCTAATAAATGCGAAGTAGAAGGCTGAGCTTCGAATCCATGCGAAGCAAATGGTTTGGCTTCAAATACTTGTGATACACTTGATTTAGCTTCAACAGAATGCGAAACAAACGAGGTAGCTTCAAGTCCATGCGAACACATGATTTAGCTTCAAATCAATGCGAGGTAGGAGGCTTATCTTCGAATCCATGCGAAACGAATGGTTTAGCTTCAAATACTTTTGATATACATGATTCAGCTTCAACTGCCTGCGAAACAAACGAGTTAGCTTCAAATCCATGCGAAACACAAGAATTAGCATCAAGTCAACGCGAAGTTGATGGCTTATCTTCAAATCCATGCAAAACGAATAATTTTGCTTCACATACTTGAAAATATAAGTGATATGGCTTCAAATGCAGGCGAAACAAACGAGTTAGCTTCGAACCCATGCGAAACACATGATTTAGCATCTAATGAATGCGAAGTAGAAGGATGTTCTTCGAATCCATGCGAAACAAATGGTTTAGCTTCAAATACTTGTGATATACATGACTTAGCTTCAACAGCATGCGAAACAAACGAGTTAGCTTCAAATCCATCCGAAACATATGATTTAGCTTCAAATCAATGCGAATTAGAAGGGTTATCTTCGATTCCATGCGAAACATATGATATAGCTTCAAATACTTGTGATATACATGATTTAGCTTCAACAGCAGGCGAAACAAACGAGTTAGCTTCAAATCCATGCGAAACACATGATTTAGCTTCAAATCAATGCGAATTAGAAGGGTTATCTTCGAATCCATGCGAAACATATGGTTTAGCCGCAAATACTTGTGATATACATGATTCAGCTTCAACTGCATGCGAAACAAACGAGTCAGCTTCAAATCCATGCGGGACACATGATTTAGCTTCAAATCAATGCGAAGTGGAAGGCTTATCTTCGAATCCATGCGAAACGAATAGTTTAGCTTCAAATACTTTTGATATACATGATTCAGCTTCAACTGCCTGCGAAACAAACGAGTTAGCTTCAAATACATGCGAAACACATGAATAAGCATCAAGTCAACGCGAAGTTGATGGCTTAGCTTCAAATCCATGCAAAACGAATGATTTAGCTTCACATACTTGAAAATATAAGTGATATGGCTTCAAATGCAGGCGAAACAAACGAGTTAGCTTCAAACCCATGCGAAACACATGATTTAGCATCTAATCAATGCGCTGTAGAAGGCTGATCTTCGAATCCATGCGAAACAAATGGTTTAGCCGCAAATACTTGTGATATACATGATTCAGCTTCAACTGCATGCGAAACAAACGAGTCAGCTTCAAATCCATGCGGAACACATGATTTAGCTTCAAATCAATGCGAAGTGGAAGGCTTATATTCGAATCCATGCGAAACGAATAGTTTATCTCCAAATACTTTTGATATACATGATTCAGCTTCAACTGCCTAGGAAACAAACGAGTTAGCTTCAAATCCATGCGAAACACATGATTTATCACCAAGTCAACGCGAAGTTGATGGCTTAGCTTCAAATCCATGCAAAACGAATGATTTAGCTTCACATATTTGAAAATAGAAGTGATATGGCTTCAAATGCAGGCGAAACAAACGAGTTAGCTTCAAACCCTTGCGATACACATGATTTAGCATCTAATCAATGCGAAGTAGAAGGCTGATCATCGAATCCATGCGAAGCAAATGGTTTAGCTTCAAATACTTGTGATATACATGATTTAGTTTCAACAGCATGCGAAACAAACGAGTTAGATTCAAATCCATGCGAAACGCATGATTTACCATCTAATAAATGCGAATTAGAAGGGTTATCTTGGAATCCATGCGTAACAAATGGTTTAGCTTCAAATACTTGTGATATACATGATTCAGCTTCAACTGCATGCGAAACAAACGAGTCAGCTTCAAATCCATGCGGAACACATGATTTAGCTTCAAATCAATGCGAAGTGGAAGGCTTATCTTCGAATCCATGCGAAACGAATAGTTTAGCTTCAAATACTTTTGATATACATGATTCAGCTTCAACTGCCTGCGAAACAAACGAGTTAGCTTCAAATCCATGCGAAACACATGAATTAGCATCAAGTCAACGCGAAGTTGATGGCTTAGCTTCATATCCATGCAAAACGAATGATTTAGCCTCACATACTTGAAAATATAAGTGATATGGCTTCAAATGCAGGCGAAACAAACGAGTTAGCTTCAAACCCATGCGAAACGCATGATTTACCATCTAATCAATGCGAAGTAGAAGGCTGATCTTCGAATCCATGCGAAGCAAATGGTGTAGCTTCAAATACTTGTGATATACATGATTTAGTTTCAACGGCATGCGAAACAAACGAGTTAGATTCAAATCCATGCGAAACACATGATTTAGCTTCAAATCAATGCGAAGTAGAAGGGTTACCTTCGAATCCATGCGAAACAAATGGTTTAGCAGCAAATACTTGTGATATACATGTTTTAGCTTCAACTGCATGCGAAACAAACGAGGTAGCTTCAAGTCCATGCGAACACATGATTTAGCTTCAAATCAATGCGAGGTAGGAGGCTTATCTTCGAATCCATGCGAAACAAATGGTTTAGCTTCAAATACTTGTGATATACATGACTTAGCTTCAACAGCATGCGAAACAAACGAGTTAGCTTCAAATCCATGCGTAACACATGATTTAGCTTCAAATCAATGCGAATTAGAAGGGTTATCTTCGAATCCATGCGAAACATATGATATAGCTTCAAATACTTGTGATATACATGATTTAGCTTCAACAACATGCTAAACAAACGAGTTAGCTTCAAGTCCAAACGAAAAACATGATTTAGTATCAAGTCAACGCGAAGTTGATGGCTTTGCTTCAAATAAATGCGAAATGAATGATTTAGCTTCACATACTTGTGAATATAAGTGATATAGCTTCAAATACTTGTGATATACATGATTTAGTTTCAACAGCATGCGAAACAAACGAGTTAGCTTCAAATCCATGCGAAACACATGATTTAGCATCTAATCAATGCGAAGTAGAAGGCTGATCTTCGAATCCATGCGAAGCAAATGGTTTGGCTTCAAATACTTCTGATATACATGACTTAGCTTCAACAGAATGCGAAACAAACGAGTTAGCTTCAAATCCATGCGAAACGCATGATTTACCATCTAATAAATGCGAAGTAGAAGGCTGAGCTTCGAATCCATGCGAAGCAAATGGTTTGGCTTCAAATACTTGTGATACACTTGATTTAGCTTCAACAGAATGCGAAACAAACGAGGTAGCTTCAAGTCCATGCGAACACATGATTTAGCTTCAAATCAATGCGAGGTAGGAGGCTTATCTTCCAATCCATGCGAAACAAATGGTTTAGCTTCAAATACTTGTGATATACATGACTTAGCTTCAACAGCATGCGAAACAAACGAGTTAGCTTCAAATCGATGCGAAACGCATGATTTAGCTTCAAATCAATGCGAATTAGAAGGGTTATCTTCGAATCCATGCGAAACATATGATATAGCTTCTAATACTTGTGATATACATGATTTAGCTTCAACAACATGCTAAACAAACGAGTTAGCTTCAAGTCCAAACGAAAAACATGATTTAGTATCAAGTCAACGCGAAGTAGATGGCTTTGCTTCAAATCCATGCGAAACGAATGATTTAGATTCACATACTTGTTAATATAAGTGATATAGCTTCAAATGCAGGCGAAACAAACGAGTTAGCTTCAAACCCATGCTAAACACATGATTTAGCATCTAATCAATGCGAAGTAGAAGGCTAATCTTCGAATCCATGCGAAACAAATGGTTTAGCCGCAAATACTTGTGATATACATGATTCAGCTTCAACTGCATGCGAAACAAACGAGTCAGCTTCAAATCCATGCGGAACACATGATTTAGCTTCAAATCAATGCGAAGTGGAAGGCTTATCTTCGAATCCATGCGAAACGAATAGTTTATCTTCAAATACTTTTGATATACATGATTCAGCTTCAACTGCCTAGGAAACAAACGAGTTAGCTTCAAATCCATGCGAAACACATGATTTAGCTTCAAATCAATGCGAAGTAGGAAGCTTAATTTCGAATCCATGCGAAACAAATGGTTTAGCTTCAAATACTTGTAATATACATGATTTAGCTTCAACAGCATGCGAAACAAACGAGTTAGCTTGAAATCCATGCGAAACACATGATTTAGATTAAAATCAATGCGAAGTAGAAGGGTTACCTTCGAATCCATGCGAAACAAATGGTTTAGCCGCAAATACTTGTGATATACATGATTCAGCTTCAACTGCATGCGAAACAAACGAGTCAGCTTCAAATCCATGCGGGACACATGATTTAGCTTCAAATCAATGCGAAGTGGAAGGCTTATCTTCGAATCAATGCGAAACGAATAGTTTAGCTTCAAATACTTTTGATATACATGATTCAGCTTCAACTGCCTGCGAAACAAACGAGTTAGCTTCAAATACATGCGAAACACATGAATAAGCATCAAGTCAACGCGAAGTTGATGGCTTAGCTTCAAATCCATGCAAAACGAATGATTTAGCTTCACATACTTGAAAATATAAGTGATATGGCTTCAAATGCAGGCGAAACAAACGAGTTAGCTTCAAACCCATGCGAAACACATGATTTAGCATCTAATCAATGCGCTGTAGAAGGCTGATCTTCGAATCCATGCGAAACAAATGGTTTAGCCGCAAATACTTGTGATATACATGATTCAGCTTCAACTGCATGCGAAACAAACGAGTCAGCTTCAAATCCATGCGGAACACATGATTTAGCTTCAAATCAATGCGAAGTGGAAGGCTTATATTCGAATCCATGCGAAACGAATAGTTTATCTCCAAATACTTTTGATATACATGATTCAGCTTCAACTGCCTAGGAAACAAACGAGTTAGCTTCAAATCCATGCGAAACACATGATTTATCACCAAGTCAACGCGAAGTTGATGGCTTAGCTTCAAATCCATGCAAAACGAATGATTTAGCTTCACATATTTGAAAATAGAAGTGATATGGCTTCAAATGCAGGCGAAACAAACGAGTTAGCTTCAAACCCTTGCGATACACATGATTTAGCATCTAATCAATGCGAAGTAGAAGGCTGATCATCGAATCCATGCGAAGCAAATGGTTTAGCTTCAAATACTTGTGATATACATGATTTAGTTTCAACAGCATGCGAAACAAACGAGTTAGATTCAAATCCATGCGAAACGCATGATTTACCATCTAATAAATGCGAATTAGAAGGGTTATCTTGGAATCCATGCGAAACAAATGGTTTAGCTTCAAATACTTGTGATATACATGATTTAGTTTCAACAGCATGCGAAACAAACGATTCAGCTTCAAATCCATGCGGGACACATGATTTAGCTTCAAATCAATGCGAAGTGGAAGGCTTATCTTCGAATCCATGCGAAACGAATAGTTTAGATTCAAATACTTTTGATATACATGATTCAGCTTCAACTGCCTGCGAAACAAACGAGTTAGCTTCAAATCCATGCGAAACACATGAATAAGCATGAAGTCAACGCGAAGTTGATGGCTTAGCTTCAAATCCATGCAAAACGAATGATTTAGCTTCACATACTTGAAAATATAAGTGATATGGCTTCAAATGCAGGCGAAACAAACGAGTTAGCTTCAAACCCATGCGAAACACATGATATAGCATCTAATCAATGCGATGTAGAAGGCTGATCTTCGAATCCATGCGAAACAAATGGTTTAGCCGCAAATACTTGTGATATACATGATTCAGCTTCAACTGCATGCGAAACAAACGAGTCAGCTTCAAATCCATGCGGAACACATGATTTAGCTTCAAATCAATGCGAAGTGGAAGGCTTATCTTCGAATCCATGCGAAACGAATAGTTTAGCTTCAAATACTTTTGATATACATGATTCAGCTTCAACTGCCTTGCGAAACAAACGAGTTAGCTTCAAATCCATGCGAAACACATGAATAAGCATCAAGTCAACGCGAAGTTGATGGCTTAGCTTCAAATCCATGCAAAACGAATGATTTAGCTTCACATACTTGAAAATATAAGTGATATGGCTTCAAATGCATGCGAAACAAACGAGTTAGCTTCAAATCCATGCGGAACACATGATTTAGCTTCAAATCAATGCGAAGTGGAAGGCTTATATTCGAATCCATGCGAAACGAATAGTTTATCTTCAAATACTTTTGATATACATGATTCAGCTTCAACTGCCTAGGAAACAAACGAGTTAGCTTCAAATCCATGCGAAACACATGATTTAGATTAAAATCAATGCGAAGTAGTAGGGTTACCTTCGAATCCATGCGAAACAAATGGTTTAGCCGCAAATACTTGTGATATACATGATTCAGCTTCAACTGCCTGCGAAACAAACGAGTTAGCTTCAAATCCATGCGAAACACATGATTTAGCATCTAATCAATGCGAAGTAGAAGGCTGATCTTCGAATCCATGCGAAGCAAATGGTTTAGCTTCAAATACTTGTGATATACATGATTTAGTTTCAACAGCATGCGAAACAAACGAGTTAGCTGCAAATCCATGCGGAACACATGATTTAGCTTCACATCAATGCGAAGTAGAAGGGTTACCTTCGAATCCATGCGAAACAAATGGTTTAGCCGCAAATACTTGTGATATACATGACTTAGCTTCAACAGCATGCGAAACAAACGAGTTAGCTACAAATCCATGCGAAACAGATGATTTAGCTTCAAATCAATGCGAAGTAGGAGGCTTATCTTCGAATCCATGCGAAACAAATGGTTTAGCTTCAAATACTTGTGATATACATGATTTAGCTTCAACAGCATGCGAAACAAACGAGTTAGCTTGAAATCCATGCGAAACACATGATTTAGATTAAAATCAATGCGAAGTAGAAGGGTTACCTTCGAATCCATGCGAAACAAATGGTTTAGCCGCAAATACTTGTGATATACATGATTCAGCTTCAACTGCATGCGAAACAAACGAGTCAGCTTCAAATCCATGCGGAACACATGATTTAGCTTCAAATCAATGCGAAGTGGAAGGCTTATCTTCGAATCCATGCGAAACGAATAGTTTAGCTTCAAATACTTTTAATATACATGATTCAGCTTCAACTGCCTGCGAAACAAACGAGTTAGCTTCAAATCCATGCGAAACACATGAATTAGCATCAAGTCAACGCGAAGTTGATGGCTTAGCTTCAAATCCATGCAAAACGAATGATTTAGCTTCACATACTTGAAAATATAAGTGATATGGCTTCAAATGCAGGCGAAACAAACGAGTTAGCTTCAAACCCATGCGAAACACATGATTTAGCTTCAAACCAATGCGAAGTAGACGGGTTACCTTCGAATCCTTGCGAAACAAATGGTTTAGCCGCAAATACTTGTGATATACATGACTTAGCTTCAACAGCATGCGAAACAAACGAATTAGCTTCAAATCCATGCGAAACACATGATTTAGCTTCAAATCAATGCGAAGTAGGAGGCTTATCTTCGAATCCATGCGAAACAAATGGTTTAGCTTCAAATACTTGTGATATACATGATTTAGTTTCAACAGCATGCGAAACAAACGAGTTAGATTCAAATCCATGCGAAACACATGATTTAGCTTCAAATCAATGCGAAGTAGAAGGGTTACCTTCGTATCCATGCGAAACGAATAGTTTATCTTCAAATACTTTTGATATACATGATTCAGCTTCAACTGCCTAGGAAACAAACGAGTTAGCTTCAAATCCATGCGAAACACATGAATAAGCATCAAGTCAACGCGAAGTTGATGGCTTAGCTTCAAATCCATGCAAAACGAATGATTTAGCTTCACATACTTGAAAATATAAGTGATATGGCTTCAAATGCATGCGAAACAAACGAGTTAGCTTCAAATCCATGCGGAGCACATGATTTAGCTTCAAATCAATGCGAAGTGGAAGGCTTATATTCGAATCCATGCGAAACGAATAGTTTATCTTCAAATACTTTTGATATACATGATTCAGCTTCAACTGCCTAGGAAACAAACGAGTTAGCTTCAAATCCATGCGAAACACATGATTTAGATTAAAATCAATGCGAAGTAGTAGGGTTACCTTCGAATCCATGCGAAACAAATGGTTTAGCCGCAAATACTTGTGATATACATGATTCAGCTTCAACTGCCTGCGAAACAAACGAGTTAGCTTCAAATCCATGCGAAACACATGAATTAGCATCAAGTCAACGCGAAGTTGATGGCTTAGCTTCAAATCCATGCAAAACGAATGATTTAGCTTCACATACTTGGAAATATAAGTGATATGGCTTCAAATGCAGGCGAAACAATCGAGTTAGCTTCAAACCCATGCGAAACACATGATTTAGCATCTAATCAATGCGAAGTAGAAGGCTAATCTTCGAATCCATGCGAAGCAAATGGTTTAGCTTCAAATACTTGTGATATACATGATTTAGCTTCAACAGCATGCGAAACAAACGAGTTAGCTTGAAATCCATGCGAAACACATGATTTAGCATCTAATCAATGCGAAGTAGAAGGCTGATCTTCGAATCCATGCGAAGCAAATGGTTTAGCTTCAAATACTTGTGATATACATGATTCAGCTTCAACTGCATGCGAAACAAACGAGTTAGCTGCAAATCCATGCGGAACACATGATTTAGCTTCAAATCAATGCGAAGTGGAAGGCTTATCTTCGAATCCATGCGAAACGAATAGTTTAGCTTCAAATACTTTTGATATACATGATTCAGCTTCAACTGCCTGCGAAACAAACGAGTTAGCTTCAAATCCATGCGAAACACATGAATAAGCATCAAGTCAACGCGAAGTTGATGGCTTAGCTTCAAATCCATGCAAAACGAATGATTTAGCTTCACATACTTGAAAATATAAGTGATATGGCTTCAAATGCAGGCGAAACAAACGAGTTAGCTTCAAACCCATGCGAAACACATGATTTAGCATCTAATCAATGCGATGTAGAAGGCTGATCTTCGAATCCATGCGAAGCAAATGGTTTAGCTTCAAATACTTGTGATATACATGATTTAGTTTCAACAGCATGCGAAACAAACGAGTTAGATTCAAATCCATGCGAAACACATGATTTAGCTTCAAATCAATGCGAAGTAGAAGGGTTACCTTCGAATCCATGCGAAACAAATGGTTTAGCCGCAAATACTTTTGATATACATGATTCAGCTTCAACTGCCTGCGAAACAAACGAGTTAGCTTCAAATCCATGCGAAACACATGAATAAGCATCAAGTCAACGCGAAGTTGATGGCTTAGCTTCAAATCCATGCAAAACGAATGATTTAGCTTCACATACTTGGAAATATAAGTGATATGGCTTCAAATGCAGGCGAAACAAACGAGTTAGCTTCAAACCCATGCGAAACACATGATTTAGCATCTAATCAATGCGAAGTAGAAGGCTGATCTTCGAATCCATGCGAAGCAAATGGTTTAGCTTCAAATACTTGTGATATACATGATTTTGTTTCAACAGCATGCGAAACAAACGAGTTAGCTGCAAATCCATGCGGAACACATGATTTAGCTTCAAATCAATGCGAAGTAGAAGGGTTACCTTCGAATCCATGCGAAACAAATGGTTTAGCCGCAAATACTTTTGATATACATGATTCAGCTTCAACTGCCTGCGAAACAAACGAGTTAGCTTGAAATCCATGCGAAACACATGAATTAGCATCAAGTCAACGCGAAGTTGATGGCTTAGCTTCAAATCCATGCAAAATGAATGATTTAGCTTCACATACTTGAACATATAAGTGACATGGCTTCAAATGCAGGCGAAACAAACGAGTTAGCTTCAAACCCATGCGAAACACATGATTTAGCATCTAATCAATGCGAAGTAGAAGGCTGATCTTCGAATCCATGCGAAGCAAATGGTTTAGCTTCAAATACTTGTGATATACATGATTTAGTTTCAACAGCATGCGAAACAAACGAGTTAGATTCAAATCCATGCGAAACACATGATTTAGCTTCAAATCAATGCGAAGTAGAAGGGTTACCTTCGAATCCATGCGAAACAAATGGTTTAGCCGCAAATACTTGTGATATACATGACTTAGCTTCAACAGCAAGCGAAACAAACGAGTTAGCTTCAAATCCATGCGAAACACATGATTTAGCTTCAAATCAATGCGAAGTAGGAGGCTTATCTTCGAATCCATGGGAAACAAATGGTTTAGCTTAAAATACTTGTGATATACATGATTTAGCTTCAACAGCATGCGAAACATACGAGTTAGCTTGAAATCCATGCGAAACACATGATTTAGATTAAAATCAATGCGAAGTAGAAGGGTTACCTTCGAATCCATGCGAAACAAATGGTTTAGCCGCAAATACTTGTGATATACATGATTCAGCTTCAACTGCATGCGAAACAAACGAGTCAGCTTCAAATCCATGCGGGACACATGATTTAGCTTCAAATCAATGCGAAGTGGAAGGCTTATCTTCGAATCCATGCGAAACGAATAGTTTAGCTTCAAATACTTTTGATTTACATGATTCAGCGTCAACTGCCTGCGAAACAAACGAGTTAGCTTCAAATCCATGCGAAACACATGAATAAGCATCAAGTCAACGCGAAGTTGATGGCTTAGCTTCAAATCCATGCAAAACGAATGATTTAGCTTCACATACTTGAAAATATAAGTGATATGGCTTCAAATGCAGGCGAAACAAACGAGTTAGCTTCAAACCCATGCGAAACACATGATATAGCATCTAATCAATGCGATGTAGAAGGCTGATCTTCGAATCCATGCGAAACAAATGGTTTAGCCGCAAATACTTGTGATATACATGATTTAGCTTCAACAGCATGCGAAACAAACGAGTTAGCTTCAAATCCATTCGAAACACATGATTTAGCATCAAATCAATGCGAAGTAGAAGGCTGATCTTCGAATCCATGCGTAACAAATGGTTTAGCTTCAAATACTTGTGATATACATGATTTAGCTTCAACAGCATGCGAAACAAACGAGTTAGCTTTAAATCTGTGCGAAACACATGATTTAGATTAAAATCAATGCGAAGTAGTTGGCTTATCTTCGAATCCATGCGAAACAAATGGTTTAGCTTCAAATACTTGTGATATACATGATTTAGCTAGAACTGCATGCGAAAAAAACGAGTTAGCTTCAGAACCAAGCGAAACACATGATTTAGCCTCAAATCAATGCGAAGTAGAAGGCTTAGCTCCGAATAAATGCGAAACAAATGGTTTAGCTTCAAATACTTGTGATATACATGATTTAGCTTCAACAGCATGCGAAACAAACGAGCTAGCTTCAAATCCATGCGAAACACATGATTTAGCATCAAATCAATGCGAAGTAGAAGGCTGATCTTCGAATCCATGCGAAGCAAATGGTTTAGCTTCTAATACTTGTGATACACTTGATTTAGCTTCAACTGCTCGCGAATCAAACAAGTTAGTTTCAAATCCATGCGAACACATGATTTAGCTTCAAATCAATGCGAAGTAGGAGGCTTATCTTCGATTCCATGCGATACAAATGGTTTAGCTTCAAATACATGTGATGTACATGATTTAGCTACAACAGCATGCGAAACAATCGAGTTAGCTTCAAATCCATGCGAAACACATGATTTAGATTAAAATCAATGCGAAGTAGAAGGCTTATCTTCGAATCCATGCGAAACAAATGGTTTAGCTTCAAATACTTGTGATATACATGATTTAGCTTCAACTGCATGCGAAACAAACGAGTTAGCTTATAATCCATGCGAAACACATGATTTAGCTTCAAATACTTGTGATATACATGATTTAGCTTCAACAGCATGCGAAACAAACGAGTTAGCTTCAAATCCATTCGAAACACATGATTTAGCATCTAATCAATGCGAAGTAGAAGGCTGATCTTCCAATCCATGCGAAGCAAATGGTTTAGCTTCAAATACTTGTGATATACATGATTTAGCTTCAACAGCATGCGAAATGTACGAGTTAGATTCAAATCCATCCGAAACACATGATTTAGCTTCAAATCAATGCGAAGTAAATAGGGTTATCTTCGAATCCATGCGTAACAAATGGTTTAGCTTCAAATACTTGTGATGTACATGATTTAGTTTCAACAGCATGCGAAACAAACGAGTTAGCTTCAAATCCATACGAAACACATGATTTAGATTAAAATCAATGCGAAGTAGAAGGTTTATTTTCGAATCCATGCGAAACAAATGGTTTAGCTCAAATACTTGTGATATACATGATTTAGCTTCAACTGCATGCGAAACAAACGAGTTAGCTTATAATCCATGCGAAACACATGATTTAGCTTCAAATCAATGCGAAGTAGAAGGCTGATCTTCGAATCCATGCGTAACAAATGGTTTAGCTTCAAATACTTGTGATATACATGATTTAGCTTCAACAGCATGCGAAACAAACGAGTTAGCTTTAAATCCGTGCGAAACACATGATTTAGATTAAAATCAATGCGAAGTAGTTGGCTTATCTTCGAATCCATGCGAAACAAATGGTTTAGCTTCAAATACTTGTGATATACATGATTTAGCTACAACTGCATGCGAAAAAAACGAGTTAGCTTCAGAACCAAGCGAAACACATGATTTAGCCTCAAATCAATGCGAAGTAGAAGGCTTAGCTTCGAATAAATGCGAAACAAATGGTTTAGCTTCAAATACTTGTGATATACATGATTTAGCTTCAACAGCATGCGAAACAAACGAGCTAGCTTCAAACCCATGCGAAACACATGATTTAGCATCAAATCAATGCGAAGTAGAAGGCTGATCTTCGAATCCATGCGAAGCAAATGGTTTAGCTTCTAATACTTGTGATACACTTGATTTAGCTTCAACTGCTCGCGAATCAAACAAGTTAGTTTCAAATCCATGCGAACACATGATTTAGCTTCAAATCAATGCGAAGTAGGAGGCTTATCTTCGATTCCATGCGATACAAATGGTTTAGCTTCAAATACATGTGATGTACATGATTTAGCTACAACAGCATGCGAAACAATCGAGTTAGCTTCAAATCCATGCGAAACACATGATTTAGATTAAAATCAATGCGAAGTAGAAGGCTTATCTTCGAATCCATGCGAAACAAATGGTTTAGCTTCAAATACTTGTGATATACATGATTTAGCTTCAACTGCATGCGAAACAAACGAGTTAGCTTATAATCCATGCGAAACACATGATTTAGCTTCAAATACTTGTGATATACATGATTTAGCTTCAACAGCATGCGAAACAAACGAGTTAGCTTCAAATCCATTCGAAACACATGATTTAGCATCTAATCAATGCGAAGTAGAAGGCTGATCTTCCAATCCATGCGAAACAAATGGTTTAGCTTCTAATACCTGTGATACACTTGATTTAGCTTCAACAGCATGCGAAACAAACGAGTTTGCTTAAAATCCATGCGAAACTCATGATTTAGCATCAAATCAATGCGAAGTGGAAGGCTTATCTTCGAATCAATGCGAAACAAATGGTTTAGCTTCAAATACTTGTGGTATACATGATTTAGCTTCAACAGCTTGAGAAACAAACGAGTCTGCTTCAAATCCATGCGAAACACAAGATTTAGCATCAAATTAATGCGAAGTTGATGGCTGATCTTCGAATCCAAGCGAGGCAAATGGTTTAGCTTCAAATACTTGTGATATACATGATTTCGTTTCAACAGCATGCGAAAGAAACAAGTTAGATTCAAATCCATGCGAAACACATGATTTAGCTTCAAATCAATGCGAAGTAGAAGGGTTACCTTCGAATCCATGCGAAACAAATGGTTTAGCCGCAAATACTTGTGACATACATGATTCAGCTTCAACTGCATGCGAAACAAACGAGTTAGCTTCAAATCCATGCGGAACACATGATTTGGCTTCAAATGAATGCGAAGTGGAAGGCTTATCTTCGAATCCATGCGAAACAAATGGTTTAGCTTCAAATACTTGTGATATACATGATTTTGTTTCAACAGCATGCGAAACAAACGAGTTAGCTTCAAATCCATGCGAAACACATGATTTAGATTAAAATCAATGCGAAGTAGATGCACTATCTTCGAATGCATGCGAAACAAATGGTTTAGCTTCAAATACTTGTGATGTACATGATTTAGCTTCAACAGAATGCGAAACAAACGAGTTAGCTTCAAATCCATGCGAAACACATGATTTAGCATCTAATAAATGCGAAGTAGAAGGCTGATCTTCGAATCCATGCGAAGCAAATGGTTTGGCTTCAAATACTTGTGATACCCTTGATTTAGCTTCAACAGCATGCGAATCAAACGAGTTGGATTCAAATCCTTGCGAAACACATGATTTAGCTTCAAATCAATGCAAAGTACATGGGTTATCATCGAATCCATGCGAAACAAATTGTTTAACTTCAAATACTTGTGATATACATGATTTAGCTTCAACAGCAAGCGAAACAAACGAGTTCGATTCAAATCCATGCGGAACACATGATTTGGCTTCAAATGAATGCGAAGTAAATAGGGTTATCTTCGAATCCATGCGTAACAAATGGTTTAGCTTCAAATACTTGTGATGTACATGATTTTGTTTCAACAGCATGCGAAACAAACGAGTTAGCTTCAAATCCATGCGAAACACATGATTTAGATTAAAATCAATGCGAAGTAGAAGGTTTATCTTCGAATCCATGCGAAACAAATGGTTTAGCTCAAATACTTGTGATATACATGATTTAGTTTCAACTGCATGCGAAACAAACGAGTTAGCTTATAATCCATGCGAAACACATGATTTAGCTTCAAATCAATGCGAAGTAGAAGGCTGATCTTCGAATCCATGCGTAACAAATGGTTTAGCTTCAAATACTTGTGATATACATGATTTAGCTTCAACAGCATGCGAAACAAACGAGTTAGCTTTAAATCCGTGCGAAACACATGATTTAGATTAAAATCAATGCGAAGTAGTTGGCTTATCTTCGAATCCATGCGAAACAAATGGTTTAGCTTCAAATACTTGTGATATACATGATTTAGCTACAACTGCATGCGAAAAAAACGAGTTAGCTTCAGAACCAAGCGAAACACATGATTTAGCCTCAAATCAATGCGAAGTAGAAGGCTTAGCTTCGAATAAATGCGAAACAAATGGTTTAGCTTCAAATACTTGTGATATATATGATTTAGCTTCAACAGCATGCGAAACAAACGAGTTAGCTTATAATCCATGCGAAACACATGATTTAGCTTCAAATACTTGTGATATACATGATTTAGCTTCAACAGCATGCGAAACAAACGAGTTAGCTTCAAATCCATTCGAAACACATGATTTAGCATCTAATCAATGCGAAGTAGAAGGCTGATCTTCCAATCCATGCGAAACAAATGGTTTAGCTTCTAATACCTGTGATACACTTGATTTAGCTTCAACAGCATGCGAAACAAACGAGTTTGCTTAAAATCCATGCGAAACTCATGATTTAGCATCAAATCAATGCGAAGTGGAAGGCTTATCTTCGAATCAATGCGAAACAAATGGTTTAGCTTCAAATACTTGTGGTATACATGACTTAGCTTCAACAGCATGCGAAACAAACGAGTTAGCTTCAAATCCATGCGAAACACAAGATTTAGCATCAAATTAATGCGAAGTTGATGGCTGATCTTCGAATCCAAGCGAGGCAAATGGTTTAGCTTCAAATACTTGTGATATACATGATTTCGTTTCAACAGCATGCGAAACAAACAAGTTAGATTCAAATCCATGCGAAACACATGATTTAGCTTCAAATCAATGCGAAGTAGAAGGGTTACCTTCGAATCCATGCGAAACAAATGGTTTAGCCGCAAATACTTGTGACATACATGATTCAGCTTCAACTGCATGCGAAACAAACGAGTTAGCTTCAAATCCATGCGGAACACATGATTTGGCTTCAAATGAATGCGAAGTGGAAGGCTTATCTTCGAATCCATGCGAAACAAATGGTTTAGCTTCAAATACTTGTGATATACATGACTTAGCTTCAACAGCATGCGAAACAAACGAGTTAGCTTCAAATCCATGCGAAACACATGATTTAGCTTCAAATCAATGCGAATTAGAAGGGTTATCTTCGAATCCATGCGAAACATATGACATAGCTTCAAATACTTGTGATATACATGATTTAGCTTCAACAGCATGCGAAACAAACGAGTTAGCTTCAAATCCATGCGAAAAACATGATTTAGCATCGAATCAATGCGAAGTAGAAGGCTGATCTTCGAATCCATGCGAAGCAAATGGTTTAGCTTCAAATACTTGTGATATATATGATTTAGCTTCAACAGCATGCGAAATGTACGAGTTAGATTCAAATCCATTCTAAACACATGATTTAGCTTCAAATCAATGCGAAGTAAATAGGGTTATCTTCGAATCCATGCGTAACAAATGGTTTAGCTTCAAATACTTGTGATGTACATGATTTTGTTTCAACAGCATGCGAAACAAACGAGTTAGCTTCAAATCCATGCGAAACACATGATTTAGCTTCAAATCAATGCGAAGTAGAAGGGTTACCTTCGAATCCATGCGAAACAAATGGTTTAGCCGCAAATACTTGTGACATACATGATTCAGCTTCAACTGCATGCGAAACAAACGAGTTAGCTTCAAATCCATGCGGAACACATGATTTGGCTTCAAATGAATGCGAAGTGGAAGGCTTATCTTCGAATCCATGCGAAACAAATGGTTTAGCTTCAAATACTTGTGATATACATGACTTATCCTCAACAGCATGCGAAACAAACGAGTTAGCTTCAAATCCATGCGAAACACATGATTTAGCTTCAAATCAATGCGAATTAGAAGGGTTATCTTCGAATCCATGCGAAACATATGACATAGCTTCAAATACTTGTGATATACATGATTTAGCTTCAACAGCATGCGAAACAAACGAGTTAGCTTCAAATCCATGCGAAAAACATGATTTAGCATCGAATCAATGCGAAGTAGAAGGCTGATCTTCGAATCCATGCGAAGCAAATGGTTTAGCTTCAAATACTTGTGATATATATGATTTAGCTTCAACAGCATGCGAAATGTACGAGTTAGATTCAAATCCATTCTAAACACATGATTTAGCTTCAAATCAATGCGAAGTAAATAGGGTTATCTTCGAATCCATGCGTAACAAATGGTTTAGCTTCAAATACTTGTGATGTACATGATTTTGTTTCAACAGCATGCGAAACAAACGAGTTAGCTTCAAATCCATGCGAAACACATGATTTAGATTAAAATCAATGCGAAGTAGAAGGCTGATCTTCGAATCCATGCGTAACAAATGGTTTAGCTTCAAATACTTGTGATATACATGATTTAGCTTCAACAGCATGCGAAACAAACGAGTTAGCTTTAAATCCGTGCGAAACACATGATTTAGATTAAAATCAATGCGAAGTAGTTGGCTTATCTTCGAATCCATGCGAAACAAATGGTTTAGCTTCAAATACTTGTGATATACATGATTTAGCTACAACTGCATGCGAAAAAAACGAGTTAGCTTCAGAACCAAGCGAAACACATGATTTAGCCTCAAATCAATGCGAAGTAGAAGGCTTAGCTTCGAATAAATGCGAAACAAATGGTTTAGCTTAAAATACTTGTGATATATATGATTTAGCTTCAACAGCATGCGAAACAAACGAGTTAGCTTCAAATCCATGCGAAACACATGATTTAGCTTCAAATCGATGCGAAGTAGGAGGCTTATCTTCGATCCCATGTGATACAAATGGTTTAGCTTCAAATACTTGTGATATACATGATTTAGCTTCAACAGCATGCGAAACAAACGAGTCAGCTTCAAATCCATGCGGAACACATGATTTAGCTTCAAATCAATGCGAAGTGGAAGGCTTATCTTCGAATCCATGCGAAACGAATAGTTTAGCTTCAAATACTTTTAATATACATGATTCAGCTTCTACTGCCTGCGAAACAAACGAGTTAGCTTCAAATCCATGCGAAACACATGAATTAGCATCAAGTCAACGCGAAGTTGATGGCTTAGCTTCAAATCCATGCAAAACGAATGATTTAGCTTCACATACTTGAAAATATAAGTGATATGGCTTCAAATGCAGGCGAAACAAACGAGTTAGCTTCAAACCCATGCGAAACACATGATTTAGCATCTAATCAAGGCGAAGTAGAAGGCTTATCTTCGAATCCATGCGAAGCAAATGGTTTAGCTTCAAATACTTGTGATATACATGATTTAGTTTCAACAGCATGCGAAACAAACGAGTTAGATTCAAATCCATGCGAAACACATGATTTAGCTTCAAATCAATGCGAAGTAGAAGGGTTACCTTCGAATCCATGCGAAACAAATGGTTTAGCCGCAAATACTTGTGATATACATGACTTAGCTTCAACAGCAAGCGAAACAAACGAGTTAGCTTCAAATCCATGCGAAACACATGATTTAGCTTCAAATCAATGCGAAGTAGAAGGCTTATCTTCGAATCCATGCGAAACAAATGGTTTAGCTTCAAATACTTGTGATATACATGATTTAACTTCAACTGCATGCGAAACAAACGAGTTAGCTTATAATCCATGCGAAACACATGATTTAGCTTCAAATACTTGTGATATACATGATTTAGCTTCAACAGCATGCGAAACAAACGAGTTAGCTTCAAATCCATTCGAAACACATGATTTAGCATCAAATCAATGCGAAGTAGAAGGCTGATCTTCGAATCCATGCGAAGCAAATGGTTTAGCTTCTAATACTTGTGATACACTTGATTTAGCTTCAACAGCATGCGAAACAAACGAGTTTGCTTAAAATCCATGCGAAACTCATGATTTAGCATCAAATCAATGCGAAGTGGAAGGCTTATCTTCGAATCAATGCGAAACAAATGGTTTAGCTTCAAATACTTGTGGAATACATGATTTAGCTTCAACAGCTTGAGAAACAAACGAGTCTGCTTCAAATCCATGCGAAACACAAGATTTAGCATCAAATTAATGCGAAGTTGATGGCTGATCTTCGAATCCGTGCGAGGCAAATGGTTTAGCTTCAAATACTTGTGATATACATGATTTCGTTTCAACAGCATGCGAAACAAACAAGTTAGATTCAAATCCATGCGAAACACATGATTTAGCTTCAAATCTATGCGAAGTAGAAGGGTTACCTTCGAATCCATGCGAAACAAATGGTTTAGCCGCAAATACTTGTGACATACATGATTCAGCTTCAACTGCATGCGAAACAAACGAGTTAGCTTCAAATCCATGCGGAACACATGATTTGGCTTCAAATGAATGCGAAGTGGAAGGCTTATCTTCGAATCCATGCGAAACAAATGGTTTAGCTTCAAATACTTGTGATATACATGACTTAGCTTCAACAGCATGCGAAACAAACGAGTTAGCTTCAAATCCATGCGAAACACATGATTTAGCTTCAAATCAATGCGAAGTAAATAGGGTTATCTTCGAATCCATGCGTAACAAATGGTTTAGCTTCAAATACTTGTGATGTACATGATTTTGTTTCAACAGCATGCGAAACAAACGAGTTAGCTTCAAATCCATGCGAAACACATGATTTAGATTAAAATCAATGCGAAGTAGAAGGTTTATCTTCGAATCCATGCGAAACAAATGGTTTAGCTCAAATACTTGTGATATACATGATTTAGCTTCAACTGCATGCGAAACAAACGAGTTAGCTTATAATCCATGCGAAACACATGATTTAGCTTCAAATCAATGCGAAGTAGAAGGCTGATCTTCGAATCCATGCGTAACAAATGGTTTAGCTTCAAATACTTGTGATATACATGATTTAGCTTCAACAGCATGCGAAACAAACGAGTTAGCTTATAATCCATGCGAAACACATGATTTAGCTTCAAATCAATGCGAAGTAGAAGGCTGATCTTCGAATCCATGCGTAACAAATGGTTTAGCTTCAAATACTTGTGATATACATGATTTAGCTTCAACAGCATGCGAAACAAACGAGCTAGCTTCAAATCCATGCGAAACACATGATTTAGCATCAAATCAATGCGAAGTAGAAGGCTGATCTTCGAATCCATGCGAAGCAAATGGTTTAGCTTCAAATACTTGTGATACACTTGATTTAGCTTCAACTGCTCGCGAATCAAACAAGTTAGTTTCAAATCCATGCGAACACATGATTTAGCTTCAAATCAATGCGAAGTAGGAGGCTTATCTTCGATTCCATGCGATACAAATGGTTTAGCTTCAAATACATGTGATGTACATGATTTAGCTACAACAGCATGCGAAACAATCGAGTTAGCTTCAAATCCATGCGAAACACATGATTTAGATTAAAATCAATGCGAAGTAGAAGGCTTATCTTCGAATCCATGCGAAACAAATGGTTTAGCGTCAAATACTTGTGATATACATGATTTAGCTTCAACTGCATGCGAAACAAACGAGTTAGCTTATAATCCATGCGAAACACATGATTTAGCTTCAAATACTTGTGATATACATGATTTAGCTTCAACTGCATGCGAAACAAACGAGTTAGCTACAAATCCATGCGGAAAACATGATTTAGCTTCAAATGAATGCGAAGTGGAAGGCTTATCTTCGAATCCATGCGAAACAAATGGTTTAGCTTCAAATACTTGTGATATACATGATTTAGCTTCAACTGCATGCGAAACAAACGAGTTAGCTTTAAATCCATGCGAAACACATGATTTAGCTTCAAATCGATGCGAAGTAGGAGGCTTATCTTCGATCCCATGTGATACAAATGGATTAGCTTCAAATACTTGTGATATACATGATTTAGCTTCAACAGCATGCGAAACAAACGAGCTAGCTTCAGAACCAAGCGAAACACATGATTTAGCCTCAAATCAATGCGAAGTAGAAGGCTTAGCTTCGAATAAATGCGAAACAAATGGTTTAGCTTCAAATACTTGTGATATATATGATTTAGCTTCAACAGCATGCGAAACAAACGAGTTAGCTTCAAATCCATGCGAAACACATGATTTAGCTTCAAATCGATGCGAAGTAGGAGGCTTATCTTCGATCCCATGTGATACAAATGGTTTAGCTTCAAATACTTGTGATATACATGATTTAGCTTCAACAGCATGCGAAACAAACGAGCTAGCTTCAAATCCATGCGAAACACATGATTTAGCATCAAATTAATGCGAAGTTGATGGCTGATCTTCGAATCCATGCGAGGCAAATGGTTTAGCTTCAAATACTTGTGATATACATGATTTAGCTTCAACTGCATGCGACACAAACGAGCTAGCTTCAAATCCATGCGAAACACATGATTTAGATTAAAATCAATGCGAAGTAGAAGGCTTATCTTCGAATCCATGCGAAACAAATGGTTTAGCTTCAAATACTTGTGATATACATGATTTAGCTACAACTGCATGCGAAAAAAACGAGTTAGCTTCAAAACCAAGCGAAACACATGATTTAGCCTCAAATCAATGCGAAGTAGAAGGCTTAGCTTCGAATAAATGCGAAACAAATGGTTTAGCTTCAAATACTTGTGATATATATGATTTAGCTTCAACAGCATGCGAAACAAACGAGTTAGCTTCAAATCCATGCGAAACACATGATTTAGCTTCAAATCGATGCGAAGTAGGAGGCTTATCTTCGATCCCATGCGATACAAATGGTTTAGCTTCAAATAATTGTGATATACATGATTTAGCTTCAACAGCATGCGAAACAAACGAGCTAGCTTCAAATCCATGCGAAACACATGGTTTAGCATCAAATCAATGCGAAGTAGCAGGCAGATCTTCGAATCCATGCGAAGCAAATGGTTTAGCTTCAAATACTTGTGATACACTTGATTTAGCTTCAACTGCTCGCGAATCAAACAAGTTAGTTTCAAATCCATGCGAACACATGATTTAGCTTCAAATCAATGCGAAGTAGGAGGCTTATCTTCGATTCCATGCGATACAAATGGTTTAGCTTCAAATACATGTGATGTACTTGATTTAGCTACAACAGCATGCGAAACAATCGAGTTAGCTTCAAATCCATGCGAAACACATGATTTAGATTAAAATCAATGCGAAGTAGAAGGCTTATCTTCGAATCCATGCGAAACAAATGGTTTAGCTTCAAATACTTGTGATATACATGATTTAGCTTCAACTGCATGCGAAACAAACGAGTTAGCTTATAATCCATGCGAAACACATGATTTAGCTTCAAATACTTGTGATATACATGACTTAGCTTCAACAGCATGCGAAACAAACGAGTTAGCTTCAAATCCATTCGAAACACATGATTTAGCATCTAATCAATGCGAAGTAGAAGGCTGATCTTCGAATCCATGCGAAACAAATGGTTTAGCTTCTAATACTTGTGATACACTTGATTTAGCTTCAACAGCATGCGAAAGAAACGAGTTTGCTTAAAATCCATGCAAAACTCATGATTTAGCATCAAATCAATGCGAAGTGGAAGGCTTATCTTCGAATCAATGCGAAACAAATGGTTTAGCTTCAAATACTTGTGGTATACATGATTTAGCTTCAACAGCATGAGAAACAAACGAGTCAGCTTCAAATCCATGCGAAACACAAGATTTAGCATCAAATTAATGCGAAGTTGATGGCTGATCTTCGAATCCATGCGAGGCAAATGGTTTAGCTTCAAATACTTGTGATATACATGATTTAGCTTCAACTTCATGCGACACAAACGAGTTAGCTACAAATCCATGCGAAACACATGATTTATCTTCAAATCAATGCGAACTAGAAGGCTTAGCTTCAAATCCGTGCAAATCAAATGGTTTAGCTTCAAATACTTGTGATATACATGATTTAGCTTCAACAGCATGCGAAATAAACGAGTTAGATTCAAATCCATGCGAAACACATGATTTAGCTTCAAATGAATGCGAAGTAGAAGGATTATCTTCCTATCCATGCGAAACAAATGATTTAGCTGCAAATACTTGTGATATACGTGATTTAGCTACAACTGCATGCGACACAAACCAGCTAGCTTCAAATCCATGCGAAACACATGATTTAGATTAAATACAATGCGAAGTAGAAGGCTTATCTTCGAATCCATGCGAAACAAATGGTTTAGCTTCAAATACTTGTGATATACATGATTTAGCTACAACTGCATGCGAAAAAAACGAGTTAGCTTCAAAACCAAGCGAAACACATGATTTAGCCTCAAATCAATGCGAAGTAGAAGGCTTAGCTTCGAATAAATGCGAAACAAATGGTTTAGCTTCAAATACTTGTGATATATATGATTTAGCTTCAACAGCATGCGAAACAAACGAGTTAGCTTCAAATCCATGCGAAACACATGATTTAGATTCAAATCAATGCGAAGTAGAAGGCTGATCTTCGAATCCATGCGTAACAAATGGTTTAGCTTCAAATACTTGTGATATACATGATTTAGCTTCAACAGCATGCGAAACAAACGAGCTAGCTTCAAATCCATGCGAAACACATGATTTAGCATCAAATCAATGCGAAGTAGAAGGCTTAGCTTCGAATAAATGCGAAACAAATGGTTAGCTTCAAATACTTGTGATATATATGATTTAGCTTCAACAGCATGCGAAACAAACGAGTTAGCTTCAAATCCATGCGAAACACATGATTTAGCTTCAAATCGATGCGAAGTAGGAGGCTTATCTTCGATCCCATGCGATACAAATGGTTTAGCTTCAAATACTTGTGGTATACATGATTTAGCTTCATCAGCATGCGAAACAAACGAGTTAGCTTCAAATCCATGCGAAACACATGATTTAGGTTCCAATGAATGCGAATTAGAAGGGTTATTTTCGAATCCATGCGAAACAAATGATATAGCTTCAAATACATGTGATATACATGATTTAACTTCAACAGCATGCGAAACAAACGAGTTAGATTCAAATCCATGCGTAACACATGATTTAGCTTCAAATCAATGCGAAGTAGGAGGCTTATCTTCGAATCCATGCGAAACATATGATATAGCTTCAAATACTTGTGATATACATGATTTAGCTTCAACAGCATGCGAAGCAAACGAGTTAACTTCAAGTCCAAGCGAAAAACATGATTTATCTTCAAATCAATGCTAAGTAGAAAGCTTAGCTTCAAATCCATGGGAATCAAATGTTTTAGCTTCAAATACTTGTGATATACATGATTCAGCTTCAACTGCATGCGAAACAAACGAGTTAGCTTCAAATCCATGCGAAACACATGATTTAGATAAAAATCAATGCGAAGTAGAAGGCTTATCTTCGAATAAATGCGAAACAAATGATATAGCTTCAAATACTTGTGATATACATGATTTAGTTCCAACAGCATGCGAAACAAACGAGTTAGATTCAAATCCATGCGAAACACATGATTTATCTGCAAATCAATGCGAAGTAGAAGGCTTATCTTCGAAACCATGCGAAACAAATGGATTAGCTTCACATACTTGTGATATACATGATTTAGCTTCAACAGCATGCGAAACAAACGAGTTAGCTTCAAATCCATGCGAAACACATGATTTAGCTTCAAATCAATGCGAAGAAGAAAGGTTATCTTCGAATCCATGCGAAACGAATAGATTAGCTTCAAATACTTGTGATATTCATGATTCAGCTTCAACTGCATGCGAAACAAACGAGTTAGCTTCAAATCCATGCGAAACACATGATTTAGATTAAAATCAATGCGAAGTAGAAGGCTTATCTTCGAAACCATGCGAAACAAATGGATTAGCTTCATATACTTGTGATATACATGATTCAGCTTCAACTGCATGCGAAGCAAACGAGTTAGCTTCAAATCCATGCGAAACACATGATTTAGATTAAAATCAATGCGAAGTAGAAGGCTTATCTTCGAATAAATGCGAAACAAATGATATAGCTTCAAATACTTGTGATATACATGATTTAGTTCCAACAGCATGCGAAACAAACGAGTTAGATTCAAATCCATGCGAAACACATGATTTATCTTCAAATCAATGCGAATTAGAAGGGTTATCTTCGAATCCATGCGAAACATATGATATAGCTACAAATACTTGTGATATACATGATTCAGCTTCAACAGCATGCGAAACAAACGAGTTAGCTTCAAATCCATGCGAAACACATGATTTAGCATCAAGTCAACGCGAAGTTGATGGCTTAGCTTCAAATCCATGCGAAACGAATGATTTAGCTTCACATACTTGTGAATATAAGTGATATAGCTTCAAATGAAGGCGAAACAAACGAGTTAGCTTCAAACCCATGCGAAACACATGATTTAGCTTCAAATCAATGCGAAGTATATGGATAATCCTCGAAACCATGCGAAACAAATTGTTTAACTTCAAATACTTGTGATATACATGATTTAATTTCAACAGCATGCGAAACAAACGAGTTAGCTTCAAATCCATGCAAAACACATGATTTAGGTTCTAATGAATGCGAATTAGAAGGGTTATCTTCGAATCCATGCGAAACAAATGATATAGCTTCAAATACATGTGATATACATGATTTAACTTCAACAGCATGCGAAACAAACGAGTTAGATTCAAATCCATGCGAAACACATGATTTAGCTTCAAATCAATGCGAAGTAGAAGGCTTATCTTCGAATCCATGCGAAACAATTGGATTAGCTTCATATACTTGTGGTATACATGATTGAGCTTCAACAGCATGCGAAATAAACGAGTTAACTTCAAGTCCAAGCGAAAAACATGATTTATCTTCAAATCAATGCTAAGTAGAAAGCTTAGCTTCAAATCCATGGGATTCAAATGGTTTAGCTTCAAATACTTGTGATATACATGATTCAGCTTCAACTGCATGCGAAACAAACGAGTTAGCTTCAAATCCATGCGAAACACATGATTTAGATTAAAATCAATGCGAAGTGGAAGGCTTATATTCGAATCCATACGAAACGAATAGTTTATCTTCAAATACTTTTGATATACATGATTCAGCTTCAACTGCATGCGAAACAAACGAGTTAGCTTCAAATCCATGCGAAACACATGATTTAGATTAAAATCAATGCGAAGTGGAAGGCTTATCTTCGAATCCATGCGAAACAAATGGTTTAGCTTCAAATACTTGTGATATACATGACTTAGCTTCAACAGCATGCGAAACAAACGAGTTAGCTTCAAATCCATGCGAAACACATGATTTAGCTTCAAATCAATGCGAATTAGAAGGGTTATCTTCGAATCCATGCGAAACATATGACATAGCTTCAAATACTTGTGATATACATGATTTAGCTTCAACAGCATGCGAAACAAACGAGTTAGCTTCAAATCCATGCGAAAAACATGATTTAGCATCGAATCAATGCGAAGTAGAAGGCTGATCTTCGAATCCATGCGAAGCAAATGGTTTAGCTTCAAATACTTGTGATATATATGATTTAGCTTCAACAGCATGCGAAATGTACGAGTTAGATTCAAATCCATTCTAAACACATGATTTAGCTTCAAATCAATGCGAAGTAAATAGGGTTATCTTCGAATCCATGCGTAACAAATGGTTTAGCTTCAAATACTTGTGATGTACATGATTTTGTTTCAACAGCATGCGAAACAAACGAGTTAGCTTCAAATCCATGCGAAACACATGATTTAGCTTCAAATCAATGCGAAGTAGAAGGGTTACCTTCGAATCCATGCGAAACAAATGGTTTAGCCGCAAATACTTGTGACATACATGATTCAGCTTCAACTGCATGCGAAACAAACGAGTTTGCTTCAAATCCATGCGGAACACATGATTTGGCTTCAAATGAATGCGAAGTGGAAGGCTTATCTTCGAATCCATGCGAAACAAATGGTTTAGCTTCAAATACTTGTGATATACATGACTTATCCTCAACAGCATGCGAAACAAACGAGTTAGCTTCAAATCCATGCGAAACACATGATTTAGCTTCAAATCAATGCGAATTAGAAGGGTTATCTTCGAATCCATGCGAAACATATGACATAGCTTCAAATACTTGTGATATACATGATTTAGCTTCAACAGCATGCGAAACAAACGAGTTAGCTTCAAATCCATGCGAAAAACATGATTTAGCATCGAATCAATGCGAAGTAGAAGGCTGATCTTCGAATCCATGCGAAGCAAATGGTTTAGCTTCAAATACTTGTGATATATATGATTTAGCTTCAACAGCATGCGAAATGTACGAGTTAGATTCAAATCCATTCTAAACACATGATTTAGCTTCAAATCAATGCGAAGTAAATAGGGTTATCTTCGAATCCATGCGTAACAAATGGTTTAGCTTCAAATACTTGTGATGTACATGATTTTGTTTCAACAGCATGCGAAACAAACGAGTTAGCTTCAAATCCATGCGAAACACATGATTTAGATTAAAATCAATGCGAAGTAGAAGGTTTATCTTCGAATCCATGCGAAACAAATGGTTTAGCTCAAATACTTGTGATATACATGATTTAGTTTCAACTGCATGCGAAACAAACGAGTTAGCTTATAATCCATGCGAAACACATGATTTAGCTTCAAATCAATGCGAAGTAGAAGGCTGATCTTCGAATCCATGCGTAACAAATGGTTTAGCTTCAAATACTTGTGATATACATGATTTAGCTTCAACAGCATGCGAAACAAACGAGTTAGCTTTAAATCCGTGCGAAACACATGATTTAGATTAAAATCAATGCGAAGTAGTTGGCTTATCTTCGAATCCATGCGAAACAAATGGTTTAGCTTCTAATACTTGTGATACACTTGATTTAGCTTCAACAGCATGCGAAACAAACGAGTTTGCTTAAAATCCATGCGAAACTCATGATTTAGCATCAAATCAATGCGAAGTGGAAGGCTTATCTTCGAATCAATGCGAAACAAATGGTTTAGCTTCAAATACTTGTGGAATACATGATTTAGCTTCAACAGCTTGAGAAACAAACGAGTCTGCTTCAAATCCATGCGAAACACAAGATTTAGCATCAAATTAATGCGAAGTTGATGGCTGATCTTCGAATCCGTGCGAGGCAAATGGTTTAGCTTCAAATACTTGTGATATACATGATTTCGTTTCAACAGCATGCGAAACAAACAAGTTAGATTCAAATCCATGCGAAACACATGATTTAGCTTCAAATCTATGCGAAGTAGAAGGGTTACCTTCGAATCCATGCGAAACAAATGGTTTAGCCGCAAATACTTGTGACATACATGATTCAGCTTCAACTGCATGCGAAACAAACGAGTTAGCTTCAAATCCATGCGGAACACATGATTTGGCTTCAAATGAATGCGAAGTGGAAGGCTTATCTTCGAATCCATGCGAAACAAATGGTTTAGCTTCAAATACTTGTGATATACATGACTTAGCTTCAACAGCATGCGAAACAAACGAGTTAGCTTCAAATCCATGCGAAACACATGATTTAGCTTCAAATCAATGCGAAGTAAATAGGGTTATCTTCGAATCCATGCGTAACAAATGGTTTAGCTTCAAATACTTGTGATGTACATGATTTTGTTTCAACAGCATGCGAAACAAACGAGTTAGCTTCAAATCCATGCGAAACACATGATTTAGATTAAAATCAATGCGAAGTAGAAGGTTTATCTTCGAATCCATGCGAAACAAATGGTTTAGCTCAAATACTTGTGATATACATGATTTAGCTTCAACTGCATGCGAAACAAACGAGTTAGCTTATAATCCATGCGAAACACATGATTTAGCTTCAAATCAATGCGAAGTAGAAGGCTGATCTTCGAATCCATGCGTAACAAATGGTTTAGCTTCAAATACTTGTGATATACATGATTTAGCTTCAACAGCATGCGAAACAAACGAGT
Organism: Megalopta genalis; assembly: GCF_051020955.1. Lineage (NCBI taxonomy): Eukaryota > Metazoa > Arthropoda > Insecta > Hymenoptera > Halictidae > Megalopta > Megalopta genalis. The sequence continues at coordinate 150,514 of NW_027476308.1, read as the reverse complement.
TAGCTTATAATCCATGCGAAACACATGATTTAGCTTCAAATCAATGCGAAGTAGAAGGCTGATCTTCGAATCCATGCGTAACAAATGGTTTAGCTTCAAATACTTGTGATATACATGATTTAGCTTCAACAGCATGCGAAACAAACGAGCTAGCTTCAAATCCATGCGAAACACATGATTTAGCATCGAATCAATGCGAAGTAGAAGGCTGATCTTCGAATCCATGCGAAGCAAATGGTTTAGCTTCAAATACTTGTGATATATATGATTTAGCTTCAACAGCATGCGAAATGTACGAGTTAGATTCAAATCCATTCTAAACACATGATTTAGCTTCAAATCAATGCGAAGTAAATAGGGTTATCTTCGAATCCATGCGTAACAAATGGTTTAGCTTCAAATACTTGTGATGTACATGATTTTGTTTCAACAGCATGCGAAACAAACGAGTTAGCTTCAAATCCATGCGAAACACATGATTTAGCTTCAAATCAATGCGAAGTAGAAGGGTTACCTTCGAATCCATGCGAAACAAATGGTTTAGCCGCAAATACTTGTGACATACATGATTCAGCTTCAACTGCATGCGAAACAAACGAGTTAGCTTCAAATCCATGCGAAACACATGATTTAGCTTCAAATACTTGTGATATACATGATTTAGCTTCAACTGCATGCGAAACAAACGAGTTAGCTACAAATCCATGCGGAAAACATGATTTAGCTTCAAATGAATGCGAAGTGGAAGGCTTATCTTCGAATCCATGCGAAACAAATGGTTTAGCTTCAAATACTTGTGATATACATGATTTAGCTTCAACTGCATGCGAAACAAACGAGTTAGCTTTAAATCCATGCGAAACACATGATTTAGCTTCAAATCGATGCGAAGTAGGAGGCTTATCTTCGATCCCATGTGATACAAATGGATTAGCTTCAAATACTTGTGATATACATGATTTAGCTTCAACAGCATGCGAAACAAACGAGCTAGCTTCAGAACCAAGCGAAACACATGATTTAGCCTCAAATCAATGCGAAGTAGAAGGCTTAGCTTCGAATAAATGCGAAACAAATGGTTTAGCTTCAAATACTTGTGATATATATGATTTAGCTTCAACAGCATGCGAAACAAACGAGTTAGCTTCAAATCCATGCGAAACACATGATTTAGCTTCAAATCGATGCGAAGTAGGAGGCATATCTTCGATCCCATGTGATACAAATGGTTTAGCTTCAAATACTTGTGATATACATGATTTAGCTTCAACAGCATGCGAAACAAACGAGCTAGCTTCAAATCCATGCGAAACACATGATTTAGCATCAAATTAATGCGAAGTTGATGGCTGATCTTCGAATCCATGCGAGGCAAATGGTTTAGCTTCAAATACTTGTGATGTACATGATTTAGCTACAACAGCATGCGAAACAATCGAGTTAGCTTCAAATCCATGCGAAACACATGATTTAGATTAAAATCAATGCGAAGTAGAAGGCTTATCTTCGAATCCATGCGAAACAAATGGTTTAGCGTCAAATACTTGTGATATACATGATTTAGCTTCAACTGCATGCGAAACAAACGAGTTAGCTTATAATCCATGCGAAACACATGATTTAGCTTCAAATACTTGTGATATACATGATTTAGCTTCAACTGCATGCGAAACAAACGAGTTAGCTACAAATCCATGCGGAAAACATGATTTAGCTTCAAATGAATGCGAAGTGGAAGGCTTATCTTCGAATCCATGCGAAACAAATGGTTTAGCTTCAAATACTTGTGATATACATGATTTAGCTTCAACTGCATGCGAAACAAACGAGTTAGCTTTAAATCCATGCGAAACACATGATTTAGCTTCAAATCGATGCGAAGTAGGAGGCTTATCTTCGATCCCATGTGATACAAATGGATTAGCTTCAAATACTTGTGATATACATGATTTAGCTTCAACAGCATGCGAAACAAACGAGCTAGCTTCAGAACCAAGCGAAACACATGATTTAGCCTCAAATCAATGCGAAGTAGAAGGCTTAGCTTCGAATAAATGCGAAACAAATGGTTTAGCTTCAAATACTTGTGATATATATGATTTAGCTTCAACAGCATGCGAAACAAACGAGTTAGCTTCAAATCCATGCGAAACACATGATTTAGCTTCAAATCGATGCGAAGTAGGAGGCTTATCTTCGATCCCATGTGATACAAATGGTTTAGCTTCAAATACTTGTGATATACATGATTTAGCTTCAACAGCATGCGAAACAAACGAGCTAGCTTCAAATCCATGCGAAACACATGATTTAGCATCAAATTAATGCGAAGTTGATGGCTGATCTTCGAATCCATGCGAGGCAAATGGTTTAGCTTCAAATACTTGTGATATACATGATTTAGCTTCAACTGCATGCGACACAAACGAGCTAGCTTCAAATCCATGCGAAACACATGATTTAGATTAAAATCAATGCGAAGTAGAAGGCTTATCTTCGAATCCATGCGAAACAAATGGTTTAGCTTCAAATACTTGTGATATACATGATTTAGCTACAACTGCATGCGAAAAAAACGAGTTAGCTTCAAAACCAAGCGAAACACATGATTTAGCCTCAAATCAATGCGAAGTAGAAGGCTTAGCTTCGAATAAATGCGAAACAAATGGTTTAGCTTCAAATACTTGTGATATATATGATTTAGCTTCAACAGCATGCGAAACAAACGAGTTAGCTTCAAATCCATGCGAAACACATGATTTAGCTTCAAATCGATGCGAAGTAGGAGGCTTATCTTCGATCCCATGCGATACAAATGGTTTAGCTTCAAATAATTGTGATATACATGATTTAGCTTCAACAGCATGCGAAACAAACGAGCTAGCTTCAAATCCATGCGAAACACATGGTTTAGCATCAAATCAATGCGAAGTAGCAGGCAGATCTTCGAATCCATGCGAAGCAAATGGTTTAGCTTCAAATACTTGTGATACACTTGATTTAGCTTCAACTGCTCGCGAATCAAACAAGTTAGTTTCAAATCCATGCGAACACATGATTTAGCTTCAAATCAATGCGAAGTAGGAGGCTTATCTTCGATTCCATGCGATACAAATGGTTTAGCTTCAAATACATGTGATGTACTTGATTTAGCTACAACAGCATGCGAAACAATCGAGTTAGCTTCAAATCCATGCGAAACACATGATTTAGATTAAAATCAATGCGAAGTAGAAGGCTTATCTTCGAATCCATGCGAAACAAATGGTTTAGCTTCAAATACTTGTGATATACATGATTTAGCTTCAACTGCATGCGAAACAAACGAGTTAGCTTATAATCCATGCGAAACACATGATTTAGCTTCAAATACTTGTGATATACATGACTTAGCTTCAACAGCATGCGAAACAAACGAGTTAGCTTCAAATCCATTCGAAACACATGATTTAGCATCTAATCAATGCGAAGTAGAAGGCTGATCTTCGAATCCATGCGAAACAAATGGTTTAGCTTCTAATACTTGTGATACACTTGATTTAGCTTCAACAGCATGCGAAAGAAACGAGTTTGCTTAAAATCCATGCAAAACTCATGATTTAGCATCAAATCAATGCGAAGTGGAAGGCTTATCTTCGAATCAATGCGAAACAAATGGTTTAGCTTCAAATACTTGTGGTATACATGATTTAGCTTCAACAGCATGAGAAACAAACGAGTCAGCTTCAAATCCATGCGAAACACAAGATTTAGCATCAAATTAATGCGAAGTTGATGGCTGATCTTCGAATCCATGCGAGGCAAATGGTTTAGCTTCAAATACTTGTGATATACATGATTTAGCTTCAACTTCATGCGACACAAACGAGTTAGCTACAAATCCATGCGAAACACATGATTTATCTTCAAATCAATGCGAACTAGAAGGCTTAGCTTCAAATCCGTGCAAATCAAATGGTTTAGCTTCAAATACTTGTGATATACATGATTTAGCTTCAACAGCATGCGAAATAAACGAGTTAGATTCAAATCCATGCGAAACACATGATTTAGCTTCAAATGAATGCGAAGTAGAAGGATTATCTTCCTATCCATGCGAAACAAATGATTTAGCTGCAAATACTTGTGATATACGTGATTTAGCTACAACTGCATGCGACACAAACCAGCTAGCTTCAAATCCATGCGAAACACATGATTTAGATTAAATACAATGCGAAGTAGAAGGCTTATCTTCGAATCCATGCGAAACAAATGGTTTAGCTTCAAATACTTGTGATATACATGATTTAGCTACAACTGCATGCGAAAAAAACGAGTTAGCTTCAAAACCAAGCGAAACACATGATTTAGCCTCAAATCAATGCGAAGTAGAAGGCTTAGCTTCGAATAAATGCGAAACAAATGGTTTAGCTTCAAATACTTGTGATATATATGATTTAGCTTCAACAGCATGCGAAACAAACGAGTTAGCTTCAAATCCATGCGAAACACATGATTTAGATTCAAATCAATGCGAAGTAGAAGGCTGATCTTCGAATCCATGCGTAACAAATGGTTTAGCTTCAAATACTTGTGATATACATGATTTAGCTTCAACAGCATGCGAAACAAACGAGCTAGCTTCAAATCCATGCGAAACACATGATTTAGCATCAAATCAATGCGAAGTAGAAGGCTTAGCTTCGAATAAATGCGAAACAAATGGGTTAGCTTCAAATACTTGTGATATATATGATTTAGCTTCAACAGCATGCGAAACAAACGAGTTAGCTTCAAATCCATGCGAAACACATGATTTAGCTTCAAATCGATGCGAAGTAGGAGGCTTATCTTCGATCCCATGCGATACAAATGGTTTAGCTTCAAATACTTGTGGTATACATGATTTAGCTTCATCAGCATGCGAAACAAACGAGTTAGCTTCAAATCCATGCGAAACACATGATTTAGGTTCCAATGAATGCGAATTAGAAGGGTTATTTTCGAATCCATGCGAAACAAATGATATAGCTTCAAATACATGTGATATACATGATTTAACTTCAACAGCATGCGAAACAAACGAGTTAGATTCAAATCCATGCGTAACACATGATTTAGCTTCAAATCAATGCGAAGTAGGAGGCTTATCTTCGAATCCATGCGAAACATATGATATAGCTTCAAATACTTGTGATATACATGATTTAGCTTCAACAGCATGCGAAGCAAACGAGTTAACTTCAAGTCCAAGCGAAAAACATGATTTATCTTCAAATCAATGCTAAGTAGAAAGCTTAGCTTCAAATCCATGGGAATCAAATGTTTTAGCTTCAAATACTTGTGATATACATGATTCAGCTTCAACTGCATGCGAAACAAACGAGTTAGCTTCAAATCCATGCGAAACACATGATTTAGATAAAAATCAATGCGAAGTAGAAGGCTTATCTTCGAATAAATGCGAAACAAATGATATAGCTTCAAATACTTGTGATATACATGATTTAGTTCCAACAGCATGCGAAACAAACGAGTTAGATTCAAATCCATGCGAAACACATGATTTATCTGCAAATCAATGCGAAGTAGAAGGCTTATCTTCGAAACCATGCGAAACAAATGGATTAGCTTCACATACTTGTGATATACATGATTTAGCTTCAACAGCATGCGAAACAAACGAGTTAGCTTCAAATCCATGCGAAACACATGATTTAGCTTCAAATCAATGCGAAGAAGAAAGGTTATCTTCGAATCCATGCGAAACGAATAGATTAGCTTCAAATACTTGTGATATTCATGATTCAGCTTCAACTGCATGCGAAACAAACGAGTTAGCTTCAAATCCATGCGAAACACATGATTTAGATTAAAATCAATGCGAAGTAGAAGGCTTATCTTCGAAACCATGCGAAACAAATGGATTAGCTTCATATACTTGTGATATACATGATTCAGCTTCAACTGCATGCGAAGCAAACGAGTTAGCTTCAAATCCATGCGAAACACATGATTTAGATTAAAATCAATGCGAAGTAGAAGGCTTATCTTCGAATAAATGCGAAACAAATGATATAGCTTCAAATACTTGTGATATACATGATTTAGTTCCAACAGCATGCGAAACAAACGAGTTAGATTCAAATCCATGCGAAACACATGATTTATCTTCAAATCAATGCGAATTAGAAGGGTTATCTTCGAATCCATGCGAAACATATGATATAGCTACAAATACTTGTGATATACATGATTCAGCTTCAACAGCATGCGAAACAAACGAGTTAGCTTCAAATCCATGCGAAACACATGATTTAGCATCAAGTCAACGCGAAGTTGATGGCTTAGCTTCAAATCCATGCGAAACGAATGATTTAGCTTCACATACTTGTGAATATAAGTGATATAGCTTCAAATGAAGGCGAAACAAACGAGTTAGCTTCAAACCCATGCGAAACACATGATTTAGCTTCAAATCAATGCGAAGTATATGGATAATCCTCGAAACCATGCGAAACAAATTGTTTAACTTCAAATACTTGTGATATACATGATTTAATTTCAACAGCATGCGAAACAAACGAGTTAGCTTCAAATCCATGCAAAACACATGATTTAGGTTCTAATGAATGCGAATTAGAAGGGTTATCTTCGAATCCATGCGAAACAAATGATATAGCTTCAAATACATGTGATATACATGATTTAACTTCAACAGCATGCGAAACAAACGAGTTAGATTCAAATCCATGCGAAACACATGATTTAGCTTCAAATCAATGCGAAGTAGAAGGCTTATCTTCGAATCCATGCGAAACAATTGGATTAGCTTCATATACTTGTGGTATACATGATTGAGCTTCAACAGCATGCGAAATAAACGAGTTAACTTCAAGTCCAAGCGAAAAACATGATTTATCTTCAAATCAATGCTAAGTAGAAAGCTTAGCTTCAAATCCATGGGATTCAAATGGTTTAGCTTCAAATACTTGTGATATACATGATTCAGCTTCAACTGCATGCGAAACAAACGAGTTAGCTTCAAATCCATGCGAAACACATGATTTAGATTAAAATCAATGCGAAGTGGAAGGCTTATATTCGAATCCATACGAAACGAATAGTTTATCTTCAAATACTTTTGATATACATGATTCAGCTTCAACTGCATGCGAAACAAACGAGTTAGCTTCAAATCCATGCGAAACACATGATTTAGATTAAAATCAATGCGAAGTGGAAGGCTTATCTTCGAATCCATGCGAAACAAATGGTTTAGCTTCAAATACTTGTGATATACATGACTTAGCTTCAACAGCATGCGAAACAAACGAGTTAGCTTCAAATCCATGCGAAACACATGATTTAGCTTCAAATCAATGCGAATTAGAAGGGTTATCTTCGAATCCATGCGAAACATATGACATAGCTTCAAATACTTGTGATATACATGATTTAGCTTCAACAGCATGCGAAACAAACGAGTTAGCTTCAAATCCATGCGAAAAACATGATTTAGCATCGAATCAATGCGAAGTAGAAGGCTGATCTTCGAATCCATGCGAAGCAAATGGTTTAGCTTCAAATACTTGTGATATATATGATTTAGCTTCAACAGCATGCGAAATGTACGAGTTAGATTCAAATCCATTCTAAACACATGATTTAGCTTCAAATCAATGCGAAGTAAATAGGGTTATCTTCGAATCCATGCGTAACAAATGGTTTAGCTTCAAATACTTGTGATGTACATGATTTTGTTTCAACAGCATGCGAAACAAACGAGTTAGCTTCAAATCCATGCGAAACACATGATTTAGCTTCAAATCAATGCGAAGTAGAAGGGTTACCTTCGAATCCATGCGAAACAAATGGTTTAGCCGCAAATACTTGTGACATACATGATTCAGCTTCAACTGCATGCGAAACAAACGAGTTTGCTTCAAATCCATGCGGAACACATGATTTGGCTTCAAATGAATGCGAAGTGGAAGGCTTATCTTCGAATCCATGCGAAACAAATGGTTTAGCTTCAAATACTTGTGATATACATGACTTATCCTCAACAGCATGCGAAACAAACGAGTTAGCTTCAAATCCATGCGAAACACATGATTTAGCTTCAAATCAATGCGAATTAGAAGGGTTATCTTCGAATCCATGCGAAACATATGACATAGCTTCAAATACTTGTGATATACATGATTTAGCTTCAACAGCATGCGAAACAAACGAGTTAGCTTCAAATCCATGCGAAAAACATGATTTAGCATCGAATCAATGCGAAGTAGAAGGCTGATCTTCGAATCCATGCGAAGCAAATGGTTTAGCTTCAAATACTTGTGATATATATGATTTAGCTTCAACAGCATGCGAAATGTACGAGTTAGATTCAAATCCATTCTAAACACATGATTTAGCTTCAAATCAATGCGAAGTAAATAGGGTTATCTTCGAATCCATGCGTAACAAATGGTTTAGCTTCAAATACTTGTGATGTACATGATTTTGTTTCAACAGCATGCGAAACAAACGAGTTAGCTTCAAATCCATGCGAAACACATGATTTAGATTAAAATCAATGCGAAGTAGAAGGTTTATCTTCGAATCCATGCGAAACAAATGGTTTAGCTCAAATACTTGTGATATACATGATTTAGTTTCAACTGCATGCGAAACAAACGAGTTAGCTTATAATCCATGCGAAACACATGATTTAGCTTCAAATCAATGCGAAGTAGAAGGCTGATCTTCGAATCCATGCGTAACAAATGGTTTAGCTTCAAATACTTGTGATATACATGATTTAGCTTCAACAGCATGCGAAACAAACGAGTTAGCTTTAAATCCGTGCGAAACACATGATTTAGATTAAAATCAATGCGAAGTAGTTGGCTTATCTTCGAATCCATGCGAAACAAATGGTTTAGCTTCTAATACTTGTGATACACTTGATTTAGCTTCAACAGCATGCGAAACAAACGAGTTTGCTTAAAATCCATGCGAAACTCATGATTTAGCATCAAATCAATGCGAAGTGGAAGGCTTATCTTCGAATCAATGCGAAACAAATGGTTTAGCTTCAAATACTTGTGGAATACATGATTTAGCTTCAACAGCTTGAGAAACAAACGAGTCTGCTTCAAATCCATGCGAAACACAAGATTTAGCATCAAATTAATGCGAAGTTGATGGCTGATCTTCGAATCCGTGCGAGGCAAATGGTTTAGCTTCAAATACTTGTGATATACATGATTTCGTTTCAACAGCATGCGAAACAAACAAGTTAGATTCAAATCCATGCGAAACACATGATTTAGCTTCAAATCTATGCGAAGTAGAAGGGTTACCTTCGAATCCATGCGAAACAAATGGTTTAGCCGCAAATACTTGTGACATACATGATTCAGCTTCAACTGCATGCGAAACAAACGAGTTAGCTTCAAATCCATGCGGAACACATGATTTGGCTTCAAATGAATGCGAAGTGGAAGGCTTATCTTCGAATCCATGCGAAACAAATGGTTTAGCTTCAAATACTTGTGATATACATGACTTAGCTTCAACAGCATGCGAAACAAACGAGTTAGCTTCAAATCCATGCGAAACACATGATTTAGCTTCAAATCAATGCGAAGTAAATAGGGTTATCTTCGAATCCATGCGTAACAAATGGTTTAGCTTCAAATACTTGTGATGTACATGATTTTGTTTCAACAGCATGCGAAACAAACGAGTTAGCTTCAAATCCATGCGAAACACATGATTTAGATTAAAATCAATGCGAAGTAGAAGGTTTATCTTCGAATCCATGCGAAACAAATGGTTTAGCTCAAATACTTGTGATATACATGATTTAGCTTCAACTGCATGCGAAACAAACGAGTTAGCTTATAATCCATGCGAAACACATGATTTAGCTTCAAATCAATGCGAAGTAGAAGGCTGATCTTCGAATCCATGCGTAACAAATGGTTTAGCTTCAAATACTTGTGATATACATGATTTAGCTTCAACAGCATGCGAAACAAACGAGTTAGCTTATAATCCATGCGAAACACATGATTTAGCTTCAAATCAATGCGAAGTAGAAGGCTGATCTTCGAATCCATGCGTAACAAATGGTTTAGCTTCAAATACTTGTGATATACATGATTTAGCTTCAACAGCATGCGAAACAAACGAGCTAGCTTCAAATCCATGCGAAACACATGATTTAGCATCGAATCAATGCGAAGTAGAAGGCTGATCTTCGAATCCATGCGAAGCAAATGGTTTAGCTTCAAATACTTGTGATATATATGATTTAGCTTCAACAGCATGCGAAATGTACGAGTTAGATTCAAATCCATTCTAAACACATGATTTAGCTTCAAATCAATGCGAAGTAAATAGGGTTATCTTCGAATCCATGCGTAACAAATGGTTTAGCTTCAAATACTTGTGATGTACATGATTTTGTTTCAACAGCATGCGAAACAAACGAGTTAGCTTCAAATCCATGCGAAACACATGATTTAGCTTCAAATCAATGCGAAGTAGAAGGGTTACCTTCGAATCCATGCGAAACAAATGGTTTAGCCGCAAATACTTGTGACATACATGATTCAGCTTCAACTGCATGCGAAACAAACGAGTTAGCTTCAAATCCATGCGAAACACATGATTTAGCTTCAAATACTTGTGATATACATGATTTAGCTTCAACTGCATGCGAAACAAACGAGTTAGCTACAAATCCATGCGGAAAACATGATTTAGCTTCAAATGAATGCGAAGTGGAAGGCTTATCTTCGAATCCATGCGAAACAAATGGTTTAGCTTCAAATACTTGTGATATACATGATTTAGCTTCAACTGCATGCGAAACAAACGAGTTAGCTTTAAATCCATGCGAAACACATGATTTAGCTTCAAATCGATGCGAAGTAGGAGGCTTATCTTCGATCCCATGTGATACAAATGGATTAGCTTCAAATACTTGTGATATACATGATTTAGCTTCAACAGCATGCGAAACAAACGAGCTAGCTTCAGAACCAAGCGAAACACATGATTTAGCCTCAAATCAATGCGAAGTAGAAGGCTTAGCTTCGAATAAATGCGAAACAAATGGTTTAGCTTCAAATACTTGTGATATATATGATTTAGCTTCAACAGCATGCGAAACAAACGAGTTAGCTTCAAATCCATGCGAAACACATGATTTAGCTTCAAATCGATGCGAAGTAGGAGGCATATCTTCGATCCCATGTGATACAAATGGTTTAGCTTCAAATACTTGTGATATACATGATTTAGCTTCAACAGCATGCGAAACAAACGAGCTAGCTTCAAATCCATGCGAAACACATGATTTAGCATCAAATTAATGCGAAGTTGATGGCTGATCTTCGAATCCATGCGAGGCAAATGGTTTAGCTTCAAATACTTGTGATATACATGATTTAGCTTCAACTGCATGCGACACAAACGAGCTAGCTTCAAATCCATGCGAAACACATGATTTAGATTAAAATCAATGCGAAGTAGAAGGCTTATCTTCGAATCCATGCGAAACAAATGGTTTAGCTTCAAATACTTGTGATATACATGATTTAGCTACAACTGCATGCGAAAAAAACGAGTTAGCTTCAAAACCAAGCGAAACACATGATTTAGCCTCAAATCAATGCGAAGTAGAAGGCTTAGCTTCGAATAAATGCGAAACAAATGGTTTAGCTTCAAATACTTGTGATATATATGATTTAGCTTCAACAGCATGCGAAACAAACGAGTTAGCTTCAAATCCATGCGAAACACATGATTTAGCTTCAAATCGATGCGAAGTAGGAGGCTTATCTTCGATCCCATGCGATACAAATGGTTTAGCTTCAAATAATTGTGATATACATGATTTAGCTTCAACAGCATGCGAAACAAACGAGCTAGCTTCAAATCCATGCGAAACACATGGTTTAGCATCAAATCAATGCGAAGTAGCAGGCTGATCTTCGAATCCATGCGAAGCAAATGGTTTAGCTTCAAATACTTGTGATACACTTGATTTAGCTTCAACTGCTCGCGAATCAAACAAGTTAGTTTCAAATCCATGCGAACACATGATTTAGCTTCAAATCAATGCGAAGTAGGAGGCTTATCTTCGATTCCATGCGATACAAATGGTTTAGCTTCAAATACATGTGATGTACTTGATTTAGCTACAACAGCATGCGAAACAATCGAGTTAGCTTCAAATCCATGCGAAACACATGATTTAGATTAAAATCAATGCGAAGTAGAAGGCTTATCTTCGAATCCATGCGAAACAAATGGTTTAGCTTCAAATACTTGTGATATACATGATTTAGCTTCAACTGCATGCGAAACAAACGAGTTAGCTTATAATCCATGCGAAACACATGATTTAGCTTCAAATACTTGTGATATACATGACTTAGCTTCAACAGCATGCGAAACAAACGAGTTAGCTTCAAATCCATTCGAAACACATGATTTAGCATCTAATCAATGCGAAGTAGAAGGCTGATCTTCGAATCCATGCGAAACAAATGGTTTAGCTTCTAATACTTGTGATACACTTGATTTAGCTTCAACAGCATGCGAAAGAAACGAGTTTGCTTAAAATCCATGCAAAACTCATGATTTAGCATCAAATCAATGCGAAGTGGAAGGCTTATCTTCGAATCAATGCGAAACAAATGGTTTAGCTTCAAATACTTGTGGTATACATGATTTAGCTTCAACAGCATGAGAAACAAACGAGTCAGCTTCAAATCCATGCGAAACACAAGATTTAGCATCAAATTAATGCGAAGTTGATGGCTGATCTTCGAATCCATGCGAGGCAAATGGTTTAGCTTCAAATACTTGTGATATACATGATTTAGCTTCAACTTCATGCGACACAAACGAGTTAGCTACAAATCCATGCGAAACACATGATTTATCTTCAAATCAATGCGAACTAGAAGGCTTAGCTTCAAATCCGTGCAAATCAAATGGTTTAGCTTCAAATACTTGTGATATACATGATTTAGCTTCAACAGCATGCGAAATAAACGAGTTAGATTCAAATCCATGCGAAACACATGATTTAGCTTCAAATGAATGCGAAGTAGAAGGATTATCTTCCTATCCATGCGAAACAAATGATTTAGCTGCAAATACTTGTGATATACGTGATTTAGCTTCAACTGCATGCGACACAAACCAGCTAGCTTCAAATCCATGCGAAACACATGATTTAGATTAAATACAATGCGAAGTAGAAGGCTTATCTTCGAATCCATGCGAAACAAATGGTTTAGCTTCAAATACTTGTGATATACATGATTTAGCTACAACTGCATGCGAAAAAAACGAGTTAGCTTCAAAACCAAGCGAAACACATGATTTAGCCTCAAATCAATGCGAAGTAGAAGGCTTAGCTTCGAATAAATGCGAAACAAATGGTTTAGCTTCAAATACTTGTGATATATATGATTTAGCTTCAACAGCATGCGAAACAAACGAGTTAGCTTCAAATCCATGCGAAACACATGATTTAGATTCAAATCAATGCGAAGTAGAAGGCTGATCTTCGAATCCATGCGTAACAAATGGTTTAGCTTCAAATACTTGTGATATACATGATTTAGCTTCAACAGCATGCGAAACAAACGAGCTAGCTTCAAATCCATGCGAAACACATGATTTAGCATCAAATCAATGCGAAGTAGAAGGCTTAGCTTCGAATAAATGCGAAACAAATGGGTTAGCTTCAAATACTTGTGATATATATGATTTAGCTTCAACAGCATGCGAAACAAACGAGTTAGCTTCAAATCCATGCGAAACACATGATTTAGCTTCAAATCGATGCGAAGTAGGAGGCTTATCTTCGATCCCATGCGATACAAATGGTTTAGCTTCAAATACTTGTGGTATACATGATTTAGCTTCATCAGCATGCGAAACAAACGAGTTAGCTTCAAATCCATGCGAAACACATGATTTAGGTTCCAATGAATGCGAATTAGAAGGGTTATTTTCGAATCCATGCGAAACAAATGATATAGCTTCAAATACATGTGATATACATGATTTAACTTCAACAGCATGCGAAACAAACGAGTTAGATTCAAATCCATGCGTAACACATGATTTAGCTTCAAATCAATGCGAAGTAGGAGGCTTATCTTCGAATCCATGCGAAACATATGATATAGCTTCAAATACTTGTGATATACATGATTTAGCTTCAACAGCATGCGAAGCAAACGAGTTAACTTCAAGTCCAAGCGAAAAACATGATTTATCTTCAAATCAATGCTAAGTAGAAAGCTTAGCTTCAAATCCATGGGAATCAAATGGTTTAGCTTCAAATACTTGTGATATACATGATTCAGCTTCAACTGCATGCGAAACAAACGAGTTAGCTTCAAATCCATGCGAAACACATGATTTAGATAAAAATCAATGCGAAGTAGAAGGCTTATCTTCGAATAAATGCGAAACAAATGATATAGCTTCAAATACTTGTGATATACATGATTTAGTTCCAACAGCATGCGAAACAAACGAGTTAGATTCAAATCCATGCGAAACACATGATTTATCTGCAAATCAATGCGAAGTAGAAGGCTTATCTTCGAAACCATGCGAAACAAATGGATTAGCTTCACATACTTGTGATATACATGATTTAGCTTCAACAGCATGCGAAACAAACGAGTTAGCTTCAAATCCATGCGAAACACATGATTTAGCTTCAAATCAATGCGAAGAAGAAAGGTTATCTTCGAATCCATGCGAAACGAATAGATTAGCTTCAAATACTTGTGATATTCATGATTCAGCTTCAACTGCATGCGAAACAAACGAGTTAGCTTCAAATCCATGCGAAACACATGATTTAGATTAAAATCAATGCGAAGTAGAAGGCTTATCTTCGAAACCATGCGAAACAAATGGATTAGCTTCATATACTTGTGATATACATGATTCAGCTTCAACTGCATGCGAAGCAAACGAGTTAGCTTCAAATCCATGCGAAACACATGATTTAGATTAAAATCAATGCGAAGTAGAAGGCTTATCTTCGAATAAATGCGAAACAAATGATATAGCTTCAAATACTTGTGATATACATGATTTAGTTCCAACAGCATGCGAAACAAACGAGTTAGATTCAAATCCATGCGAAACACATGATTTATCTTCAAATCAATGCGAATTAGAAGGGTTATCTTCGAATCCATGCGAAACATATGATATAGCTACAAATACTTGTGATATACATGATTCAGCTTCAACAGCATGCGAAACAAACGAGTTAGCTTCAAATCCATGCGAAACACATGATTTAGCATCAAGTCAACGCGAAGTTGATGGCTTAGCTTCAAATCCATGCGAAACGAATGATTTAGCTTCACATACTTGTGAATATAAGTGATATAGCTTCAAATGAAGGCGAAACAAACGAGTTAGCTTCAAACCCATGCGAAACACATGATTTAGCTTCAAATCAATGCGAAGTATATGGATAATCCTCGAAACCATGCGAAACAAATTGTTTAACTTCAAATACTTGTGATATACATGATTTAATTTCAACAGCATGCGAAACAAACGAGTTAGCTTCAAATCCATGCAAAACACATGATTTAGGTTCTAATGAATGCGAATTAGAAGGGTTATCTTCGAATCCATGCGAAACAAATGATATAGCTTCAAATACATGTGATATACATGATTTAACTTCAACAGCATGCGAAACAAACGAGTTAGATTCAAATCCATGCGAAACACATGATTTAGCTTCAAATCAATGCGAAGTAGAAGGCTTATCTTCGAATCCATGCGAAACAATTGGATTAGCTTCATATACTTGTGGTATACATGATTGAGCTTCAACAGCATGCGAAATAAACGAGTTAACTTCAAGTCCAAGCGAAAAACATGATTTATCTTCAAATCAATGCTAAGTAGAAAGCTTAGCTTCAAATCCATGGGATTCAAATGGTTTAGCTTCAAATACTTGTGATATACATGATTCAGCTTCAACTGCATGCGAAACAAACGAGTTAGCTTCAAATCCATGCGAAACACATGATTTAGATTAAAATCAATGCGAAGTGGAAGGCTTATATTCGAATCCATACGAAACGAATAGTTTATCTTCAAATACTTTTGATATACATGATTCAGCTTCAACTGCATGCGAAACAAACGAGTTAGCTTCAAATCCATGCGAAACACATGATTTAGATTAAAATCAATGCGAAGTAGAAGGCTTATCTTCGAATAAATGCGAAACAAATGATATAGCTTCAAATACTTGTGATATACATGATTTAGTTCCAACAGCATGCGAAACAAACGAGATAGATTCAAATCCATGCGAAACACATGATTTATCTTCAAATCAATGCGAAGTAGGAGGCTTATCTTCGAATCCATGCGAAACATATGATATAGCTTCAAATACTTGTGATATACATGATTCAGCTTCAACTGCATGCGAAACAAACGAGTTAGCTTCAAAACCATGCGAAACACATAAGTTAGATTAAAATCAATGCGAAGTAGAAGGCTTATCTTCGAATAAATGCGAAACAAATGATATAGCTTCAAATACATGTGATATACATGATTTAGTTCCAACAGCATGCGAAACAAACGAGTTAGATTCAAATCCATGCGAAACACATGATTTATCTGCAAATCAATGCGAAGTAGAAGGCTTATCTTCGAAACCATGCGAAACAAATGGATTAGCTTCATATACTTGTGATATACATGATTTAGCTTCAACAGCATGCGAAACAAACGAGTTAGCTTCAAATCCATGCGAAACACATGATTTAGCTTCAAATCAATGCGAAGAAGAAGGGTTATCTTCGAATCCATGCGAAACGAATAGATTAGCTTCAAATACTTGTGATATTCATGATTCAGCTTCAACTGCATGCGAAACAAACGAGTTAGCTTCAAATCCATGCGAAACACATGATTTAGATAAAAATCAATGCGAAGTAGAAGGCTTATCTTCGAATAAATGCGAAACAAATGATATAGCTTCAAATACTTGTGATATACATGATTCAGTTCCAACAGCATGCGAAACAAACGAGTTAGCTTCAAATCCATGCGAAACACATGATTTATCTGCAAATCAATGCGAAGTAGAAGGCTTATCTTCGAAACCATGCGAAACAAATGGATTAGCTTCACATACTTGTGATATACATGATTTAGCTTCAACAGCATGCGAAACAAACGAGTTAGCTTCAAATCCATGCGAAACACATGATTTAGCTTCAAATCAATGCGAAGAAGAAAGGTTATCTTCGAATCCATGCGAAACGAATAGATTAGCTTCAAATACTTGTGATATTCATGATTCAGCTTCAACTGCATGCGAAACAAACGAGTTAGCTTCAAATCCATGCGAAACACATGATTTAGATTAAAATCAATGCGAAGTAGAAGGCTTATCTTCGAAACCATGCGAAACAAATGGATTAGCTTCATATACTTGTGATATACATGATTTAGCTTCAACAGCATGCGAAACAAACGAGTTAGCTTCAAATCCATGCGAAACACATGATTTAGCTTCAAATCAATGCGAAGAAGAAGGGTTATCTTCGAATCCATGCGAAACGAATAGATTAGCGTCAAATGCTTGTGATATTCATGATTCAGTTTCAACTGCATGCGAAACAAACGAGTTAGCTTCAAATCCATGCGAGACACATGATTTAGCATCAAGTCAACGCGAAGTTGATGGCTTAGCTTCAAATCCATGCGCAGCGAATGATTTAGCTTCACATACTTGTGAATATAAGTGATATAGCTTCAAATGCAGGCGAAACAAACGAGTTAGCTTCAAACCCATGCGAAAAACATGATTTAGCTTCAAATCAATGCGAAGTATATGGATTATCTTCGAAACCATGCGAAACAAATTGTTTAACTTCAAATACTTGTGATATACATGATTTAGCTTCAACAGCATGCGAAACAAACGAGTTAGCTTCAAATCCATGCGAAACACATGATTTAGCATCAAGTCAACGCGAAGTTGATGGCTTAGCTTCAAATCCATGCGAAACGAATGATTTAGCTTCACATACTTGTGAATATAAGTGATATAGCTTCAAATGAAGGCGAAACAAACGAGTTAGCTTCAAACCCATGCGAAACACATGATTTAGCTTCAAATCAATGCGAAGTATATGGATTATCTTCGAAACCATGCGAAACAAATTGTTTAACTTCAAATACTTGTGATATACATGATATAGCTTCAACAGCATGCGAAACAAACGAGTTAGCTTCAAATCCATGCAAAACACATGATTTAGGTTCTAATGAATGCGAATTAGAAGGGTTATCTTCGAATCCATGCGAAACATATGATATAGCTTCAAATACATGTGATATACATGATTTAACTTCAACAGCATGCGAAACAAACGAGTTAGATTCAAATCCATGCGAAACACATGATTTAGCTTCAAATCAATGCGAAGTAGAAGGCTTATCTTCGAATCCATGCGAAACAATTGGATTAGTTTCATATACTTGTGGTATACATGATTGAGCTTCAACAGCATGCGAAATAAACGAGTTAACTTCAAGTCCAAGCGAAAAACATGATTTATCTTCAAATCAATGCTAAGTAGAAAGCTTAGCTTCAAATCCATGGGATTCAAATGGTTTAGCTTCAAATACTTGTGATATACATGATTCAGCTTCAACTGCATGCGAAACAAACGAGTTAGCTTCAAATCCATGCGAAACACATGATTTAGATTAAAATCAATGCGAAGTAGAATTCTTATCTTCGAATAAATGCGAAACAAATGATATAGCTTCAAATACTTGTGATATACATGATTTAGTTCCAACAGCATGCGAAACAAACGAGATAGATTCAAATCCATGCGAAACACATGATTTATCTTCAAATCAATGCGAAGTAGGAGGCTTATCTTCGAATCCATGCGAAACATATGATATAGCTTCAAATACTTGTGATATACATGATTTAGCTTCAACAGCATGCGAAGCAAACGAGTTAACTTCAAGTCCAAGCGAAAAACATGATTTATCTTCAAATCAATGATAAGTAGAAAGCTTATCTTCAAATCCATGGGAATCAAATGGTTTAGCTTCAAATACTTGTGATATACATGATTCAGCTTCAACTGCATGCGAAACAAACGAGTTAGCTTCAAAACCATGTGAAACACATAAGTTAGATTAAAATCAATGCGAAGTAGAAGGCTTATCTTCGAATAAATGCGAAACAAATGATATAGCTTCAAATACATGTGATATACATGATTTAGTTCCAACAGCATGCGAAACAAACGAGTTAGATTCAAATCCATGCGAAACACATGATTTATCTGCAAATCAATGCGATGTAGAAGGCTTATCTTCGAAACCATGCGAAACAAATGGATTAGCTCCATATACTTGTGATATACATGATTTAGCTTCAACAGCATGCGAAACAAACGAGTTAGCTTCAAATCCATGCGAAGCGAATGATTTAGCTTCACATACTTGTGAATTTAAGTGATATAGCTTCAAATGCAGGCGAAACAAACGAGTTAGCTTCAAACTCATGCGAAACACATGATTTAGCTTCAAATCGATGCGAAGTATATGGATTATCTTCGAAACCATGCGCAACAAATTGTTTAACTTCAAATACTTGTGATATACATGATTTAGCTTCAACAGCATGCGAAACAAACGAGTTAGCTTCAAATCCATGCGAAACACATGATTTAGGTTCCAATGAATGCGAATTAGAAGGGTTATTTTCGAATCCATGCGAAACAAATGATATAGCTTCAAATACTTGTGATATACATGATTTAGTTCCAACAGCATGCGAAACAAACGAGTTAGATTCAAATCCATGCGAAACACATGATTTAGCTTCAAATCGATGCGAAGTATATGGATTATCTTCGAAACCATGCGCAACAAATTGTTTAACTTCAAATACTTGTGATATACATGATTTAGCTTCAACAGCATGCGAAACAAACGAGTTAGCTTCAAATCCATGCGAAACACATGATTTAGGTTCCAATGAATGCGAATTAGAAGGGTTATTTTCGAATCCATGCGAAACAAATGATATAGCTTCAAATACTTGTGATATACATGATTTAGTTCCAACAGCATGCGAAACAAACGAGTTAGATTCAAATCCATGCGAAACACATGATTTATCTGCAAATCCATGCGAAGTAGAAGGCTTATCTTCGAAACCATGCGAAACAAATGGATTAGCTTCACATACTTGTGATATACATGATTTAGCTTCAACAGCATGCGAAACAAACGAGTTAGCTTCAAATCCATGCGAAACACATGATTTAGCTTCAAATCAATGCGAAGAAGAAGGGTTATCTTCGCATCCATGCGAAACGAATAGATTAGCTTCAAATACTTGTGATATTCATGATTCAGCTTCAACTGCATGCGAAACAAACGAGTTAGCTTCAAATCCATGCGAAACACATGATTTAGATTAAAATCAATGCGAAGTAGAAGGCTTATCTTCGAAACCATGCGAAACAAATGGATTAGCTTCATATACTTGTGATATACATGATTTAGCTTCAACAGCATGCGAAACAAACGAGTTAGCTTCAAATCCATGCGAAACACATGATTTAGCTTCAAATCAATGCGAAGAAGAAGGGTTATCTTCGAATCCATGCGAAACGAATAGATTAGCTTCAAATGCTTGTGATATTCATGATTCAGTTTCAACTGCATGCGAAACAAACGAGTTAGCTTCAAATCCATGCGAAACACATGATTTAGCATCAAGTCAACGCGAAGTTGATGGCTTAGCTTCAAATCCATGCGCAGCGAATGATTTAGCTTCACATACTTGTGAATATAAGTGATATAGCTTCAAATGCAGGCGAAACAAACGAGTTAGCTTCAAACCCATGCGAAACACATGATTTAGCTTCAAATCAATGCGAAGTATATGGATTATCTTCGAAACCATGCGAAACAAATTGTTTAACTTCAAATACTTGTGATATACATGATTTAGCTTCAACAGCATGCGAAACAAACGAGTTAGCTTCAAATCCATGCGAAACACATGATTTAGCTTCAAATCAATGCGAAGAAGAAAGGTTATCTTCGAATCCATGCGAAACGAATAGATTAGCTTCAAATACTTGTGATATTCATGATTCAGCTTCAACTGCATGCGAAACAAACGAGTTAGCTTCAAATCCATGCGAAACACATGATTTAGATTAAAATCAATGCGAAGTAGAAGGCTTATCTTCGAAACCATGCGAAACAAATGGATTAGCTTCATATACTTGTGATATACATGATTCAGCTTCAACTGCATGCGAAGCAAACGAGTTAGCTTCAAATCCATGCGAAACACATGATTTAGATTAAAATCAATGCGAAGTAGAAGGCTTATCTTCGAATAAATGCGAAACAAATGATATAGCTTCAAATACTTGTGATATACATGATTTAGTTCCAACAGCATGCGAAACAAACGAGTTAGATTCAAATCCATGCGAAACACATGATTTATCTTCAAATCAATGCGAATTAGAAGGGTTATCTTCGAATCCATGCGAAACATATGATATAGCTACAAATACTTGTGATATACATGATTCAGCTTCAACAGCATGCGAAACAAACGAGTTAGCTTCAAATCCATGCGAAACACATGATTTAGCATCAAGTCAACGCGAAGTTGATGGCTTAGCTTCAAATCCATGCGAAACGAATGATTTAGCTTCACATACTTGTGAATATAAGTGATATAGCTTCAAATGAAGGCGAAACAAACGAGTTAGCTTCAAACCCATGCGAAACACATGATTTAGCTTCAAATCAATGCGAAGTATATGGATAATCCTCGAAACCATGCGAAACAAATTGTTTAACTTCAAATACTTGTGATATACATGATTTAATTTCAACAGCATGCGAAACAAACGAGTTAGCTTCAAATCCATGCAAAACACATGATTTAGGTTCTAATGAATGCGAATTAGAAGGGTTATCTTCGAATCCATGCGAAACAAATGATATAGCTTCAAATACATGTGATATACATGATTTAACTTCAACAGCATGCGAAACAAACGAGTTAGATTCAAATCCATGCGAAACACATGATTTAGCTTCAAATCAATGCGAAGTAGAAGGCTTATCTTCGAATCCATGCGAAACAATTGGATTAGCTTCATATACTTGTGGTATACATGATTGAGCTTCAACAGCATGCGAAATAAACGAGTTAACTTCAAGTCCAAGCGAAAAACATGATTTATCTTCAAATCAATGCTAAGTAGAAAGCTTAGCTTCAAATCCATGGGATTCAAATGGTTTAGCTTCAAATACTTGTGATATACATGATTCAGCTTCAACTGCATGCGAAACAAACGAGTTAGCTTCAAATCCATGCGAAACACATGATTTAGATTAAAATCAATGCGAAGTGGAAGGCTTATATTCGAATCCATACGAAACGAATAGTTTATCTTCAAATACTTTTGATATACATGATTCAGCTTCAACTGCATGCGAAACAAACGAGTTAGCTTCAAATCCATGCGAAACACATGATTTAGATTAAAATCAATGCGAAGTAGAAGGCTTATCTTCGAATAAATGCGAAACAAATGATATAGCTTCAAATACTTGTGATATACATGATTTAGTTCCAACAGCATGCGAAACAAACGAGATAGATTCAAATCCATGCGAAACACATGATTTATCTTCAAATCAATGCGAAGTAGGAGGCTTATCTTCGAATCCATGCGAAACATATGATATAGCTTCAAATACTTGTGATATACATGATTCAGCTTCAACTGCATGCGAAACAAACGAGTTAGCTTCAAAACCATGCGAAACACATAAGTTAGATTAAAATCAATGCGAAGTAGAAGGCTTATCTTCGAATAAATGCGAAACAAATGATATAGCTTCAAATACATGTGATATACATGATTTAGTTCCAACAGCATGCGAAACAAACGAGTTAGATTCAAATCCATGCGAAACACATGATTTATCTGCAAATCAATGCGAAGTAGAAGGCTTATCTTCGAAACCATGCGAAACAAATGGATTAGCTTCATATACTTGTGATATACATGATTTAGCTTCAACAGCATGCGAAACAAACGAGTTAGCTTCAAATCCATGCGAAACACATGATTTAGCTTCAAATCAATGCGAAGAAGAAGGGTTATCTTCGAATCCATGCGAAACGAATAGATTAGCTTCAAATACTTGTGATATTCATGATTCAGCTTCAACTGCATGCGAAACAAACGAGTTAGCTTCAAATCCATGCGAAACACATGATTTAGATAAAAATCAATGCGAAGTAGAAGGCTTATCTTCGAATAAATGCGAAACAAATGATATAGCTTCAAATACTTGTGATATACATGATTCAGTTCCAACAGCATGCGAAACAAACGAGTTAGATTCAAATCCATGCGAAACACATGATTTATCTGCAAATCAATGCGAAGTAGAAGGCTTATCTTCGAAACCATGCGAAACAAATGGATTAGCTTCACATACTTGTGATATACATGATTTAGCTTCAACAGCATGCGAAACAAACGAGTTAGCTTCAAATCCATGCGAAACACATGATTTAGCTTCAAATCAATGCGAAGAAGAAAGGTTATCTTCGAATCCATGCGAAACGAATAGATTAGCTTCAAATACTTGTGATATTCATGATTCAGCTTCAACTGCATGCGAAACAAACGAGTTAGCTTCAAATCCATGCGAAACACATGATTTAGATTAAAATCAATGCGAAGTAGAAGGCTTATCTTCGAAACCATGCGAAACAAATGGATTAGCTTCATATACTTGTGATATACATGATTTAGCTTCAACAGCATGCGAAACAAACGAGTTAGCTTCAAATCCATGCGAAACACATGATTTAGCTTCAAATCAATGCGAAGAAGAAGGGTTATCTTCGAATCCATGCGAAACGAATAGATTAGCGTCAAATGCTTGTGATATTCATGATTCAGTTTCAACTGCATGCGAAACAAACGAGTTAGCTTCAAATCCATGCGAGACACATGATTTAGCATCAAGTCAACGCGAAGTTGATGGCTTAGCTTCAAATCCATGCGCAGCGAATGATTTAGCTTCACATACTTGTGAATATAAGTGATATAGCTTCAAATGCAGGCGAAACAAACGAGTTAGCTTCAAACCCATGCGAAAAACATGATTTAGCTTCAAATCAATGCGAAGTATATGGATTATCTTCGAAACCATGCGAAACAAATTGTTTAACTTCAAATACTTGTGATATACATGATTTAGCTTCAACAGCATGCGAAACAAACGAGTTAGCTTCAAATCCATGCGAAACACATGATTTAGCATCAAGTCAACGCGAAGTTGATGGCTTAGCTTCAAATCCATGCGAAACGAATGATTTAGCTTCACATACTTGTGAATATAAGTGATATAGCTTCAAATGAAGGCGAAACAAACGAGTTAGCTTCAAACCCATGCGAAACACATGATTTAGCTTCAAATCAATGCGAAGTATATGGATTATCTTCGAAACCATGCGAAACAAATTGTTTAACTTCAAATACTTGTGATATACATGATATAGCTTCAACAGCATGCGAAACAAACGAGTTAGCTTCAAATCCATGCAAAACACATGATTTAGGTTCTAATGAATGCGAATTAGAAGGGTTATCTTCGAATCCATGCGAAACATATGATATAGCTTCAAATACATGTGATATACATGATTTAACTTCAACAGCATGCGAAACAAACGAGTTAGATTCAAATCCATGCGAAACACATGATTTAGCTTCAAATCAATGCGAAGTAGAAGGCTTATCTTCGAATCCATGCGAAACAATTGGATTAGTTTCATATACTTGTGGTATACATGATTGAGCTTCAACAGCATGCGAAATAAACGAGTTAACTTCAAGTCCAAGCGAAAAACATGATTTATCTTCAAATCAATGCTAAGTAGAAAGCTTAGCTTCAAATCCATGGGATTCAAATGGTTTAGCTTCAAATACTTGTGATATACATGATTCAGCTTCAACTGCATGCGAAACAAACGAGTTAGCTTCAAATCCATGCGAAACACATGATTTAGATTAAAATCAATGCGAAGTAGAATTCTTATCTTCGAATAAATGCGAAACAAATGATATAGCTTCAAATACTTGTGATATACATGATTTAGTTCCAACAGCATGCGAAACAAACGAGATAGATTCAAATCCATGCGAAACACATGATTTATCTTCAAATCAATGCGAAGTAGGAGGCTTATCTTCGAATCCATGCGAAACATATGATATAGCTTCAAATACTTGTGATATACATGATTTAGCTTCAACAGCATGCGAAGCAAACGAGTTAACTTCAAGTCCAAGCGAAAAACATGATTTATCTTCAAATCAATGATAAGTAGAAAGCTTATCTTCAAATCCATGGGAATCAAATGGTTTAGCTTCAAATACTTGTGATATACATGATTCAGCTTCAACTGCATGCGAAACAAACGAGTTAGCTTCAAAACCATGTGAAACACATAAGTTAGATTAAAATCAATGCGAAGTAGAAGGCTTATCTTCGAATAAATGCGAAACAAATGATATAGCTTCAAATACATGTGATATACATGATTTAGTTCCAACAGCATGCGAAACAAACGAGTTAGATTCAAATCCATGCGAAACACATGATTTATCTGCAAATCAATGCGATGTAGAAGGCTTATCTTCGAAACCATGCGAAACAAATGGATTAGCTCCATATACTTGTGATATACATGATTTAGCTTCAACAGCATGCGAAACAAACGAGTTAGCTTCAAATCCATGCGAAGCGAATGATTTAGCTTCACATACTTGTGAATATAAGTGATATAGCTTCAAATGCAGGCGAAACAAACGAGTTAGCTTCAAACCCATGCGAAACACATGATTTAGCTTCAAATCAATGCGAAGTATATGGATTACCTTCGAAACCATGCGAAAGAAATTGTTTAACTTCAAATACTTGTGATATGCATGATTTAGCTTCAACAGCATGCGAAACAAACGAGTTAGCTTCAAATCCATGCGAAACACATGATTTAGCATCAAGTCAACGCGAAGTTGATGGCTTAGCTTCAAATCCATGCGAAGCGAATGATTTAGCTTCACATACTTGTGAATTTAAGTGATATAGCTTCAAATGCAGGCGAAACAAACGAGTTAGCTTCAAACTCATGCGAAACACATGATTTAGCTTCAAATCGATGCGAAGTATATGGATTATCTTCGAAACCATGCGCAACAAATTGTTTAACTTCAAATACTTGTGATATACATGATTTAGCTTCAACAGCATGCGAAACAAACGAGTTAGCTTCAAATCCATGCGAAACACATGATTTAGGTTCCAATGAATGCGAATTAGAAGGGTTATTTTCGAATCCATGCGAAACAAATGATATAGCTTCAAATACTTGTGATATACATGATTTAGTTCCAACAGCATGCGAAACAAACGAGTTAGATTCAAATCCATGCGAAACACATGATTTATCTGCAAATCCATGCGAAGTAGAAGGCTTATCTTCGAAACCATGCGAAACAAATGGATTAGCTTCACATACTTGTGATATACATGATTTAGCTTCAACAGCATGCGAAACAAACGAGTTAGCTTCAAATCCATGCGAAACACATGATTTAGCTTCAAATCAATGCGAAGAAGAAGGGTTATCTTCGCATCCATGCGAAACGAATAGATTAGCTTCAAATACTTGTGATATTCATGATTCAGCTTCAACTGCATGCGAAACAAACGAGTTAGCTTCAAATCCATGCGAAACACATGATTTAGATTAAAATCAATGCGAAGTAGAAGGCTTATCTTCGAAACCATGCGAAACAAATGGATTAGCTTCATATACTTGTGATATACATGATTTAGCTTCAACAGCATGCGAAACAAACGAGTTAGCTTCAAATCCATGCGAAACACATGATTTAGCTTCAAATCAATGCGAAGAAGAAGGGTTATCTTCGAATCCATGCGAAACGAATAGATTAGCTTCAAATGCTTGTGATATTCATGATTCAGTTTCAACTGCATGCGAAACAAACGAGTTAGCTTCAAATCCATGCGAAACACATGATTTAGCATCAAGTCAACGCGAAGTTGATGGCTTAGCTTCAAATCCATGCGCAGCGAATGATTTAGCTTCACATACTTGTGAATATAAGTGATATAGCTTCAAATGCAGGCGAAACAAACGAGTTAGCTTCAAACCCATGCGAAACACATGATTTAGCTTCAAATCAATGCGAAGTATATGGATTATCTTCGAAACCATGCGAAACAAATTGTTTAACTTCAAATACTTGTGATATACATGATTTAGCTTCAACAGCATGCGAAACAAACGAGTTAGCTTCAAATCCATGCGAAACACATGATTTAGCATCAAGTCAACGCGAAGTTGATGGCTTAGCTTCAAATCCATGCGAAGCGAATGATTTAGCTTCACATACTTGTGAATATAAGTGATATAGCTTCAAATGCAGGCGAAACAAACGAGTTAGCTTCAAACTCATGCGAAAGACATGATTTAGCTTCAAATCAATGCGAAGTATATGGATTATCTTCGAAACCATGCGAAACAAATTGTTTAACTTCAAATACTTGTGATATACATGATCTAGCTTCAACAGCATGCGAAACAAACGAGTTAGCTTCAAATCCATGCGAAACACATGATTTAGGTTCCAATGAATGCGAATTAGAAGGGTTATCTTCGAATCCATGCGAAACAAATGATATAGCTTCAAATACATGTGATATACATGATTTAACTTCAACAGCATGCGAAACAAACGAGTTAGATTCAAATCCATGCGAAAAACATGATTTAGCTTCAAATCAATGCGAAGTAGAAGGCTTATCTTCGAATCCATGCGAAACAATTGGATTAGCTTCATATACTTGTGGTATACATGATTGAGCTTCAACAGCTTGCGAAATAAACGAGTTAACTTCAAGTCCAAGCGAAAAACATGATTTATCTTCAAATCAATGCTAAGTAGAAAGCTTAGCTTCAAATCCATGGCATTCAAATGGTTTAGCTTCAAATACTTGTGATATACATGATTCAGCTTCAACTGCATGCGAAACAAACGAGTTAGCTTCAAATCCATGCGAAACACATGATTTAGATTAAAATCAATGCGAAGTAGAATTCTTATCTTCGAATAAATGCGAAACAAATGATATAGCTTCAAATACTTGTGATATACATGATTTAGTTCCAACAGCATGCGAAACAAACGAGTTAGATTCAAATCCATGCGAGACACATGATTTATCTTCAAAAAATGCGAAGTAGGAGGCTTATCTTCGAATCCATGCGAAACATATGATATAGCTTCAAATACTTGTGATATACATGATTTAGCTTCAACAGCATGCGAAGCAAACGAGTTAACTTCAAGTCCAAGCGAAAAACATGATTTATCTTCAAATCAATGCGAAGTAGAAGGCTTATCTTCGAAACCATGCGAAACAAATGGATTAGCTTCATATACTTGTGATATACATGATTTAGCTTCAACAGCATGCGAAATAAACGAGTTAGCTTCAAACCCATGCGAAACACATGATTTATCTTCAAATCAATGCGAAGAAGAAGGGTTATCTTCGAATCCATGCGAAACGAATAGATTAGCTTCAAATACCTGTGATATTCATGATTCAGCTTCAACAGCATGCGCAACAAACGAGTTAGCTTCAAATCCATGCGAAACACATGATTTAGGTTCCAATGAATGCGAATTAGAAGGGTTATTTTCGAATCCATGCGAAACAAATGATATAGCTTCAAATACATGTGATATACATGATTTAACTTCAACAGCATGCGAAACAAACGAGTTAGCTTCAAATCCATGCGAAACACATGATTTATCTTCAAAAAATGCGAAGTAGGAGGCTTATCTTCGAATCCATGCGAAACATATGATATAGCTTCAAATACTTGTGATATACATGATTTAGCTTCAACAGCATGCGAAGCAAACGAGTTAACTTCAAGTCCAAGCGAAAAACATGATTTATCTTCAAATCAATGCGAAGTAGAAGGCTTATCTTCGAAACCATGCGAAACAAATGGATTAGCTTCATATACTTGTGATATACATGATTTAGCTTCAACAGCATGCGAAATAAACGAGTTAGCTTCAAACCCATGCGAAACACATGATTTAGCTTCAAATCAATGCGAAGAAGAAGGGTTATCTTCGAATCCATGCGAAACGAATAGATTAGCTTCAAATACCTGTGATATTCATGATTCAGCTTCAACAGCATGCGCAACAAACGAGTTAGCTTCAAATCCATGCGAAACACATGATTTAGGTTCCAATGAATGCGAATTAGAAGGGTTATTTTCGAATCCATGCGAAACAAATGATATAGCTTCAAATACATGTGATATACATGATTTAACTTCAACAGCATGCGAAACAAACGAGTTAGCTTCAAATCCATGCGAAACACATGATTTAGCTTCAAATCAATGCGAAGAAGAAGGGTTATCTTCGAATCCATGCGAAACGAATAGATTAGCTTCAAATGCTTGTGATATTCATGATTCAGTTTCAACTGCATGCGAAACAAACGAGTTAGCTTCAAATCCATGCGAAACACATGATTTAGCATCAAGTCAACGCGAAGTTGATGGCTTAGCTTCAAATCCATGCGCAGCGAATGATTTAGCTTCACATACTTGTGAATATAAGTGATATAGCTTCAAATGCAGGCGAAACAAACGAGTTAGCTTCAAACCCATGCGAAACACATGATTTAGCTTCAAATCAATGCGAAGTATATGGATTATCTTCGAAACCATGCGAAACAAATTGTTTAACTTCAAATACTTGTGATATACATGATTTAGCTTCAACAGCATGCGAAGCAAACGAGTTAACTTCAAGTCCAAGCGAAAAACATGATTTATCTTCAAATCAATGCGAAGTAGAAGGCTTATCTTCGAAACCATGCGAAACAAATGGATTAACTTCATATACTTGTGATATACATGATTTAGCTTCAACAGCATGCGAAATAAACGAGTTAGCTTCAAACCCATGCGAAACACATGATTTAGCTTCAAATCAATGCGAAGAAGAAGGGTTATCTTCGAATCCATGCGAAACGAATAGATTAGCTTCAAATACCTGTGATATTCATGATTCAGCTTCAACTGCATGCGAAACAAACGAGTTAGCTTCAAATCCATGCGAAACACATGATTTAGCTTCAAATCAATGCGAATTAGAAGGGTTATCTTCGAATCCATGCGAAACATATGATATAGCTACAAATACTTGTGATATACATGATTCAGCTTCAACAGCATGCGAAACAAACGAGTTAGCTACAAATCCATGCGAAACACATGATTTAGCATCAAGTCAACGCGAAGTTGATGGCTTAGCTTCAAATCCATGCGAAACGAATGATTTAGCTTCACATACTTGTGAATATAAGTGATGTAGCTTCAAATGAAGGCGAAACAAACGAGTTAGCTTCAAACCCATGCGAAACACATGATATAGCTTCAAATCAATGCGAAGTATATGGATTATCTTCGAAACCATGCGAAACAAATTGTTTAACTTCAAATACTTGTGATATACATGATTTAGCTTCAACAGCATGCGAAACAAACGAGTTAGCTTCAAATCCATGCGAAACACATGATTTAGGTTCTAATGAATGCGAATTAGAAGGGTTATCTTCGAATCCATGCGAAACAAATGATATAGCTTCAAAAACATGTGATATACATGATTTAACTTCAACAGCATGCGAAACAAACGAGTTAGATTCAAATCCATGCGAAACAAATGGTTTAGCTTCAAATACTTGTGATGTACATGATTTAGCTTCAACAGCATGCGAAACAAACGAGTTAGATTCAAATCCATGCGAAACACATGATTTAGCTTCAAATCAATGCGAAGTAGAAGGCTTATGTACGAATCCATGCGAAACAATTGGATTAGCTTCATATACTTGCGATATACATGATTTAGCTTCAACAGCATGCGAAATAAACGAGTTAGATTCAAATCCATGCGAAACACATGATTTAACTTCAAATCAATGCGAAGTGGAAGGCTTACCTTCGAATCCATGCGAAACATATGATATAGCTACAAATACTTGTGATATACATGATTCAGCTTCAACAGCATGCGAATCAAACGTGTTAGCTACAAATCCATGCGAAACACATGATTTAGCATGAAGTCAACGCGAAGTTGATGGCTTAGCTTCAAATCCATGCGAAACGAATGATTTAGCTTCACATACTTGTGAATATAAGTGATATAGCTTCAAATGAAGGCGAAACAAACGAGTTAGATTCAAATCCATGCGAAACACATGATTTAGCTTCAAATCAATGCGAAGTAGAAGGCTTATGTTCGAATCCATGCGAAACAATTGGATTAGCTTCATATACTTGCGATATACATGATTTAGCTTCAACAGCATGCGAAATAAACGAGTTAGATTCAAATCCATGCGAAACACATGATTTAACTTCAAATCAATACGAAGTAGGAGGCTTATCTTCGAATCCATGCGAAACAAATGGTTTAGCTTCAAATAGTTGTGATATACATGATTTAGCTTCAACAGCATGCGAAACAAACGAGTTATCTTCAAAGCCAAGCGAAACACATGATTTAGCTTCAAATTAATGCGAAGTGGATGGATTATCTTCGAATGCATGCGACAAATGGTTTAGCTTCAAATACTTGTGATGTACATGATTTAGCTTCAACAGCATGCGAAACAAACGAGTTAGAATCAAATCCATGCGAAACACATGATTTAGCTTCAAATCAATGCGAAGTAGATGGCTTATCTTCGAATACATGCGAAACAAATGGATTAGCTTCATAAACTTGTGATATACATGATTTAGCTTCAACAGCATACGAAATAAACGAGTTAGATTCAAATCCATGCGAAACACATGATTTAACTTGAAATCAATGCGAAGTAGAAGGGTTATCTTCGAATCCATGCGAAGCAAATGGTTTGGCTTCAAATACTTGTGATATACATGATTTAGCTTCAACTGCATGCGAAACAAACGAGTTAACTTCAAATCCATGCGAAACACATGATTTAGCTTCAAATCAATGCGAAGTGGAAGGCTTATCTTCGAATACATGCGAAACAAATGGTTTAGCTGCAAATACTTGTGATACACTTGATTTAGCTTCAACAGCATGCGAAACAAACGAGTTAGACTCAAATCCATGCGAAACACATGATTTAGCTTCAAATCAATGCGAAGTAGAAGGCTTATCTTCGAATCCATGCGAAACAAATGGATTAGCTCCATATACTTGTGATATACATGATTTTTAGCTTCAACAGCATACGAAATAAACGAGTTAGATTCAAATCCATGCGAAACACATGATTTAACTTGAAATCAATGCGAAGTAGAAGGGTTATCTTCGAATCCATGCGAAACAAACGGTTTAGCTGCAAATACTTGTGATATACACGATTTAGCTTCAACAGCATGCGAAACAAACGAGTTAGATTCAAATCCATGCGAACACATGATTTAGCTTCAAATCAATGCGAAGTAGAAGGCTTATGTTCGAATCCAAGCGAAACAATTGGATTAGCTTCATATACTTGCGATATACATGATTTAGCTTCAACAGCATGCGAAATAAACGAGTTGGATTCAAATCCATGCGAAACACATGATTTATCTTCAAATCAATGCGAAGTAGATGCACTATCTTCGAATCCATGCGAAACAAATGGTTTAGCTTCAAATGCTTGTGATGTACATGATTTAGCTTCAACAGAATGCGAAACAAACGAGTTAGCTTCAAATCCATGCGAAACACATGATTTAGCATCTAATAAATGCGAAGTAGAAGGCTGATCTTCGAATCCATGCGAAGCAAATGGTTTGGCTTCAAATACTTGTGATACCCTTGATTTAGCTTCAACAGCATGCGAATCAAACGAGTTGGATTCAAATCCTTGCGAAACACATGATTTAGCTTCAAATCAATGCAAAGTACATGGGTTATCATCGAATCCATGCGAAACAAATTGTTTAACTTCAAATACTTGTGATATACATGATTTAGCTTCAACAGCAAGCGAAACAAACGAGTTCGATTCAAATCCATGCGGAACACATGATTTAGCTTGAAATCAATGCGAAGTGGAAGGCTTATCTTCGAATCCATGCGAAACGAATAGTTTAGCTTCAAATGCTTGTGATATACATGATTTAGCTTCAACAGCATGCGAAAGAAACGAGTTAGCTTCAAATCCATGCGAACACATGATTTAGCTTCAAATCAATGCGATGTAGGAGGCTTATCTTCGAATCCATGCGAATCAAATGGTTTAGCTTCAAATACTTGTGATATACATGACTTAGCTTCAACAGCATGCGAAACAAACGAGTTAGCTTCAAATCCATGCGAAACACAAGATTTAGCTTCAAATCAATGCGAATTAGAAGGGTTATCTTCGAATCCATGCGAAACATATGATATAGCTTCAAATACTTGTGATATACATGATTTAGCTTCAACAACATGCTAAACAAACGAGTTAGCTTCAAGTCCAAACGAAAAACATGATTTAGTATCAAGTCAACGCGAAGTTGATGGCTTTGCTTCAAATCCATGCGAAACGAATGATTTAGCTTCACATACTTGTGAATATGAGTGATATAGCTTCAAATGCAGGCGAAACAAACGAGTTAGCTTCAAACCCATGCTAAACACATGATTTAGCATCTAATCAATGCGAAGTAGAAGGCTAATCTTCGAATCCATGCGAAACAAATGGTTTAGCTTCAAATACTTGTGATACACTTGATTTAGCTTCAATAGCATGCGAAGCAAACGAGTTAGCTTCAAATCCATGCGAAACATATGATTTATCATCTAATCAATGCGAAGTAGAAGGCTGATCTTCGAATCCATGCGAAGCAAATGGATTGGCTTCAAATACTTGTGATACACTTGATTTAGCTTCAACAGAATGCGATACAAACGAGGTAGCTCCAAGTCCATGCGAACACATGATTTAGCTTCAAATCAATGCGAGGTAGGAGGCTTATATTCGAATCCATGCGAAACAAATGGTTTAGCTTCAAATACTTGTGATATACATGACTTAGCTTCAACAGCATGCGAAACAAACGAGTTAGCTTCAAATCCATGCGAAACACAAAATTTAGCTTCAAATCAATGCGAATTAGAAGGGTTATCTTCGAATACATGCGAAACATATGATATAGCTTCAAATACTTGTGATATACATGATTTAGCTTCAACAACATGCTAAACAAACGAGTTAGCTTCAAGTCCAAACGAAAAACATGATTTAGTATCAAGTCAACGCGAAGTTGATGGCTTTGCTTCAAATCCATGCGGAACGAATGATTTAGCTTCACATACTTGTGAATATAAGTGATATAGCTTCAAATGCAGGCGAAACAAACGAGTCAGCTTCAAACCCATGCTAAACACATGATTTAGCATCTAATCAATGCGAAGTAGAAATCTAATCTTCGAATCCATGCGAAACAAACGGTTTAGCTTCAAATACTTGTGATATGCATGATTTAGCTTCAACAGTATGCGAAACAAACGAGTTAGCTTCAAATCCA
This sequence comes from Megalopta genalis, assembly GCF_051020955.1. Taxonomy (NCBI): domain Eukaryota; kingdom Metazoa; phylum Arthropoda; class Insecta; order Hymenoptera; family Halictidae; genus Megalopta; species Megalopta genalis. The sequence goes on along the minus strand of NW_027476308.1, from coordinate 115,716 downwards.
TGCGAAACGCATGATTTACCATCTAATAAATGCGAAGTAGAAGGCTGATCTTCGAATCCATGCGAAGCAAATGGTTTGGCTTCAAATACTTGTGATACACTTGATTTAGCTTCAACAGAATGCGAAACAAACGAGGTAGCTTCAAGTCCATGCGAACACATGATTTAGCTTCAAATCAATGCGAGGTAGGAGGCTTATCTTCGAATCCATGCGAAACAAATGGTTTAGCTTCAAATACTTGTGATATACATGATTTAGCTTCAACAGCATGCGAAACAAACGAGTTAGCTTCAAATCCATCCGAAACACATGATTTAGCTTCAAATCAATGCGAATTAGAAGGGTTATCTTCGATTCCATGCGAAACATATGATATAGCTTCAAATACTTGTGATATACATGATTTAGCTTCAACAGCAAGCGAAACAATCGAGTTCGATTCAAATCCATGCGGAACACATGATTTAGCTTGAAATCAATGCGAAGTGGAAGGCTTATCTTCGAATCCATGCGAAACGAATAGTTTAGCTTCAAATGCTTGTGATATACATGATTTAGCTTCAACAGCATGCGAAAGAAACGAGTTAGCTTCAAATCCATGCGAACACATGATTTAGCTTCAAATCAATGCGATGTAGGAGGCTTATCTTCGAATCCATGCGAATCAAATGGTTTAGCTTCAAATACTTGTGATATACATGACTTAGCTTCAACAGCATGCGAAACAAACGAGTTAGCTTCAAATCCATGCGAAACACAAGATTTAGCTTCAAATCAATGCGAATTAGAAGGGTTATCTTCGAATCCATGCGAAACATATGATATAGCTTCAAATACTTGTGATATACATGATTTAGCTTCAACAACATGCTAAACAAACGAGTTAGCTTCAAGTCCAAACGAAAAACATGATTTAGTATCAAGTCAACGCGAAGTTGATGGCTTTGCTTCAAATCCATGCGAAACGAATGATTTAGCTTCACATACTTGTGAATATAAGTGATATAGCTTCAAATGCAGGCGAAACAAACGAGTTAGCTTCAAACCCATGCTAAACAAATGATTTAGCATCTAATCAATGCGAAGTAGAAGGCTAATCTTCGAATCCATGCGAAACAAATGGTTTAGCTTCAAATACTTGTGATACACTTGATTTAGCTTCAATAGCATGCGAAGCAAACGAGTTAGCTTCAAATCCATGCGAAACATATGATTTATCATCTAATCAATGCGAAGTAGAAGGCTGATCTTCGAATCCATGCGAAGCAAATGGATTGGCTTCAAATACTTGTGATACACTTGATTTAGCTTCAACAGAATGCGATACAAACGAGGTAGCTCCAAGTCCATGCGAACACATGATTTAGCTTCAAATCAATGCGAGGTAGGAGGCTTATATTCGAATCCATGCGAAACAAATGGTTTAGCTTCAAATACTTGTGATATACATGACTTAGCTTCAACAGCATGCGAAACAAACGAGTTAGCTTCAAATCCATGCGAAACACAAAATTTAGCTTCAAATCAATGCGAATTAGAAGGGTTATCTTCGAATACATGCGAAACATATGATATAGCTTCAAATACTTGTGATATACATGATTTAGCTTCAACAACATGCTAAACAAACGAGTTAGCTTCAAGTCCAAACGAAAAACATGATTTAGTATCAAGTCAACGCGAAGTTGATGGCTTTGCTTCAAATCCATGCGGAACGAATGATTTAGCTTCACATACTTGTGAATATAAGTGATATAGCTTCAAATGCAGGCGAAACAAACGAGTCAGCTTCAAACCCATGCTAAACACATGATTTAGCATCTAATCAATGCGAAGTAGAAATCTAATCTTCGAATCCATGCGAAACAAACGGTTTAGCTTCAAATACTTGTGATATGCATGATTTAGCTTCAACAGTATGCGAAACAAACGAGTTAGCTTCAAATCCATGCGAAACGCATGATTTACCATCTAATAAATGCGAAGTAGAAGGCTGATCTTCGAATCCATGCGAAGCAAATGGTTTGGCTTCAAATACTTGTGATACACTTGATTTAGCTTCAACAGAATGCGAAACAAACGAGGTAGCTTCAAGTCCATGCGAACACATGATTTAGCTTCAAATCAATGCGAGGTAGGAGGCTTATCTTCGAATCCATGCGAAACAAATGGTTTAGCTTCAAATACTTGTGATATACATGATTTAGCTTCAACAGCATGCGAAACAAACGAGTTAGCTTCAAATCCATCCGAAACACATGATTTAGCTTCAAATCAATGCGAATTAGAAGGGTTATCTTCGATTCCATGCGAAACATATGATATAGCTTCAAATACTTGTGATATACATGATTTAGCTTCAACAGCATGCGAAACAAACGAGTTAGCTTCAAATCCATGCGAAACACATGATTTAGCTTCAAATCAATGCGAAGTGGAAGGCTTATCTTCGAATCCATGCGAAACGAATAGTTTAGCTTCAAATACTTTTGATATACATGATTCAGCTTCAACTGCATGCTAAACAAACGAGTTAGCTTCAAATCCATGCGAGACACATGAATTAGCATCACGTCAACGCGAAGTTGATGGCTTAGCTTCAAATCCATGCAAAACGAATGATTTAGCTTCACATACTTGAAAATATAAGTGATATGACTTCAAATGCAGGCGAAACAAACGAGTTAGCTTCAAACCCATGCGAAACACATGATTTAGCATCTAATCAATGCGAAGTAGAAGGCTGACCTTCGAATCCATGCGAAGCAAATGGTTTAGCATCAAATACTTGTGATATACATGATTTAGCTTTAACAGCATGCGAAACAAACGAGGTAGCTTCAAATCCATGCGAACACATGATTTAGCTTCAAATCAATGCGAAGTAGGAGGCTTATCTTCGAATCCATGCGAAACAAATCGTTTAGCTTCAAATACTTGTGATATGCATGATTTAGCTTCAACAGAATGCGAAACAAACGAGTTAGCTTCAAATCCATGCGAAACTCATGATTTACCATCTAATAAATGCGAAGTAGAAGGCTGAGCTTCGAATCCATGCGAAGCAAATGGTTTTGCTTCAAATACTTGTGATACACTTGATTTAGCTTCAACAGAATGCGAAACAAACGAGGTAGCTTCAAGTCTATGCGAACACATGATTTAGCTTCAAATCAATGCGAGGTAGGAGGCTTATCTTCCAATCCATGCGAAACAAATGGTTTAGCTTCAAATACTTGTGATATACATGACTTAGCTTCAACAGCATGCGAAACAAACGAGTTAGCTTCAAATCCATGCGAAACACATGATTTAGCTTCAAATCAATGCGAATTAGAAGGGTTATCTTCGAATCCATGCGAAACAAATGGTTTAGCTGCAAATACTTGTGATACACTTGATTTAGCTTCAACAGCATGCGAAACAAACGAGTTAGACTCAAATCCATGCGAAACACATGATTTAGCTTCAAATCAATGCGAAGTAGAAGGCTTATCTTCGAATCCATGCGAAACAAATGGATTAGCTCCATATACTTGTGATATATATGATTTTTAGCTTCAACAGCATACGAAATAAACGAGTTAGATTCAAATCCATGCGAAACACATGATTTAACTTGAAATCAATGCGAAGTAGAAGGGTTATCTTCGAATCGATGCGAAACAAACGGTTTAGCTGCAAATACTTGTGATATACACGATTTAGCTTCAACAGCATGCGAAACAAACGAGTTAGATTCAAATCCATGCGAACACATGATTTAGCTTCAAATCAATGCGAAGTAGAAGGCTTATGTTCGAAACCAAGCGAAACAATTGGATTAGCTTCATATACTTGCGATATACATGATTTAGCTTCAACAGCATGCGAAATAAACGAGTTGGATTCAAATCCATGCGAAACACATGATTTATCTTCAAATCAATGCGAAGTAGATGCACTATCTTCGAATCCATGCGAAACAAATGGTTTAGCTTCAAATACTTGTGATGTACATGATTTAGCTTCAACAGAATGCGAAACAAACGAGTTAGCTTCAAATCCATGCGAAACACATGATTTAGCATCTAATAAATGCGAAGTAGAAGGCTGATCTTCGAATCCATGCGAAGCAAATGGTTTGGCTTCAAATACTTGTGATACCCTTGATTTAGCTTCAACAGCATGCGAATCAAACGAGTTGGATTCAAATCCTTGCGAAACACATGATTTAGCTTCAAATCAATGCAAAGTACATGGGTTATCATCGAATCCATGCGAAACAAATTGTTTAACTTCAAATACTTGTGATATACATGATTTAGCTTCAACAGCAAGCGAAACAAACGAGTTCGATTCAAATCCATGCGGAACACATGATTTAGCTTGAAATCAATGCGAAGTGGAAGGCTTATCTTCGAATCCAAGCGAAACGAATAGTTTAGCTTCAAATGCTTGTGATATACATGATTCAGCTTCAAATGCATGCGAAACAAAAAAAGTTACCTTCAAATCCATGTGAAACACATGATTTGGATTCAAATACTTGCGATACACTTGATTTAGCTTCAACAGCATGCGAAATAAAGGAGTTAGCTTCAAGTCCAAACGAAAAACATGATTTAGCATCAATTCAACGCGAAGTTTATGGCTTAGCTTCAAATCCATGCGTAACGAATGATTTAGCTTCAAATCAATGCGAATTAGAAGGGTTATCTTCGAATCCATGCGAAACATATGAAATAGCTTCAAATACTTGTGATATACAAGATTTAGCTTCAACAGCATGCGAAAGAAACGAGTTAGCTTCAAATCCATGCGAACACATGATTTAGCTTCAAATCAATGCGATGTAGGAGGCTTATCTTCGAATCCATGCGAATCAAATGGTTTAGCTTCAAATACTTGTGATATACATGACTTAGCTTCAACAGCATGCGAAACAAACGAGTTAGCTTCAAGTCCAAACGAAAAACATGATTTAGTATCAAGTCAACGCGAAGTAGATGGCTTTGCTTCAAATCCATGCGAAACGAATGATTTAGCTTCACATACTTGTTAATATAAGTGATATAGCTTCAAATGCAGGCGAAACAAACGAGTTAACTTCAAACCCATGCTAAACACATGATTTAGCATCTAATCAATGCGAAGTAGAGGCTAATATTCGAATCCATGCGAAGCAAATGGTGTAGCTTCAAATACTTGTGATATACATGATTTAGCTTCAACAGCATACGAAATAAACGAGTTAGATTCAAATGCATGCGAAACACATGATTTAACTTGAAATCAATGCGAAGTAGAAGGGTTATCTTCGAATCCATGCGAAACAAATGGTTTAGCTGCAAATACTTGTGATACACTTGATTTAGCTTCAACAGCATGCGAAACAAACGAGTTAGACTCAAATCCATGCGAAACACATGATTTAGCTTCAAATCAATGCGAAGTAGAAGGCTTATCTTCGAATCCATGCGAAACAAATGGATTAGCTCCATATACTTGTGATATACATGATTTTTAGCTTCAACAGCATACGAAATAAACGAGTTAGATTCAAATCCATGCGAAACACATGATTTAACTTGAAATCAATGCGAAGTAGAAGGGTTATCTTCGAATCCATGCGTAACAAACGGTTTAGCTGCAAATACTTGTGATATACACGATTTAGCTTCAACAGCATGCGAAACAAACGAGTTAGATTCAAATCCATGCGAACACATGATTTAGCTTCAAATCAATGCGAAGTAGAAGGATTATGTTCGAACCCAAGCGAAACAATTGGATTAGCTTCATATACTTGCGATATACATGATTTAGCTTCAACAGCATGCGAAATAAACGAGTTGGATTCAAATCCATGCGAAACACATGATTTATCTTCAAATCAATGCGAAGTAGATGCACTATCTTCGAATCCATGCGAAACAAATGGTTTAGTTTCAAATACTTGTGATGTACATGATTTAGCTTCCACAGAATGCGAAACAAACGAGTTAGCTTCAAATCCATGCGAAACACATGATTTAGCATCTAATAAATGCGAAGTAGAAGGCTGATCTTCGAATCCATGCGAAGCAAATGGTTTGGCTTCAAATACTTGTGATACCCTTGATTTAGCTTCAACAGCATGCGAATCAAACGAGTTGGATTCAAATCCTTGCGAAACACATGATTTAGCTTCAAATCAATGCAAAGTACATGGGTTATCATCGAATCCATGCGAAACAAATTGTTTAACTTCAAATACTTGTGATATACATGATTTAGCTTCAACAGCAAGCGAAACAAACGAGTTCGATTCAAATCCATGCGGAACACATGATTTAGCTTGAAATCAATGCGAAGTGGAAGGCTTATCTTCGAATCCATGCGAAACGAATAGTTTAGCTTCAAATGCTTGTGATGTACATGATTCAGCTTCAACTGCATGCGAAACAAACGAGTTAGCTTCAAATCCATGCGTAACGCATGATTTACCATCTAATAAATGCGAAGTAGAAGGCTGATTTTCGAATCCATGCGAAGCAAATGGTTTGGCTTCAAATACTTGTGATACACTTGATTTAGCTTCAACAGAATGCGAAATAAACGAGGTAGCTTCAAGTCCATGCGAATACATGATTTACCATCTAATAAATGCGAAGTAGAAGGCTGAGCTTCGAATCCATGCGAAGCAAATGGTTTGGCTTCAAATACTTGTGATACACTTGATTTAGCTTCAACAGAATGCGAAACAAACGAGGTAGCTTCAAGTCTATGCGAACACATGATTTAGCATCAAATCAATGCGAGGTAGGAGGCTTATCTTCGAATCCATGCGAAGCAAATGGTTTAGCTTCAAATACTTGTGATATACATGACTTAGCTTCAACAGAATGCGAAACAAACGAGTTAGCTTCAAATCCATGCGAAACGCATGATTTACCATCTAATAAATGCGAAGTAGAAGGCTGATCTTCGAATCCATGCGAAGCAAATGGTTTGGCTTCAAATACTTGTGATACACTTGATTTAGCTTCAACAGAATGCGAAACAAACGAGGTAGCTTCAAGTCCATGCGAACACATGATTTAGCTTCAAATCGATGCGAGGTGGGAGGTTTATCTTCGAATCCATGCGAAACAAATGGTTTAGCTTCAAATACTTGTGATATACATGACTTAGCTTCAACAGCATGCGAAACAAACGAGTTAGCTTCAAATCCATGCGAAACACAAGATTTAGCTTCAAATCAATGCGAATTAGAAGGGTTATCTTCGAATCCATGCGAAACATATGATATAGCTTCAAATACTTGTGATATACATGATTTAGCTTCAACAACATGCTAAACAAACGAGTTAGCTTCAAGTCCAAACGAAAAACATGATTTAGTATCAAGTCAACGCGAAGTTGATGGCTTTGCTTCAAATCCATGCGAAACGAATGATTTAGCTTCACATACTTGTGAATATAAGTGATATAGCTTCAAATGCAGGCGAAACAAACGAGTTAGCTTCAAACCCATGCTAAACACATGATTTAGCATCTAATCAATGCGAAGTAGAAGGCTAATCTTCGAATCCATGCGAAACAAATGGTTTAGCTTCAAATACTTGTGATACACTTGATTTAGCTTCAATTGCATGCGAAGCAAACGAGTTAGCTTCAAATCCATGCGAAACATATGATTTATCATCTAATCAATGCGAAGTAGAAGGCTGATCTTCGAATCCATGCGAAGCAAATGGATTGGCTTCAAATACTTGTGATACACTTGATTTAGCTTCAACAGAATGCGAAACAAACGAGGTAGCTCCAAGTCCATGCGAACACATGATTTAGCTTCAAATCAATGCGAGGTAGGAGGCTTATATTCGAATCCATGCGAAACAAATGGTTTAGCTTCAAATATTTGTGATATACATGACTTAGCTTCAACAGCATGCGAAACAAACGAGTTAGCTTCAAATCCATGCGAAACACAAAATTTAGCTTCAAATCAATGCGAATTAGAAGGGTTATATTCGAATACATGCGAAACATATGATATAGCTTCAAATACTTGTGATATACATGATTTAGCTTCAACAACATGCGAAACAAACGAGTTAGCTTCAAATCCATGCGAAACACAAGATTTAGCTTCAAATCAATACGAATTAGAAGGGTTATCTTCGAATCCATGCGAAACATATGATATAGCTTCAAATACTTGTGATATACATGATTTAGCTTCAACAGAATGCGAAACAAACGAGTTAGCTTCAAATCCATGCGTAACGCATGATTTACCATCTAATAAATGCGAAGTAGAAGGCTGATTTTCGAATCCATGCGAAGCAAATGGTTTGGCTTCAAATACTTGTGATACACTTGATTTAGCTTCAACAGAATGCGAAATAAACGAGGTAGCTTCAAGTCCATGCGAACACATGATTTACCATCTAATAAATGCGAAGTAGAAGGCTGAGCTTCGAATCCATGCGAAGCAAATGGTTTGGCTTCAAATACTTGTGATACACTTGATTTAGCTTCAACAGAATGCGAAACAAAGGAGGTAGCTTCAAGTCTATGCGAACACATGATTTAGCTTCAAATCAATGCGAGGTAGGAGGCTTATCTTCGAATCCATGCGAAACAAATGGTTTAGCTTCAAATACTTGTGATATACATGACTTAGCTTCAACAGAATGCGAAACAAACGAGTTAGCTTCAAATCCATGCGAAACGCATGATTTACCATCTAATAAATGCGAAGTAGAAGGCTGATCTTCGAATCCATGCGAAGCAAATGCTTTGGCTTCAAATACTTGTGATACACTTGATTTAGCTTCAACAGAATGCGAAACAAACGAGGTAGCTTCAAGTCCATGCGAACACATGATTTAGCTTCAAATCAATGCGAGGTGGGAGGTTTATCTTCGAATCCATGCGAAACAAATGGTTTAGCTTCAAATACTTGTGATATACATGACTTAGCTTCAACAGCATGCGAAACAAACGAGTTAGCTTCAAATCCATGCGAAACACATGATTTAGCTTCAAATCAATACGAATTAGAAGGGTTATCTTCGAATCCATGCGAAACATATGATATAGCTTCAAATACTTGTGATATACATGATTTAGCTTCAACAGAATGCGAAACAAACGAGTTAGCTTCAAATCCATGCGTAACGCATGATTTACCATCTAATAAATGCGAAGTAGAAGGCTGATTTTCGAATCCATGCGAAGCAAATGGTTTGGCTTCAAATACTTGTGATACACTTGATTTAGCTTCAACAGAATGCGAAATAAACGAGGTAGCTTCAAGTCCATGCGAACACATGATTTACCATCTAATAAATGCGAAGTAGAAGGCTGAGCTTCGAATCCATGCGAAGCAAATGGTTTGGCTTCAAATACTTGTGATACACTTGATTTAGCTTCAACAGAATGCGAAACAAACGAGGTAGCTTCAAGTCTATGCGAACACATGATTTAGCTTCAAATCAATGCGAGGTAGGAGGCTTATCTTCGAATCCATGCGAAGCAAATGGTTTAGCTTCAAATACTTGTGATATACATGACTTAGCTTCAACAGAATGCGAAACAAACGAGTTAGCTTCAAATCCATGCGAAACGCATGATTTACCATCTAATAAATGCGAAGTAGAAGGCTGATCTTCGAATCCATGCGAAGCAAATGGTTTGGCTTCAAATACTTGTGATACACTTGATTTAGCTTCAACAGAATGCGAAACAAACGAGGTAGCTTCAAGTCCATGCGAACACATGATTTAGCTTCAAATCAATGCGAGGTGGGAGGTTTATCTTCGAATCCATGCGAAACAAATGGTTTAGCTTCAAATACTTGTGATATACATGACTTAGCTTCAACAGCATGCGAAACAAACGAGTTAGCTTCAAATCCATGCGAAACACATGATTTAGCTTCAAATCAATGCGAATTAGAAGGGTTATCTTCGAATCCATGCGAAACATATGATATAGCTTCAAATACTTGTGATATACATGATTTAGCTTCAACAACATGCTAAACAAACGAGTTAGCTTCAAGTCCAAACGAAAAACATGATTTAGTATCAAGTCAACGCGAAGTAGATGGCTTTGCTTCAAATCCATGCGAAACGAATGATTTAGCTTCACATACTTGTTAATATAAGTGATATAGCTTCAAATGCAGGCGAAACAAACGAGTTAACTTCAAACCCATGCTAAACACATGATTTAGCATCTAATCAATGCGAAGTAGAGGCTAATATTCGAATCCATGCGAAACAAATGGTTTAGCCGCAAATACTTGTGATATACATGATTCAGCTTCAACTGCATGCGAAACAACCGAATCAGCTTCAAATCCATGCGGAACACATGATTTAGCTTCAAATCAATGCGAAGTGGAAGGCTTATCTTCGAATCCATGCGAAACAAATGGTTTAGCTTCAAATACTTGTGATACACTTGATTTAGATTCAACAGCATGCGAAGCAAACGAGTTAGCTTCAAATCCATGCGAACACATGATTTAGCTTCAAATCAATGCGAAGTAGGGGGCTTATCTTCGAATCCATGCGAAACAAATGGTTTAGCTTCAAATACTTGTGATATACATGATTTTTAGCTTCAACAGCATACGAAATAAACGAGTTAGATTCAAATCCATGCGAAACACATGATTTAACTTGAAATCAATGCGAAGTAGAAGGGTTATCTTCGAATCCATGCGAAACAAACGGTTTAGCTGCAAATACTTGTGATATACACGATTTAGCTTCAACAGCATGCGAAACAAACGAGTTAGATTCAAATCCAAGCGAACACATGATTTAGCTTCAAATCAATGCGAAGTAGAAGGCTTATGTTCGAATCCAAGCGAAACAATTGGATTAGCTTCATATACTTGCGATATACATGATTTAGCTTCAACAGCATGCGAAATAAACGAGTTGGATTCAAATCCATGCGAAACACATGATTTATCTTCAAATCAATGCGAAGTAGATGCACTATCTTCGAATCCATGCGAAACAAATGGTTTAGCTTCAAATACTTGTGATGTACATGATTTAGCTTCAACAGCATGCGAATCAAACGAGTTGGATTCAAATCCTTGCGAAACACATGATTTAGCTTCAAATCAATGCAAAGTACATGGGTTATCATCGAATCCATGCGAAACAAATTGTTTAACTTCAAATACTTGTGATATACATGATTTAGCTTCAACAGCAAGCGAAACAAACGAGTTCGATTCAAATCCATGCGGAACACATGATTTAGCTTGAAATCAATGCGAAGTGGAAGGCTTATCTTCGAATCCATGCGAAACGAATAGTTTAGCTTCAAATGCTTGTGATATACATGATTCAGCTTCAACTGCATGCGAAACAAAAAAAGTTACCTTCAAATCCATGTGAAACACATGATTTGGATTCAAATACTTGTGATACACTTGATTTAGCTTCAACAGCATGCGAAATAAAGGAGTTAGCTTCAAGTCCAAACGAAAAACATGATTTAGCATCAATTCAACGCGAAGTTTATGGCTTAGCTTCAAATCCATGCGTAACGAATGATTTAGCTTCAAATCAATGCGAATTAGAAGGGTTATCTTCGAATCCATGCGAAACATATGAAATAGCTTCAAATACTTGTGATATACATGATTTAGCTTCAACAGCATGCGAAAGAAACGAGTTAGCTTCAAATCCATGCGAACACATGATTTAGCTTCAAATCAATGCGATGTAGGAGGCTTATCTTCGAATCCATGCGAATCAAATGGTTTATTTTCAAATTCTTGTGATATACATGACTTAGCTTCAACAGCATGCGAAACAAACGAGTTAGCTTCAAATCCATGCGAAACACAAGATTTAGCTTCAAATCAATGCGAATTAGAAGGGTTATCTTCGAATCCATGCGAAACATATGATATAGCTTCAAATACTTGTGATATACATGATTTAGCTTCAACAACATGCTAAACAAACGAGTTAGCTTCAAGTCCAAACGAAAAACATGATTTAGTATCAAGTCAACGCGAAGTTGATGGCTTTGCTTCAAATCCATGCGAAACGAATGATTTAGCTTCACATACTTGTGAATATAAGTGATATAGCTTCAAATGCAGGCGAAACAAACGAGTTAGCTTCAAACCCATGCTAAACACATGATTTAGCATCTAATCAATGCGAAGTAGAAGGCTAATCTTCGAATCCATGCGAAACAAATGGTTTAGCTTCAAATACTTGTGATACACTTGATTTAGCTTGAACAGAATGCGAAACAAACGAGGTAGCTCCAAGTCCATGCGAACACATGATTTAGCTTCAAATCAATGCGAGGTAGGAGGCTTATATTCGAATCCATGCGAAACAAATGGTTTAGCTTCAAATATTTGTGATATACATGACTTAGCTTCAACAGCATGCGAAACAAACGAGTTAGCTTCAAATCCATGCGAAACACAAAATTTAGCTTCAAATCAATACGAATTAGAAGGGTTATCTTCGAATCCATGCGAAACATATGATATAGCTTCAAATACTTGTGATATACATGATTTTGCTTCAACAGAATGCGAAACAAACGAGTTAGCTTCAAATCCATGCGTAACGCATGATTTACCATCTAATAAATGCGAAGTAGAAGGCTGATTTTCGAATCCATGCGAAGCAAATGGTTTGGCTTCAAATACTTGTGATACACTTGATTTAGCTTCAACAGAATGCGAAATAAACGAGGTAGCTTCAAGTCCATGCGAACACATGATTTACCATCTAATAAATGCGAAGTAGAAGGCTGAGCTTCGAATCCATGCGAAGCAAATGGTTTGGCTTCAAATACTTGTGATACACTTGATTTAGCTTCAACAGAATGCGAAACAAACGAGGTAGCTTCAAGTCTATGCGAACACATGATTTAGCTTCAAATCAATGCGAGGTAGGAGGCTTATCTTCGAATCCATGCGAAACAAATGGTTTAGCTTCAAATACTTGTGATATACATGACTTAGCTTCAACAGAATGCGAAACAAACGAGTTAGCTTCAAATCCATGCGAAACGCATGATTTACCATCTAATAAATGCGAAGTAGAACGCTGATCTTCGAATCCATGCGAAGCAAATGGTTTAGCTTCATATACTTGTGATATACATGATTTAGCTTCAACAGCCTGCGAAACAAACGAGTTAGCTTCAAATCCATGCGGAACACATGATTTAGCTTCAAATCAATGCGAAGTGGAAGGCTTATCTTCGAATCCATGCGAAACGAATAGTTTAGCTTCAAATGCTTGTGATATACATGATTCAGCTTCAACTGCATGCGAAACAAACGAGTTAGCTTCAAATCCATGCGAAACACATGATTTAGCATCTAATAACTGCGAAGTAGAAGGCCGATCTACGAATACATGCGAAGCAAATGGTTTAGCTTCAAATACTTGTGATACACTTGATTTAGCTTGAACAGCGTGCGGAACAAACGAGTTAGAATCAAATCCGTGCGAACACATGATTTAGTTTCAAATCAATGCGAAGTAGGAGGCTTATCTTCGAATCCATGCGAAACAAATGGTTTTGCTTCAAATACTTGCGATATACATGATATAGCTTCAACTGCATGCGAAACAAACGAGTTAGCTTCAAATCCATGCGAAACACATGATTTAGCATCAAATCAATGCGAAGTAGACGGCTGATCTTCGAATCCATGCGAAACTAATGGTATAGCTTCAAATACTTATGATATACATGATTTAGCTTCAACTGCATGCGAAACAAACGAGTTAGCTTCAAATCCATGTGAAACACATGATTTAGCATCAAATGAATGCGAAGTAGAAGGGTTATCTTCGAATCCATGCGAAACAAATGATATAGCTTCAAATACTTGTGATATACATGATTTAGTTTCAACAGCATGCGAAACAAACGAGTTAGATTCAAATCCATGCGAACACATGATTTAGCTTCAAATCAATTTCGAGGTAGGAGGCTTATCTTCGAATCCATGCGAAACAAATGCTTTAGCTTCAAATACTTATAATATACATGATTTAGCTTCAACAGCATGCGAAATAAACGAGTTAGCTTCAAATCCATGCGAAACACATGATTTAGCATCTAATAACTGCGAAGTAGAAGGCCGATCTACGAATACATGCGAAGCAAATGGTTTAGCTTCAAATACTTGTGATACACTTGATTTAGCTTGAACAGCGTGCGAAACAAACGAGTTAGAATCAAATCCATGCGAACACATGATTTAGCTTCAAATCAATGCGAAGTAGGAGGCTTATCTTCGAATCCATGCGAAGCAAATGGTTTAGCTTCAAATACTTGCGATGTACATGACTTAGCTTCAACAGAATGCGAAACAAACGAGTTAGCTTCAAATCCATGCGAAACGCATGATTTACCATCTAATAAATGCGAAGTAGAAGGCTGATCTTCGAATCCATGCGAAGCAAATGGTTTGGCTTCAAATACTTGTGATACACTTGATTTAGCTTCAACAGAATGCGAAACAAACGAGGTAGCTTCAAGTCCATGCGAACACATGGTTTAGCTTCAAATCAATGCGAGGTGGGAGGTTTATCTTCGAATCCATGCGAAACAAATGGTTTAGCTTCAAATACTTGTGATATACATGACTTAGCTTCAACAGCATGCGAAACAAACGAGTTAGCTTCAAATCCATAAGAAACACATGATTTAGCTTCAAATCAATGCGAATTAGAAGGGTTATCTTCGAATCCATGCGAAACATATGATATAGCTTCAAATACTTGTGATATACATGATTTAGCCTCAACAACATGCTAAACAAACGAGTTAGCTTCAAGTCCAAACGAAAAACATGATTTAGTATCAAGTCAACGCGAAGTAGATGGCTTTGCTTCAAATCCATGCGAAACGAATGATTTAGCTTCACATACTTGTTAATATAAGTGATATAGCTTCAAATGCAGGCGAAACAAACGAGTTAACTTCACACCCATGCTAAACACATGATTTAGCATCTAATCAATGCGAAGTAGAGGCTAATATTCGAATCCATGCGAAACAAATGGTTTAGCCGCAAATATTTGTGATATACATGATTCAGCTTCAACTGCATGCGAAACAACCGAATCAGCATCAAATCCATGCGGAACACATGATTTAGCTTCAAATCAATGCGAAGTGGAAGGCTTATCTTCGAATCCATGCGAAACAAATGGTTTAGCTTCAAATACTTGTGATACACTTGATTTAGATTCAACAGCATGCGAAGCAAACGAGTTAGCTTCAAATCCATGCGAAACACATGATTTAGATTCAAATCAATGCGAAGTAGAAGGGTTATCTTCGAATCCATGCGAAACAAGTGGTTTAGCCGCAAATACTTGTGATATACATGACTTAGCTTCAACAGCATGCGAAACAAACGAGTTAGCTTCAAATCCATGCGAAACACATGATTTAGCTTCAAATCAATGCGACGTAGGAGGCTTATCTTCGAATCCATGCCAAACAAATGGTGTAGCTTCAAATACTTGTGATATACATGATTTAGCTTCAACAGCATGCGAAACAAACGAGTTAGCTTCAAATCCATGCGAAACACATGATTTAGATTAAAATCAATGCGAAGTAGAAGGGTTACCTTCGAATCCATGCGAAACAAATGGTTTAGCCGCAAATACTTGTGATATACATGATTCAGCTTCAACTGCATGCGAAACAAACGAGTCAGCTTCAAATCCATGCGGAACACATGATTTAGTTTCAAATCAATGCGAAGTGGAAGGCTTATCTTCGAATCCATGCGAAACGAATAGTTTAGCTTCAAATACTTTTGATATACATGATTCAGCTTCAACTGCCTGCGAAACAAACGAGTTAGCTTCAAATCCATGCGAAACACATGAATAAGCATCAAGTCAACGCGAAGTTGATGGCTTAGCTTCAAATCCATGCAAAACGAATGATTTAGCTTCACATACTTGAAAATATAAGTGATATGGCTTCAAATGCATGCGAAACAAACGAGTCAGCTTCAAATCCATGCGGAACACATGATTTAGTTTCAAATCAATGCGAAGTGGAATGCTTATCTTCGAATCAATGCGAAACGAATAGTTTAGCTTCAAATACTTTTGATATACATGATTCAGCTTCAACTGCCTGCGAAACAAACGAGTTAGCTTCAAATCCATGCGAAACACATGAATAAGCATCAAGTCAACGCGAAGTTGATGGCTTAGCTTCAAATCCATGCAAAACGAATGATTTAGCTTCACATACTTGAAAATATAAGTGATATGGCTTCAAATGCAGGCGAAACAAACGAGTTAGCTTCAAACCCATGCGAAACACATGATTTAGCATCTAATCAATGCGAAGTAGAAGGCTGATCTTCGAATCCATGCGAAGCAAATGGTGTAGCTTCAAATACTTGTGATATACATGATTTAGTTTCAACGGCATGCGAAACAAACGAGTTAGATTCAAATCCATGCGAAACACATGATGTAGCTTCAAATCAATGCGAAGTAGAAGGGTTACCTTCGAATCCATGCGAAACAAATGGTTTAGCAGCAAATACTTGTGATATACATGTTTTAGCTTCAACTGCATGCGAAACAAACGAGGTAGCTTCAAGTCCATGCGAACACATGATTTAGCTTCAAATCAATGCGAGGTAGGAGGCTTATCTTCGAATCCATGCGAAACAAATGGTTTAGCTTCAAATACTTGTGATACACTTGATTTAGCTTCAACAGCATGCGAAGCAAACGAGTTAGCTTCAAATCCATGCGAACACATGATTTAGCTACAAATCAATGCGAAGTAGGAGGCTTATCTTCGAATCCATGCGAAACAAATGGTTTAGCTTCAAATACTTGTGATACACTTGATTTAGATTCAACAGCATGCGAAGCAAACGAGTTAGCTTCAAATCCATGCGAAACACATGATTTAGATTCAAATCAATGCGAAGTAGAAGGGTTATCTTCGAATCCATGCGAAACAAGTGGTTTAGCCGCAAATACTTGTGATATACATGACTTAGCTTCAACAGCATGCGAAACAAACGAGTTAGCTTCAAATCCATGCGAAACACATGATTTAGCTTCAAATCAATGCGACGTAGGAGGCTTATCTTCGAATCCATGCCAAACAAATGGTGTAGCTTCAAATACTTGTGATATACATGATTTAGCTTCAACAGCATGCGAAACAAACGAGTTAGCTTCAAATCCATGCGAAACACATGATTTAGATTAAAATCAATGCGAAGTAGAAGGGTTACCTTCGAATCCATGCGAAACAAATGGTTTAGCCGCAAATACTTGTGATATACATGATTCAGCTTCAACTGCATGCGAAACAAACGAGTCAGCTTCAAATCCATGCGGAACACATGATTTAGTTTCAAATCAATGCGAAGTGGAAGGCTTATCTTCGAATCCATGCGAAACGAATAGTTTAGCTTCAAATACTTTTGATATACATGATTCAGCTTCAACTGCCTGCGAAACAAACGAGTTAGCTTCAAATCCATGCGAAACACATGAATAAGCATCAAGTCAACGCGAAGTTGATGGCTTAGCTTCAAATCCATGCAAAACGAATGATTTAGCTTCACATACTTGAAAATATAAGTGATATGGCTTCAAATGCATGCGAAACAAACGAGTCAGCTTCAAATCCATGCGGAACACATGATTTAGTTTCAAATCAATGCGAAGTGGAATGCTTATCTTCGAATCAATGCGAAACGAATAGTTTAGCTTCAAATACTTTTGATATACATGATTCAGCTTCAACTGCCTGCGAAACAAACGAGTTAGCTTCAAATCCATGCGAAACACATGAATAAGCATCAAGTCAACGCGAAGTTGATGGCTTAGCTTCAAATCCATGCAAAACGAATGATTTAGCTTCACATACTTGAAAATATAAGTGATATGGCTTCAAATGCAGGCGAAACAAACGAGTTAGCTTCAAACCCATGCGAAACACATGATTTAGCATCTAATCAATGCGAAGTAGAAGGCTGATCTTCGAATCCATGCGAAGCAAATGGTGTAGCTTCAAATACTTGTGATATACATGATTTAGTTTCAACGGCATGCGAAACAAACGAGTTAGATTCAAATCCATGCGAAACACATGATGTAGCTTCAAATCAATGCGAAGTAGAAGGGTTACCTTCGAATCCATGCGAAACAAATGGTTTAGCAGCAAATACTTGTGATATACATGTTTTAGCTTCAACTGCATGCGAAACAAACGAGGTAGCTTCAAGTCCATGCGAACACATGATTTAGCTTCAAATCAATGCGAGGTAGGAGGCTTATCTTCGAATCCATGCGAAACAAATGGTTTAGCTTCAAATACTTGTGATACACTTGATTTAGCTTCAACAGCATGCGAAGCAAACGAGTTAGCTTCAAATCCATGCGAACACATGATTTAGCTACAAATCAATGCGAAGTTGGAGGCTTATCTTCGAATCCATGCGAAACAAATGGTTTAGCTTCAAATACTTGTGATATACATGATTTAGCTTCAACAGCCTGCGAAACAAACGAGTTAGCTTCAAATCCATGCGGAACACATGATTTAGCTTCAAATCAATGCGAAGTGGAAGGCTTATCTTCGAATCCATGCGAAACGAATAGTTTAGCTTCAAATGCTTGTGATATACATGATTCAGCTTCAACTGCATGCGAAACAAACGAGTTACCTTCAAATCCATGCGAAACACATGATTTAGCATCTAATAACTGCGAAGTAGAAGGCCGATCTACGAATACATGCGAAGCAAATGGTTTAGCTTCAAATACTTGTGATACACTTGATTTAGCTTGAACAGCGTGCGGAACAAACGAGTTAGAATCAAATCCGTGCGAACACATGATTTAGTTTCAAATCAATGCGAAGTAGGAGGCTTATCTTCGAATCCATGCGAAACAAATGGTTTTGCTTCAAATACTTGCGATATACATGATATAGCTTCAACTGCATGCGAAACAAACGAGTTAGCTTCAAATCCATGCGAACACATGATTTAGCTACAAATCAATGCGAAGTAGGAGGCTTATCTTCGAATCCATGCGAAACAAATGGTTTAGCTTCAAATACTTGTGATATACATGATTTAGCTTCAACAGCCTGCGAAACAAACGAGTTAGCTTCAAATCCATGCGGAACACATGATTTAGCTTCAAATCAATGCGAAGTGGAAGGCTTATCTTCGAATCCATGCGAAACGAATAGTTTAGCTTCAAATGATTGTGATATACATGATTCAGCTTCAACTGCATGCGAAACAAACGAGTTAGCTTCAAATCCATGCGAAACACATGATTTAGCATCTAATAACTGCGAAGTAGAAGGCCGATCTACGAATACATGCGAAGCAAATGGTTTAGCTTCAAATACTTGTGATACACTTGATTTAGCTTGAACAGCGTGCGGAACAAACGAGTTAGAATCAAATCCGTGCGAACACATGATTTAGTTTCAAATCAATGCGAAGTAGGAGGCTTATCTTCGAATCCATGCGAAACAAATGGTTTTGCTTCAAATACTTGCGATATACATGATATAGCTTCAACTGCATGCGAAACAAACGAGTTAGCTTCAAATCCATGCGAAACACATGATTTAGCATCAAATCAATGCGAAGTAGACGGCTGATCTTCGAATCCATGCGAAACTAATGGTATAGCTTCAAATACTTATGATATACATGATTTAGCTTCAACTGCATGCGAAACAAACGAGTTAGCTTCAAATCCATGTGAAACACATGATTTAGCATCAAATGAATGCGAAGTAGAAGGGTTATCTTCGAATCCATGCGAAACAAATGATATAGCTTCAAATACTTGTGATATAAATGATTTAGTTTCAACAGCATGCGAAACAAACGAGTTAGATTCAAATCCATGCGAACACATGATTTAGCTTCAAATCAATTACGAGGTAGGAGGCTTATCTTCGAATCCATGCGAAACAAATGCTTTAGCTTCAAATACTTGTAATATACATGATTTAGCTTCAACAGCATGCGAAATAAACGAGTTAGCTTCAAATCCATGCGAAACACATGATTTAGCATCTAATAACTGCGAAGTAGAAGGCCGATCTACGAATACATGCGAAGCAAATGGTTTAGCTTCAAATACTTGTGATACACTTGATTTAGCTTGAACAGCGTGCGAAACAAACGAGTTAGAATCAAATCCATGCGAACACATGATTTAGCTTCAAATCAATGCGAAGTAGGAGGCTTATCTTCGAATCCATGCGAAGCAAATGGTTTAGCTTCAAATACTTGCGATGTACATGATATAGCTTCAACTGCATGCGAAACAATCGAGTTAGCTTCAAATCCATGCGAAACACATGATTAAGCATCAAATCAATGCGAAGTAGAAGGCTGATCTACGAATCAATGCGAAGCAAATGGATTAGCTTCAAATACTTGTGATGCACTTGAGTTAGCTTCAACAACATGCGAAACAAACGAGTTAGCTTCAAATCCATGCGAAACACATGAGTTAGATTAAAATCAATGCGAAGTAGAAGGCTTATCTTCGAATAAATGCGAAACAAATGATATAGCTTCAAATACATGTGATATACATGATTTAGTTCCAACAGCATGCGAAACAAACGAGTTATATTCAAATCCATGCGAAACACATGATTTATCTGCAAATCAATGCGAAGTAGAAGGCTTATCTTCGAAACCATGCGAAACAAATGGATTAGCTTCATATACTTGTGATATACATGATTTAGCTTCAACAGCATGCGAAACAAACGAGTTAGCTTCAAATCCATGCGAAACACATGATTCAGCTTCAAATCAATGCGAAGAAGAGGGGTTATATTCGAATCCATGCGAAACGAATAGATTAGCTTCAAATACTTGTGATATTCACGATTCAGCTTCAACTGCATGCGAAACAAACGAGTTAGCTTCAAATCCATGCGAAACACATGATTTAGATTAAAATCAATGCGAAGTAGAAGGCTTATCTTCGAAACCATGCGAAACAAATGGATTAGCTTCATATACTTGTGATATACATGATTTAGCTTCAACAGCATGCGAAACAAACGAGTTAGCTTCAAATCCATGCGAAACACATGATTTAGCTTCAAATCAATGCGAAGAAGAAGAGTTATCTTCGAATCCATGCGAAACGAATAGATTAGCTTCAAATACTTGTGATATTCATGATTCAGCTTCAACTGCATGCGAAACAAACGAGTTAGCTTCAAATCCATGCGAAACACATGATTTAGCATCAAGTCAACGCGAAGTTGATGGCTTAGCTTCAAATCCATGCGAAACACATGATTTAGATTAAAATCAGTGCGAAGTAGAAGGCTCATCTTCGAATACATGCGAAACAAATGATATAGGTTCAAATACTTGTGATATACATGATTTAGTTTCAACAGCATGCGAAACAAACGAGTTAGATTCAAATCCATACGAAACACATGATTTGGCTTCAAATCAATGCGAAGTATATGGATTATCTTCGAATCCATGCGAAACAAATTGTTTAACTTCAAATACTTGTGATATACATGATTTCTCTTCAACAGCATGCGAAACAAACGAGTTAGCTTCAAATCCATTCGAAAAACATGATTTAGCATCAAGTCAACGCGAAGTTGATGGCTTAGTTTCAAATCCATGCGAAACGAATGATTTAGCTTTCTCACACACTTGTGAATATAAGTGATATAGCTTCAAATGCAGGCGAAACAAACGAGTTAGCTTCAAACCCATGCGAAACACATGATTTAGCATCTAATCAATGCGAAGTAAAAGGCTGATCTTCGAATCCATGCGAAGCAAATGGTTTAGCTTCAAATACTTGCGATACACTTGATTTAGCTTCAACAGCATGCGAAACAAACTAGTTAGCTTCAAATACATGCGAAACACATGATTTAGATTAAAATCAATGCGAAGTAGAAGGCTTATCTTCGAATAAATGCGAAACAAATGATATAGCTTCAAATACATGTGATATACATGATTTAACTTCAACAGCATGCGAAACAAACGAGTTAGATTCAAATCCATGCGAAACACATGATTTAGCTTCAAATCAATGCGAAGTAGAAGGCTTATCTTCGAATCCATGCGAAACAATTGGATTAGCATCATATACTTGTGGTATACATGATTTAGCTTCAACAGCATGCGAAATAAACGAGTTAACTTCAAGTCCTAGCGAAAAACATGATTTACCTTCAAATCAATGCTAAGTAGAAAGCTTAGCTTCAAATCCATGGGATTCAAATGGTTTAGCTTCAAATACTTGTGATATACATGATTCAGCTTCAACTGCATGCGAAACAAACGAGTTAGCTTCAAATCCATGCGAAACACATGATTTAGATTAAAATCAATGCGAAGTAGAAGGCTTATCTTCGATTAAATGCGAAACAAATGATATAGATTCAAATACTTGTGATATACATGATTTAGTTCCAACAGCATGCGAAACAAACGAGATAGATTCAAATCCATGCGAAACACATGATTTATCTTCAAATCAATGCGAAGTAGGAGGCTTATCTTCGAATCCATGCGAAACATATGATATAGCTTCAAATACTTGTGATATACATGATTTAGCTTCAACAGCATGCGAAGCAAACGAGTTAACTTCAAGTCCAAGCGAAAAACATGATTTATCTTCAAATCAATGCTAAGTAGAAAGCTTAGCTTCAAATCCATGGGAATCAAATGGTTTAGCTTCAAATACTTGTGATATACATGATTCAGCTTCAACTGCATGCGAAACAAACGAGATAGCTTCAAAACCATGCGAAACACATAAGTTAGATTAAAATCAATGCGAAGTAGAAGGCTTATCTTCGAATAAATGCGAAACAAATGATATAGCTTCAAATACATGTGATATACATGATTTATTTCCAACAGCATGCGAAACAAACGAGTTAGATTCAAATCCATGCGAAACACATGATTTATCTGCAAATCAATGCGAAGTAGAAGACTTATCTTCGAAACCATGCGAAACAAATGGATTAGCTTCAAATACTTGTGATATACATGATTTAGTTTCAACAGCATGCGAAACAAACGAGTTAGCTTCAAATCCATGCGAAACACATGATTTAGCTTCAAATCAATGCGAATTAGAAGGGTTATCTTCGAATCCATGCGAAACATATGATATAGCTTCAAATACTTGTGATATACATGATTTAGCTTCAACAACATGCTAAACAAACGAGTTAGCTTCAAGTCCAAACGAAAAACATGATTTAGTATCAAGTCAACGCGAAGTTGTTGGCTTTGCTTCAAATAAATGCGAAACGAATGATTTAGCTTCACATACTTGTGAATATAAGTGATATAGCTTCATATGCAGGCGAAACAAACGAGTTAGCTTCAAACCCATGCTAAACACATGATTTAGCATCTAATCAATGCGAAGTAGAAGGCTGATTTTCGAATCCATGCGAAGCAAATGGTTTAGCTTCAAATACTTGCGATACACTTGATTTAGCTTCAACAGCATGCGAAACAAACTAGTTAGCTTCAAATACATGCGAAACACATGATTTAGATTAAAATCAATGCGAAGTAGAAGGCTTATCTTCGAATAAATGCGAAACAAATGATATAGCTTCAAATACATGTGATATACATGATTTAACTTCAACAGCATGCGAAACAAACGAGTTAGATTCAAATCCATGTGAAACACATGATTTAGCATCAAATGAATGCGAAGTAGAAGGGTTATCTTCGAATCCATGCGAAACAAATGATATAGCTTCAAATACTTGTGATATAAATGATTTAGTTTCAACAGCATGCGAAACAAACGAGTTAGATTCAAATCCATGCGAACACATGATTTAGCTTCAAATCAATTACGAGGTAGGAGGCTTATCTTCGAATCCATGCGAAACAAATGCTTTAGCTTCAAATACTTGTAATATACATGATTTAGCTTCAACAGCATGCGAAATAAACGAGTTAGCTTCAAATCCATGCGAAACACATGATTTAGCATCTAATAACTGCGAAGTAGAAGGCCGATCTACGAATACATGCGAAGCAAATGGTTTAGCTTCAAATACTTGTGATACACTTGATTTAGCTTGAACAGCGTGCGAAACAAACGAGTTAGAATCAAATCCATGCGAACACATGATTTAGCTTCAAATCAATGCGAAGTAGGAGGCTTATCTTCGAATCCATGCGAAGCAAATGGTTTAGCTTCAAATACTTGCGATGTACATGATATAGCTTCAACTGCATGCGAAACAATCGAGTTAGCTTCAAATCCATGCGAAACACATGATTAAGCATCAAATCAATGCGAAGTAGAAGGCTGATCTACGAATCAATGCGAAGCAAATGGATTAGCTTCAAATACTTGTGATGCACTTGAGTTAGCTTCAACAACATGCGAAACAAACGAGTTAGCTTCAAATCCATGCGAAACACATGAGTTAGATTAAAATCAATGCGAAGTAGAAGGCTTATCTTCGAATAAATGCGAAACAAATGATATAGCTTCAAATACATGTGATATACATGATTTAGTTCCAACAGCATGCGAAACAAACGAGTTATATTCAAATCCATGCGAAACACATGATTTATCTGCAAATCAATGCGAAGTAGAAGGCTTATCTTCGAAACCATGCGAAACAAATGGATTAGCTTCATATACTTGTGATATACATGATTTAGCTTCAACAGCATGCGAAACAAACGAGTTAGCTTCAAATCCATGCGAAACACATGATTCAGCTTCAAATCAATGCGAAGAAGAGGGGTTATATTCGAATCCATGCGAAACGAATAGATTAGCTTCAAATACTTGTGATATTCACGATTCAGCTTCAACTGCATGCGAAACAAACGAGTTAGCTTCAAATCCATGCGAAACACATGATTTAGATTAAAATCAATGCGAAGTAGAAGGCTTATCTTCGAAACCATGCGAAACAAATGGATTAGCTTCATATACTTGTGATATACATGATTTAGCTTCAACAGCATGCGAAACAAACGAGTTAGCTTCAAATCCATGCGAAACACATGATTTAGCTTCAAATCAATGCGAAGAAGAA
Source organism: Megalopta genalis (assembly GCF_051020955.1). Classification (NCBI taxonomy): domain Eukaryota; kingdom Metazoa; phylum Arthropoda; class Insecta; order Hymenoptera; family Halictidae; genus Megalopta; species Megalopta genalis. The sequence continues at coordinate 90,579 of NW_027476308.1, read as the reverse complement.
GAGTTATCTTCGAATCCATGCGAAACGAATAGATTAGCTTCAAATACTTGTGATATTCATGATTCAGCTTCAACTGCATGCGAAACAAACGAGTTAGCTTCAAATCCATGCGAAACACATGATTTAGCATCAAGTCAACGCGAAGTTGATGGCTTAGCTTCAAATCCATGCGAAACACATGATTTAGATTAAAATCAGTGCGAAGTAGAAGGCTCATCTTCGAATACATGCGAAACAAATGATATAGGTTCAAATACTTGTGATATACATGATTTAGTTTCAACAGCATGCGAAACAAACGAGTTAGATTCAAATCCATACGAAACACATGATTTGGCTTCAAATCAATGCGAAGTATATGGATTATCTTCGAATCCATGCGAAACAAATTGTTTAACTTCAAATACTTGTGATATACATGATTTCTCTTCAACAGCATGCGAAACAAACGAGTTAGCTTCAAATCCATTCGAAAAACATGATTTAGCATCAAGTCAACGCGAAGTTGATGGCTTAGTTTCAAATCCATGCGAAACGAATGATTTAGCTTTCTCACACACTTGTGAATATAAGTGATATAGCTTCAAATGCAGGCGAAACAAACGAGTTAGCTTCAAACCCATGCGAAACACATGATTTAGCATCTAATCAATGCGAAGTAAAAGGCTGATCTTCGAATCCATGCGAAGCAAATGGTTTAGCTTCAAATACTTGCGATACACTTGATTTAGCTTCAACAGCATGCGAAACAAACTAGTTAGCTTCAAATACATGCGAAACACATGATTTAGATTAAAATCAATGCGAAGTAGAAGGCTTATCTTCGAATAAATGCGAAACAAATGATATAGCTTCAAATACATGTGATATACATGATTTAACTTCAACAGCATGCGAAACAAACGAGTTAGATTCAAATCCATGCGAAACACATGATTTAGCTTCAAATCAATGCGAAGTAGAAGGCTTATCTTCGAATCCATGCGAAACAATTGGATTAGCATCATATACTTGTGGTATACATGATTTAGCTTCAACAGCATGCGAAATAAACGAGTTAACTTCAAGTCCTAGCGAAAAACATGATTTACCTTCAAATCAATGCTAAGTAGAAAGCTTAGCTTCAAATCCATGGGATTCAAATGGTTTAGCTTCAAATACTTGTGATATACATGATTCAGCTTCAACTGCATGCGAAACAAACGAGTTAGCTTCAAATCCATGCGAAACACATGATTTAGATTAAAATCAATGCGAAGTAGAAGGCTTATCTTCGATTAAATGCGAAACAAATGATATAGATTCAAATACTTGTGATATACATGATTTAGTTCCAACAGCATGCGAAACAAACGAGATAGATTCAAATCCATGCGAAACACATGATTTATCTTCAAATCAATGCGAAGTAGGAGGCTTATCTTCGAATCCATGCGAAACATATGATATAGCTTCAAATACTTGTGATATACATGATTTAGCTTCAACAGCATGCGAAGCAAACGAGTTAACTTCAAGTCCAAGCGAAAAACATGATTTATCTTCAAATCAATGCTAAGTAGAAAGCTTAGCTTCAAATCCATGGGAATCAAATGGTTTAGCTTCAAATACTTGTCATATACATGATTCAGCTTCAACTGCATGCGAAACAAACGAGATAGCTTCAAAACCATGCGAAACACATAAGTTAGATTAAAATCAATGCGAAGTAGAAGGCTTATCTTCGAATAAATGCGAAACAAATGATATAGCTTCAAATACATGTGATATACATGATTTATTTCCAACAGCATGCGAAACAAACGAGTTAGATTCAAATCCATGCGAAACACATGATTTATCTGCAAATCAATGCGAAGTAGAAGACTTATCTTCGAAACCATGCGAAACAAATGGATTAGCTTCAAATACTTGTGATATACATGATTTAGTTTCAACAGCATGCGAAACAAACGAGTTAGCTTCAAATCCATGCGAAACACATGATTTAGCTTCAAATCAATGCGAATTAGAAGGGTTATCTTCGAATCCATGCGAAACATATGATATAGCTTCAAATACTTGTGATATACATGATTTAGCTTCAACAACATGCTAAACAAACGAGTTAGCTTCAAGTCCAAACGAAAAACATGATTTAGTATCAAGTCAACGCGAAGTTGTTGGCTTTGCTTCAAATAAATGCGAAACGAATGATTTAGCTTCACATACTTGTGAATATAAGTGATATAGCTTCATATGCAGGCGAAACAAACGAGTTAGCTTCAAACCCATGCTAAACACATGATTTAGCATCTAATCAATGCGAAGTAGAAGGCTGATTTTCGAATCCATGCGAAGCAAATGGTTTAGCTTCAAATACTTGTGATATACATGATTTAGTTTCAACAGCATGCGAAACAAACGAGTTAGATTCAAATCCATGCGAAACACATGATTTAGCTTCAAATCAATGCGAAGTAGAAGGGTTACCTTCGAATCCATGCGAAACAAATGGTTTAGCTGCAAATACTTGTGATATACATGACTTAGATTCAACAGCATGCGAAACAAACGAGTTAGCTTCAAATCCATGCGAAACACAAGATTTAGCTTCAAATCAATACGAATTAGAAGGGTTATCTTCGAATCCATGCGAAACATATGATATAGCTTCAAATACTTGTGATATACATGATTTAGCTTCAACAGAATGCGAAACAAACGAGTTAGCTTCAAATCCATGCGTAACGCATGATTTACCATCTAATAAATGCGAAGTAGAAGGCTGATTTTCGAATCCATGCGAAGCAAATGGTTTGGCTTCAAATACTTGTGATACACTTGATTTAGCTTCAACAGAATGCGAAATAAACGAGGTAGCTTCAAGTCCATGCGAACACATGATTTACCATCTAATAAATGCGAAGTAGAAGGCTGAGCTTCGAATCCATGCGAAGCAAATGGTTTGGCTTCAAATACTTGTGATACACTTGATTTAGCTTCAACAGAATGCGAAACAAACGAGGTAGCTTCAAGTCTATGCGAACACATGATTTAGCTTCAAATCAATGCGAGGTAGGAGGCTTATCTTCGAATCCATGCGAATCAAATGGTTTAGCTTCAAATACTTGTGATATACATGACTTAGCTTCAACAGAATGCGAAACAAACGAGTTAGCTTCAAATCCATGCGAAACGCATGATTTACCATCTAATAAATGCGAAGTAGAAGGCTGATCTTCGAATCCATGCGAAGCAAATGGTTTGGCTTCAAATACTTGTGATACACTTGATTTAGCTTCAACAGCATGCGAAGCAAACGAGTTAGCTTCAAATCCATGCGAACACATGATTTAGCTTCAAATCAATGCGAGGTAGGAGGTTTATCTTCGAATCCATGCGAAACAAATGGTTTAGCTTCAAATACTTGTGATATACATGACTTAGCTTCAACAGCATGCGAAACAAACGAGTTAGCTTCAAATCCATGCGAAACACATGATTTAGCTTCAAATCAATGCGAATTAGAAGGGTTATTTTCGAATCCATGCGAAACATATGATATAGCTTCAAATACTTGTGATATACATGATTTAGCTTCAACAACATGCTAAACAAACGAGTTAGCTTCAAGTCCAAACGAAAAACATGATTTAGTATGAAGTCAACGCGAAGTAGATGGCTTTGCTTCAAATCCATGCGAAACGAATGATTTAGCTTCACGTACTTGTTAATATAAGTGATATAGCTTCAAATGCAGGCGAAACAAACGAGTTAACTTCAAACCCATGCTAAACACATGATTTAGCATCTAATCAATGCGAAGTAGAGGCTAATATTCGAATCCAGGCGAAACAAATGGTTTAGCCGCAAATACTTGTGATATACATGATTCAGCTTCAACTGCATGCGAAACAATCGAATCAGCTTCAAATCCATGCGGAACACATGATTTAGCTTCAAATCAATGCGAAGTGGAAGGCTTATCTTCGAATCCATGCGAAACAAATGGTTTAGCTTCAAATACTTGTGATACACTTGATTTAGATTCAACAGCGTGCGAAGCAAACGAGTTAGCTTCAAATCCATGCGAACACATGATTTAGCTTCAAATCAATGCGAAGTAGGAGGCTTATCTTCGAATCCATGCGAAACAAATGGTTTAGCTTCAAATACTTGTGATATACATGATTTAGCTTCAACAGCATGCGAAACAAACGAGTTAGCTTCAAATCCATGCGAAACACATGATTTAGATTAAAATGAATGCGAAGTAGAAGGGTTACCTTCGAATCCATGCGAAACAAATGGTTTAGCCGCAAATACTTGTGATATACATGATTCAGCTTCAACTGCATGCGAAACAAACGAGTCAGCTTCATATCCATGCGGAACACATGATTTAGTTTCAAATCAATGCGAAGTGGAAGGCTTATCTTCGAATCCATGCGAAACGAATAGTTTAGCTTCAAATACTTTTGATATACATGATTCAGCTTCAACTGCCTGCGAAACAAACGAGTTAGCTTCTAATCCATGCGAAACACATGAATAAGCATCGAGTCAACGCGAAGTTGATGGCTTAGCTTCAAATCCATGCAAAACGAATGATTTAGCTTCACATACTTGAAAATATAAGTGATATGGCTTCAAATGCATGCGAAACAAACGAGTCAGCTTCAAATCCATGCGGAACACATGATTTAGTTTCAAATCAATGCGAAGTGGAATGCTTATCTTCGAATCCATGCGAAACGAATAGTTTAGCTTCAAATACTTTTGATATACATGAATCAGCTTCAACTGCCTGCGAAACAAACGAGTTAGCTTCAAATCCATGCGAAACACATGAATAAGCATCAAGTCAACGCGAAGTTGATGGCTTAGCTTCAAATCCATGCAAAACGAATGATTTAGCTTCACATACTTGAAAATATAAGTGATATAGCTTCAAATGCAGGCGAAACAAACGAGTCAGCTTCAAACCCATGCTAACCACATGATTTAGCATCTAATCAATGCGAAGTAGAAATCTAATCTTCGAATCCATGCGAAACAAACGGTTTAGCTTCAAATACTTGTGATATGCATGATTTAGCTTCAACAGTATGCGAAACAAACGAGTTAGCTTCAAATCCATGCGAAACGCATGATTTACCATCTAATAAATGCGAAGTAGAAGGCTGATCTTCGAATCCATGCGAAGCAAATGGTTTGGCTTCAAATACTTGTGATACACTTGATTTAGCTTCAACAGCATGCGAAGCAAACGAGTTAGCTTCAAGTCCATGCGAACACATGATTTAGCTTCAAATCAATGCGAGGTAGGAGGTTTATCTTCGAATCCATGCGAAACAAATGGTTTAGCTTCAAATACTTGTGATATACATGACTTAGCTTCAACAGCATGCGAAACAAACGAGTTAGCTTCAAATCCATGCGAAACACATGATTTAGCTTCAAATCAATGCGAATTAGAAGGGTTATCTTCGATTCCATGCGAAACATATGATATAGCTTCAAATACTTGTGATATACATGATTTAGCTTCAACAACATGCTAAACAAACGAGTTCGATTCAAATCCATGCGGAACACATGATTTAGTATCAAGTCAACGCGAAGTAGATGGCTTTGCTTCAAATCCATGCGAAACGAATGATTTAGCTTCACGTACTTGTTAATATAAGTGATATAGCTTCAAATGCAGGCGAAACAAACGAGTCAGCTTCAAACCCATGCTAAACACATGATTTAGCATCTAATCAATGCGAAGTAGAAATCTAATCTTCGAATCCATGCGAAACAAACGGTTTAGCTTCAAATACTTGTGATATGCATGATTTAGCTTCAACAGTATGCGAAACAAACGAGTTAGCTTCAAATCCATGCGAAACGCATGATTTACCATCTGATAAATGCGAAGTAGAAGGCTGATCTTCGAATCCATGCGAAGCAAATGGTTTGGCTTCAAATACTTGTGATACACTTGATTTAGCTTCAACAGAATGCGAAACAAACGAGGTAGCTTCAAGTCCATGCGAACACATGATTTAGCTTCAAATCAATGCGAGGTAGGAGGCTTATCTTCGAATCCATGCGAAACAAATGGTTTAGCTTCAAATACTTGTGATATACATGATTTAGCTTCAACAGCATGCGAAACAAACGAGTTAGCTTCAAATCCATCCGAAACACATGATTTAGCTTCAAATCAATGCGAATTAGAAGGGTTATCTTCGATTCCATGCGAAACATATGATATAGCTTCAAATACTTGTGATATACATGATTTAGCTTCAACAGCAAGCGAAACAAACGAGTTCGATTCAAATCCATGCGGAACACATGATTTAGCTTGAAATCAATGCGAAGTGGAAGGCTTATCTTCGAATCCATGCGAAACGAATAGTTTAGCTTCAAATGCTTGTGATATACATGATTTAGCTTCAACAGCATGCGAAAGAAACGAGTTAGCTTCAAATCCATGCGAACACATGATTTAGCTTCAAATCAATGCGATGTAGGAGGCTTATCTTCGAATCCATGCGAATCAAATGGTTTAGCTTCAAATACTTGTGATATACATGACTTAGCTTCAACAGCATGCGAAACAAACGAGTTAGCTTCAAATCCATGCGAAACACAAGATTTAGCTGCAAATCAATGCGAATTAGAAGGGTTATCTTCGAATCCATGCGAAACATATGATATAGCTTCAAATACTTGTGATATACATGATTTAGCTTCAACAACATGCTAAACAAACGAGTTAGCTTCAAGTCCAAACGAAAAACATGATTTAGTATCAAGTCAACGCGAAGTTGATGGCTTTGCTTCAAATCCATGCGAAACGAATGATTTAGCTTCACATACTTGTGAATATAAGTGATATAGCTTCAAATGCAGGCGAAACAAACGAGTTAGCTTCAAACCCATGCTAAACACATGATTTAGCATCTAATCAATGCGAAGTAGAAGGCTAATCTTCGAATCCATGCGGAACAAATGGTTTAGCTTCAAATACTTGTGATACACTTGATTTAGCTTCAATAGCATGCGAAGCAAACGAGTTAGCTTCAAATCCATGCGAAACATATGATTTATCATCTAATCAATGCGAAGTAGAAGGCTGATATTCGAATCCATGCGAAGCAAATGGATTGGCTTCAAATACTTGTGATACACTTGATTTAGCTTCAACAGAATGCGATACAAACGAGGTAGCTCCAAGTCCATGCGAACACATGATTTAGCTTCAAATCAATGCGAGGTAGGAGGCTTATATTCGAATCCATGCGAAACAAATGGTTTAGCTTCAAATACTTGTGATATACATGACTTAGCTTCAACAGCATGCGAAACAAACGAGTTAGCTTCAAATCCATGCGAAACACAAAATTTAGCTTCAAATCAATGCGAATTAGAAGGGTTATCTTCGAATACATGCGAAACATATGATATAGCTTCAAATACTTGTGATATACATGATTTAGTTTCAACAACATGCTAAACAAACGAGTTAGCTTCAAGTCCAAACGAAAAACATGATTTAGCTTCAAATCAATGCGAAGTGGAAGGCTTATCTTCGAATCCATGCGAAACGAATAGTTTAGCTTCAAATACTTTTGATATACATGATTCAGATTCAACTGCATGCTAAACAAACGAGTTAGCTTCAAATCCATGCGAGACACATGAATTAGCATCACGTCAACGCGAAGTTGATGGCTTAGCTTCAAATCCATGCAAAACGAATGATTTAGCTTCGCATACTTGAAAATATAAGTGATATGACTTCAAATGCAGGCGAAACAAACGAGTTAGCTTCAAACCCATGCGAAACACATGATTTAGCATCTAATCAATGCGACGTAGAAGGCTGACCTTCGAATCCATGCGAAGCAAATGGTTTAGCATCAAATACTTGTGATATACATGATTTAGCTTCAACAGCATGCGAAACAAACGAGGTAGCTTCAAGTCCATGCGAACACATGATTTAGCTTGAAATCAATGCGAAGTGGAAGGCTTATCTTCGAATCCATGCGAAACGAATAGTTTAGCTTCAAATGCTTGTGATATACATGATTCAGCTTCAACTGCATGCGAAACAAAAAAAGTTACCTTCAAATCCATGTGAAACACATGATTTGGATTCAAATACTTGCGATACACTTGATTTAGCTTCAACAGCATGCGAAATAAAGGAGTTAGCTTCAAGTCCAAACGAAAAACATGATTTAGCATCAATTCAACGCGATGTTTATGGCTTAGCTTCAAATCCATGCGTAACGAATGATTTAGCTTCAAATCAATGCGAATTAGAAGGGTTATCTTCGAATTCATGCGAATCATATGAAATAGCTTCAAATACTTGTGATATACATGATTTAGCTTCAACAGCATGCGAAAGAAACGAGTTAGCTTCAAATCCATGCGAACACATGATTTAGCTTCAAATCAATGCGATGTAGGAGGCTTATCTTCGAATCCATGCGAATCAAATGGTTTAGCTTCAAATACTTGTGATATACATGACTTAGCTTCAACAGCATGCGAAACAAACGAGTTAGCTTCAAATCCATGCGAAACACAAGATTTAGCTTCAAATCAACGCGAATTAGAAGGGTTATCTTCGAATCCATGCGAAACATATGATATAGCTTCAAATACTTGTGATATACATGATTTAGCTTCAACAGCATGCGAAGCAAACGAGTTAACTTCAAGTCCAAGCGAAAAACATGATTTATCTTCAAATCAATGCTAAGTAGAAAGCTTAGCTTCAAATCCATGGGAATCAAATGGTTTAGCTTCAAATACTTGTGATATACATGATTCAGCTTCAACTGCATGCGAAACAAACGAGATAGCTTCAAAACCATGCGAAACACATAAGTTAGATTAAAATCAATGCGAAGTAGAAGGCTTATCTTCGAATAAATGCGAAACAAATGATATAGCTTCAAATACATGTGATATACATGATTTATTTCCAACAGCATGCGAAACAAACGAGTTAGATTCAAATCCATGCGAAACACATGATTTATCTGCAAATCAATGCGAAGTAGAAGACTTATCTTCGAAACCATGCGAAACAAATGGATTAGCTTCAAATACTTGTGATATACATGATTTAGTTTCAACAGCATGCGAAACAAACGAGTTAGCTTCAAATCCATGCGAAACACATGATTTAACTTCAAATCAATGCGAAGTAGAAGGGTTATCTTCGAATCCATGCGTAACAAACGGTTTAGCTGCAAATAATTGTGATATACACGATTTAGCTTCAACAGCATGCGAAACAAACGAGTTAGATTCAAATCCATGCGAACACATGATTTAGCTTCAAATCAATGCGAAGTAGAAGGCTTATGTTCGAATCCAAGCGAAACAATTGGATTAGCTTCATATACTTGCGATATACATGATTTAGCTTCAACAGCATGCGAAATAAACGAGTTGGATTCAAATCCATGCGAAACACATGATTTATCTTCAAATCAATGCGAAGTAGATGCACTATCTTCGAATGCATGCGAAACAAATGGTTTAGCTTCAAATACTTGTGATGTACATGATTTAGCTTCAACAGAATGCGAAACAAACTAGTTAGCTTCAAATACATGCGAAACACATGATTTAGATTAAAATCAATGCGAAGTAGAAGGCTTATCTTCGAATAAATGCGAAACAAATGATATAGCTTCAAATACATGTGATATACATGATTTAACTTCAACAGCATGCGAAACAAACGAGTTAGATTCAAATCCATGCGAAACACATGATTTAGCTTCAAATCAATGCGAAGTAGAAGGCTTATCTTCGAATCCATGCGAAACAATTGGATTAGCATCATATACTTGTGGTATACATGATTTAGCTTCAACAGCATGCGAAATAAACGAGTTAACTTCAAGTCCTAGCGAAAAACATGATTTACCTTCAAATCAATGCTAAGTAGAAAGCTTAGCTTCAAATCCATGGGATTCAAATGGTTTAGCTTCAAATACTTGTGATATACATGATTCAGCTTCAACTGCATGCGAAACAAACGAGTTAGCTTCAAATCCATGCGAAACACATGATTTAGATTAAAATCAATGCGAAGTAGAAGGCTTATCTTCGATTAAATGCGAAACAAATGATATAGATTCAAATACTTGTGATATACATGATTTAGTTCCAACAGCATGCGAAACAAACGAGATAGATTCAAATCCATGCGAAACACATGATTTATCTTCAAATCAATGCGAAGTAGGAGGCTTATCTTCGAATCCATGCGAAACATATGATATAGCTTCAAATACTTGTGATATACATGATTTAGCTTCAACAGCATGCGAAGCAAACGAGTTAACTTCAAGTCCAAGCGAAAAACATGATTTATCTTCAAATCAATGCTAAGTAGAAAGCTTAGCTTCAAATCCATGGGAATCAAATGGTTTAGCTTCAAATACTTGTGATATACATGATTCAGCTTCAACTGCATGCGAAACAAACGAGATAGCTTCAAAACCATGCGAAACACATAAGTTAGATTAAAATCAATGCGAAGTAGAAGGCTTATCTTCGAATAAATGCGAAACAAATGATATAGCTTCAAATACATGTGATATACATGATTTATTTCCAACAGCATGCGAAACAAACGAGTTAGATTCAAATCCATGCGAAACACATGATTTATCTGCAAATCAATGCGAAGTAGAAGACTTATCTTCGAAACCATGCGAAACAAATGGATTAGCTTCAAATACTTGTGATATACATGATTTAGTTTCAACAGCATGCGAAACAAACGAGTTAGCTTCAAATCCATGCGAAACACATGATTTAGCTTCAAATCAATGCGAATTAGAAGGGTTATCTTCGAATCCATGCGAAACATATGATATAGCTTCAAATACTTGTGATATACATGATTTAGCTTCAACAACATGCTAAACAAACGAGTTAGCTTCAAGTCCAAACGAAAAACATGATTTAGTATCAAGTCAACGCGAAGTTGTTGGCTTTGCTTCAAATAAATGCGAAACGAATGATTTAGCTTCACATACTTGTGAATATAAGTGATATAGCTTCATATGCAGGCGAAACAAACGAGTTAGCTTCAAACCCATGCTAAACACATGATTTAGCATCTAATCAATGCGAAGTAGAAGGCTGATTTTCGAATCCATGCGAAGCAAATGGTTTAGCTTCAAATACTTGTGATATACATGATTTAGTTTCAACAGCATGCGAAACAAACGAGTTAGATTCAAATCCATGCGAAACACATGATTTAGCTTCAAATCAATGCGAAGTAGAAGGGTTACCTTCGAATCCATGCGAAACAAATGGTTTAGCTGCAAATACTTGTGATATACATGACTTAGATTCAACAGCATGCGAAACAAACGAGTTAGCTTCAAATCCATGCGAAACACAAGATTTAGCTTCAAATCAATACGAATTAGAAGGGTTATCTTCGAATCCATGCGAAACATATGATATAGCTTCAAATACTTGTGATATACATGATTTAGCTTCAACAGAATGCGAAACAAACGAGTTAGCTTCAAATCCATGCGTAACGCATGATTTACCATCTAATAAATGCGAAGTAGAAGGCTGATTTTCGAATCCATGCGAAGCAAATGGTTTGGCTTCAAATACTTGTGATACACTTGATTTAGCTTCAACAGAATGCGAAATAAACGAGGTAGCTTCAAGTCCATGCGAACACATGATTTACCATCTAATAAATGCGAAGTAGAAGGCTGAGCTTCGAATCCATGCGAAGCAAATGGTTTGGCTTCAAATACTTGTGATACACTTGATTTAGCTTCAACAGAATGCGAAACAAACGAGGTAGCTTCAAGTCTATGCGAACACATGATTTAGCTTCAAATCAATGCGAGGTAGGAGGCTTATCTTCGAATCCATGCGAATCAAATGGTTTAGCTTCGAATACTTGTGATATACATGACTTAGCTTCAACAGAATGCGAAACAAACGAGTTAGCTTCAAATCCATGCGAAACGCATGATTTACCATCTAATAAATGCGAAGTAGAAGGCTGATCTTCGAATCCATGCGAAGCAAATGGTTTGGCTTCAAATACTTGTGATACACTTGATTTAGCTTCAACAGCATGCGAAGCAAACGAGTTAGCTTCAAATCCATGCGAACACATGATTTAGCTTCAAATCAATGCGAGGTAGGAGGTTTATCTTCGAATCCATGCGAAACAAATGGTTTAGCTTCAAATACTTGTGATATACATGACTTAGCTTCAACAGCATGCGAAACAAACGAGTTAGCTTCAAATCCATGCGAAACACATGATTTAGCTTCAAATCAATGCGAATTAGAAGGGTTATTTTCGAATCCATGCGAAACATATGATATAGCTTCAAATACTTGTGATATACATGATTTAGCTTCAACAACATGCTAAACAAACGAGTTAGCTTCAAGTCCAAACGAAAAACATGATTTAGTATGAAGTCAACGCGAAGTAGATGGCTTTGCTTCAAATCCATGCGAAACGAATGATTTAGCTTCACGTACTTGTTAATATAAGTGATATAGCTTCAAATGCAGGCGAAACAAACGAGTTAACTTCAAACCCATGCTAAACACATGATTTAGCATCTAATCAATGCGAAGTAGAGGCTAATATTCGAATCCAGGCGAAACAAATGGTTTAGCCGCAAATACTTGTGATATACATGATTCAGCTTCAACTGCATGCGAAACAATCGAATCAGCTTCAAATCCATGCGGAACACATGATTTAGCTTCAAATCAATGCGAAGTGGAAGGCTTATCTTCGAATCCATGCGAAACAAATGGTTTAGCTTCAAATACTTGTGATACACTTGATTTAGATTCAACAGCGTGCGAAGCAAACGAGTTAGCTTCAAATCCATGCGAACACATGATTTAGCTTCAAATCAATGCGAAGTAGGAGGCTTATCTTCGAATCCATGCGAAACAAATGGTTTAGCTTCAAATACTTGTGATATACATGATTTAGCTTCAACAGCATGCGAAACAAACGAGTTAGCTTCAAATCCATGCGAAACACATGATTTAGATTAAAATGAATGCGAAGTAGAAGGGTTACCTTCGAATCCATGCGAAACAAATGGTTTAGCCGCAAATACTTGTGATATACATGATTCAGCTTCAACTGCATGCGAAACAAACGAGTCAGCTTCATATCCATGCGGAACACATGATTTAGTTTCAAATCAATGCGAAGTGGAAGGCTTATCTTCGAATCCATGCGAAACGAATAGTTTAGCTTCAAATACTTTTGATATACATGATTCAGCTTCAACTGCCTGCGAAACAAACGAGTTAGCTTCTAATCCATGCGAAACACATGAATAAGCATCGAGTCAACGCGAAGTTGATGGCTTAGCTTCAAATCCATGCAAAACGAATGATTTAGCTTCACATACTTGAAAATATAAGTGATATGGCTTCAAATGCATGCGAAACAAACGAGTCAGCTTCAAATCCATGCGGAACACATGATTTAGTTTCAAATCAATGCGAAGTGGAATGCTTATCTTCGAATCCATGCGAAACGAATAGTTTAGCTTCAAATACTTTTGATATACATGAATCAGCTTCAACTGCCTGCGAAACAAACGAGTTAGCTTCAAATCCATGCGAAACACATGAATAAGCATCAAGTCAACGCGAAGTTGATGGCTTAGCTTCAAATCCATGCAAAACGAATGATTTAGCTTCACATACTTGAAAATATAAGTGATATAGCTTCAAATGCAGGCGAAACAAACGAGTCAGCTTCAAACCCATGCTAACCACATGATTTAGCATCTAATCAATGCGAAGTAGAAATCTAATCTTCGAATCCATGCGAAACAAACGGTTTAGCTTCAAATACTTGTGATATGCATGATTTAGCTTCAACAGTATGCGAAACAAACGAGTTAGCTTCAAATCCATGCGAAACGCATGATTTACCATCTAATAAATGCGAAGTAGAAGGCTGATCTTCGAATCCATGCGAAGCAAATGGTTTGGCTTCAAATACTTGTGATACACTTGATTTAGCTTCAACAGCATGCGAAGCAAACGAGTTAGCTTCAAGTCCATGCGAACACATGATTTAGCTTCAAATCAATGCGAGGTAGGAGGTTTATCTTCGAATCCATGCGAAACAAATGGTTTAGCTTCAAATACTTGTGATATACATGACTTAGCTTCAACAGCATGCGAAACAAACGAGTTAGCTTCAAATCCATGCGAAACACATGATTTAGCTTCAAATCAATGCGAATTAGAAGGGTTATCTTCGATTCCATGCGAAACATATGATATAGCTTCAAATACTTGTGATATACATGATTTAGCTTCAACAACATGCTAAACAAACGAGTTCGATTCAAATCCATGCGGAACACATGATTTAGTATCAAGTCAACGCGAAGTAGATGGCTTTGCTTCAAATCCATGCGAAACGAATGATTTAGCTTCACGTACTTGTTAATATAAGTGATATAGCTTCAAATGCAGGCGAAACAAACGAGTCAGCTTCAAACCCATGCTAAACACATGATTTAGCATCTAATCAATGCGAAGTAGAAATCTAATCTTCGAATCCATGCGAAACAAACGGTTTAGCTTCAAATACTTGTGATATGCATGATTTAGCTTCAACAGTATGCGAAACAAACGAGTTAGCTTCAAATCCATGCGAAACGCATGATTTACCATCTGATAAATGCGAAGTAGAAGGCTGATCTTCGAATCCATGCGAAGCAAATGGTTTGGCTTCAAATACTTGTGATACACTTGATTTAGCTTCAACAGAATGCGAAACAAACGAGGTAGCTTCAAGTCCATGCGAACACATGATTTAGCTTCAAATCAATGCGAGGTAGGAGGCTTATCTTCGAATCCATGCGAAACAAATGGTTTAGCTTCAAATACTTGTGATATACATGATTTAGCTTCAACAGCATGCGAAACAAACGAGTTAGCTTCAAATCCATCCGAAACACATGATTTAGCTTCAAATCAATGCGAATTAGAAGGGTTATCTTCGATTCCATGCGAAACATATGATATAGCTTCAAATACTTGTGATATACATGATTTAGCTTCAACAGCAAGCGAAACAAACGAGTTCGATTCAAATCCATGCGGAACACATGATTTAGCTTGAAATCAATGCGAAGTGGAAGGCTTATCTTCGAATCCATGCGAAACGAATAGTTTAGCTTCAAATGCTTGTGATATACATGATTTAGCTTCAACAGCATGCGAAAGAAACGAGTTAGCTTCAAATCCATGCGAACACATGATTTAGCTTCAAATCAATGCGATGTAGGAGGCTTATCTTCGAATCCATGCGAATCAAATGGTTTAGCTTCAAATACTTGTGATATACATGACTTAGCTTCAACAGCATGCGAAACAAACGAGTTAGCTTCAAATCCATGCGAAACACAAGATTTAGCTGCAAATCAATGCGAATTAGAAGGGTTATCTTCGAATCCATGCGAAACATATGATATAGCTTCAAATACTTGTGATATACATGATTTAGCTTCAACAACATGCTAAACAAACGAGTTAGCTTCAAGTCCAAACGAAAAACATGATTTAGTATCAAGTCAACGCGAAGTTGATGGCTTTGCTTCAAATCCATGCGAAACGAATGATTTAGCTTCACATACTTGTGAATATAAGTGATATAGCTTCAAATGCAGGCGAAACAAACGAGTTAGCTTCAAACCCATGCTAAACACATGATTTAGCATCTAATCAATGCGAAGTAGAAGGCTAATCTTCGAATCCATGCGAAACAAATGGTTTAGCTTCAAATACTTGTGATACACTTGATTTAGCTTCAATAGCATGCGAAGCAAACGAGTTAGCTTCAAATCCATGCGAAACATATGATTTATCATCTAATCAATGCGAAGTAGAAGGCTGATCTTCGAATCCATGCGAAGCAAATGGATTGGCTTCAAATACTTGTGATACACTTGATTTAGCTTCAACAGAATGCGATACAAACGAGGTAGCTCCAAGTCCATGCGAACACATGATTTAGCTTCAAATCAATGCGAGGTAGGAGGCTTATATTCGAATCCATGCGAAACAAATGGTTTAGCTTCAAATACTTGTGATATACATGACTTAGCTTCAACAGCATGCGAAACAAACGAGTTAGCTTCAAATCCATGCGAAACACAAAACTTAGCTTCAAATCAATGCGAATTAGAAGGGTTATCTTCGAATACATGCGAAACATATGATATAGCTTCAAATACTTGTGATATACATGATTTAGTTTCAACAACATGCTAAACAAACGAGTTAGCTTCAAGTCCAAACGAAAAACATGATTTAGCTTCAAATCAATGCGAAGTGGAAGGCTTATCTTCGAATCCATGCGAAACGAATAGTTTAGCTTCAAATACTTTTGATATACATGATTCAGATTCAACTGCATGCTAAACAAACGAGTTAGCTTCAAATCCATGCGAGACACATGAATTAGCATCACGTCAACGCGAAGTTGATGGCTTAGCTTCAAATCCATGCAAAACGAATGATTTAGCTTCGCATACTTGAAAATATAAGTGATATGACTTCAAATGCAGGCGAAACAAACGAGTTAGCTTCAAACCCATGCGAAACACATGATTTAGCATCTAATCAATGCGAAGTAGAAGGCTGACCTTCGAATCCATGCGAAGCAAATGGTTTAGCATCAAATACTTGTGATATACATGATTTAGCTTCAACAGCATGCGAAACAAACGAGGTAGCTTCAAGTCCATGCGAACACATGATTTAGCTTGAAATCAATGCGAAGTGGAAGGCTTATCTTCGAATCCGTGCGAAACGAATAGTTTAGCTTCAAATGCTTGTGATATACATGATTCAGCTTCAACTGCATGCGAAACAAAAAAAGTTACCTTCAAATCCATGTGAAACACATGATTTGGATTCAAATACTTGCGATACACTTGATTTAGCTTCAACAGCATGCGAAATAAAGGAGTTAGCTTCAAGTCCAAACGAAAAACATGATTTAGCATCAATTCAACGCGATGTTTATGGCTTAGCTTCAAATCCATGCGTAACGAATGATTTAGCTTCAAATCAATGCGAATTAGAAGGGTTATCTTCGAATTCATGCGAATCATATGAAATAGCTTCAAATACTTGTGATATACATGATTTAGCTTCAACAGCATGCGAAAGAAGCGAGTTAGCTTCAAATCCATGCGAACACATGATTTAGCTTCAAATCAATGCGATGTAGGAGGCTTATCTTCGAATCCATGCGAATCAAATGGTTTAGCTTCAAATACTTGTGATATACATGACTTAGCTTCAACAGCATGCGAAACAAACGAGTTAGCTTCAAATCCATGCGAAACACAAGATTTAGCTTCAAATCAATGCGAATTAGAAGGGTTATCTTCGAATCCATGCGAAACATATGATATAGCTTCAAATACTTGTGATATACATGATTTAGCTTCAACAACATGCTAAACAAACGAGTTAGCTTCAAGTCCAAACGAAAAACATGATTTAGTATCAAGTCAACGCGAAGTTGATGGCTTTGCTTCAAATCCATGCGAAACGAATGATTTAGCTTCACATACTTGTGAATATAAGTGATATAGCTTCAAATGCAGGCGAAACAAACGAGTTAGCTTCAAACCCATGCTAAACACATGATTTAGCATCTAATCAATGCGAAGTAGAAGGCTAATCTTCGAATCCATGCGAAACAAATGGTTTAGCTTCAAATACTTGTGATACACTTGATTTAGCTTCAATAGCATGCGAAGCAAATGAGTTAGCTTCAAATCCATGCGAAACATATGATTTATCATCTAATCAATGCGAAGTAGAAGGCTGATCTTCGAATCCATGCGAAGCAAATGGATTGGCTTCAAATACTTGTGATACACTTGATTTAGCTTCAACAGAATGCGAAACAAACGAGGTAGCTCCAAGTCCATGCGAACACATGATTTAGCTTCAAATCAATGCGAGGTAGGAGGCTCATATTCGAATCCATGCGAAACAAATGGTTTAGCTTCAAATACTTGTGATATACATGATTTAGCTTCAACAACATGCTAAACAAACGAGTTAGCTTCAAGTCCAAACGAAAAACATGATTTAGTATCAAGTCAACGCGAAGTAGATGGCTTTGCTTCAAATCCATGCGAAACGAATGATTTAGCTTCACATACTTGTTAATATAAGTGATATAGCTTCAAATGCAGGCGAAACAAACGAGTTAACTTCAAACCCATGCTAAACACATGATTTAGCATCTAATCAATGCGAAGTAGAGGCTAATATTCGAATCCATGCGAAGCAAATGGTGTAGCTTCAAATACTTGTGATATACATGATTTAGCTTCAACAGCATACGAAATAAACGAGTTAGATTCAAATGCATGCGAAACACATGATTTAACTTGAAATCAATGCGAAGTAGAAGGGTTATCTTCGAATCCATGCGAAACAAATGGTTTAGCTGCAAATACTTGTGATACACTTGATTTAGCTTCAACAGCATGCGAAACAAACGAGTTAGACTCAAATCCATGCGAAACACATGATTTAGCTTCAAATCAATGCGAAGTAGAAGGCTTATCTTCGAATCCATGCGAAACAAATGGATTAGCTCCATATACTTGTGATACACATGATTTTTAGCTTCAACAGCATACGAAATAAACGAGTTAGATTCAAATCCATGCGAAACACATGATTTAACTTGAAATCAATGCGAAGTAGAAGGGTTATCTTCGAATCCATGCGTAACAAACGGTTTAGCTGCAAATAATTGTGATATACACGATTTAGCTTCAACAGCATGCGAAACAAACGAGTTAGATTCAAATCCATGCGAACACATGATTTAGCTTCAAATCAATGCGAAGTAGAAGGCTTATGTTCGAATCCAAGCGAAACAATTGGATTAGCTTCATATACTTGCGATATACATGATTTAGCTTCAACAGCATGCGAAATAAACGAGTTGGATTCAAATCCATGCGAAACACATGATTTATCTTCAAATCAATGCGAAGTAGATGCACTATCTTCGAATGCATGCGAAACAAATGGTTTAGCTTCAAATACTTGTGATGTACATGATTTAGCTTCAACAGAATGCGAAACAAACGAGTTAGCTTCAAATCCATGCGAAACACATGATTTAGCATCTAATAAATGCGAAGTAGAAGGCTGATCTTCGAATCCATGCGAAGCAAATGGTTTGGCTTCAAATACTTGTGATACCCTTGATTTAGCTTCAACAGCATGCGAATCAAACGAGTTGGATTCAAATCCTTGCGAAACACATGATTTAGCTTCAAATCAATGCAAAGTACATGGGTTATCATCGAATCCATGCGAAACAAATTGTTTAACTTCAAATACTTGTGATATACATGATTTAGCTTCAACAGCAAGCGAAACAAACGAGTTCGATTCAAATCCATGCGGAACACATGATTTAGCTTGAAATCAATGCGAAGTGGAAGGCTTATCTTCGAATCCATGCGAAACGAATAGTTTAGCTTCAAATGCTTGTGATATACATGATTCAGCTTCAACTGCATGCGAAACAAAAAAAGTTACCGTCAAATCCATGTGAAACACATGATTTGGATTCAAATACTTGTGATACACTTGATTTAGCTTCAACAGCATGCGAAATAAAGGAGTTAGCTTCAAGTCCAAACGAAAAACATGATTTAGCATCAATTCAACGCGGAGTTTATGGCTTAGCTTCAAATCCATGCGTAACGAATGATTTAGCTTCAAATCAATGCGAATTAGAAGGGTTATCTTCGAATCCATGCGAAACATATGAAATAGCTTCAAATACTTGTGATATACATGATTTAGCTTCAACAGCATGCGAAAGAAACGAGTTAGCTTCAAATCCATGCGAACACATGATTTAGCTTCAAATCAATGCGATGTAGGAGGCTTATCTTCGAATCCATGCGAATCAAATGGTTTAGCTTCAAATACTTGTGATATACATGACTTAGCTTCAACAGCATGCGAAACAAACGAGTTAGCTTCAAATCCATGCGAAACACAAGATTTAGCTTCAAATCAATGCGAATTAGAAGGGTTATCTTCGAATCCATGCGAAACATATGATATAGCTTCAAATACTTGTGATATACATGATTTAGCTTCAACAACATGCTAAACAAACGAGTTAGCTTCAAGTCCAAACGAAAAACATGATTTAGTATCAAGTCAACGCGAAGTTGATGGCTTTGCTTCAAATCCATGCGAAACGAATGATTTAGCTTCACATACTTGTGAATATAAGTGATATAGCTTCAAATGCAGGCGAAACAAACGAGTTAGCTTCAAACCCATGCTAAACACATGATTTAGCATCTAATCAATGCGAAGTAGAAGGCTAATCTTCGAATCCATGCGAAACAAATGGTTTAGCTTCAAATACTTGTGATACACTTGATTTAGCTTCAATTGCATGCGAAGCAAACGAGTTAGCTTCAAATCCATGCGAAACATATGATTTATCATCTAATCAATGCGAAGTAGAAGGCTGATCTTCGAATCCATGCGAAGCAAATGGATTGGCTTCAAATACTTGTGATACACTTGATTTAGCTTCAACAGAATGCGAAACAAACGAGGTAGCTCCAAGCCCATGCGAACACATGATTTAGCTTCAAATCAATGCGAGGTAGGAGGCTTATATTCGAATCCATGCGAAACAAATGGTTTAGCTTCAAATATTTGTGATATACATGACTTAGCTTCAACAGCATGCGAAACAAACGAGTTAGCTTCAAATCCATGCGAAACACAAAATTTAGCTTCAAATCAATGCGAATTAGAAGGGTTATATTCGAATACATGCGAAACATATGATATAGCTTCAAATACTTGTGATATACATGATTTAGCTTCAACAACATGCGAAACAAACGAGTTAGCTTCAAATCCATGCGAAACACAAGATTTAGCTTCAAATCAATACGAATTAGAAGGGTTATCTTCGAATCCATGCGAAACATATGATATAGCTTCAAATACTTGTGATATACATGACTTAGCTTCAACAGAATGCGAAACAAACGAGTTAGCTTCAAATCCATGCGTAACGCATGATTTACCATCTAATAAATGCGAAGTAGAAGGCTGATTTTCGAATCCATGCGAAGCAAATGGTTTGGCTTCAAATACTTGTGATACACTTGATTTAGCTTCAACAGAATGCGAAATAAACGAGGTAGCTTCAAGTCCATGCGAACACATGATTTACCATCTAATAAATGCGAAGTAGAAGGCTGAGCTTCGAATCCATGCGAAGCAAATGGTTTGGCTTCAAATACTTGTGATACACTTGATTTAGCTTCAACAGAATGCGAAACAAACGAGGTAGCTTCAAGTCTATGCGAACACATGATTTAGCTTCAAATCAATGCGAGGTAGGAGGCTTATCTTCGAATCCATGCGAAACAAATGGTTTAGCTTCAAATACTTGTGATATACGTGACTTAGCTTCAACAGAATGCGAAACAAACGAGTTAGCTTCAAATCCATGCGAAACGCATGATTTACCATCTAATAAATGCGAAGTAGAAGGCTGATCTTCGAATCCATGCGAAGCAAATGGTTTGGCTTCAAATACTTGTGATACACTTGATTTAGCTTCAACAGAATGCGAAACAAACGAGGTAGCTTCAAGTCCATGCGAACACATGATTTAGCTTCAAATCAATGCGAGGTGGGAGGTTTATCTTCGAATCCATGCGAAACAAATGGTTTAGCTTCAAATACTTGTGATATACATGACTTAGCTTCAACAGCATGCGAAACAAACGAGTTAGCTTCAAATCCATGCGAAACACAAGATTTAGCTTCAAATCAATACGAATTAGAAGGGTTATCTTCGAATCCATGCGAAACATATGATATAGCTTCAAATACTTGTGATATACATGATTTAGCTTCAACAGAATGCGAAACAAACGAGTTAGCTTCAAATCCATGCGTAACGCATGATTTACCATCTAATAAATGCGAAGTAGAAGGCTGATTTTCGAATCCATGCGAAGCAAATGGTTTGGCTTCAAATACTTGTGATACACTTGATTTAGCTTCAACAGAATGCGAAATAAACGAGGTAGCTTCAAGTCCATGCGAACACATGATTTACCATCTAATAAATGCGAAGTAGAAGGCTGAGCTTCGAATCCATGCGAAGCAAATGGTTTGGCTTCAAATACTTGTGATACACTTGATTTAGCTTCAACAGAATGCGAAACAAACGAGGTAGCTTCAAGTCTATGCGAACACATGATTTAGCTTCAAATCAATGCGAGGTAGGAGGCTTATCTTCGAATCCATGCGAATCAAATGGTTTAGCTTCAAATACTTGTGATATACATGACTTAGCTTCAACAGAATGCGAAACAAACGAGTTAGCTTCAAATCCATGCGAAACGCATGATTTACCATCTAATAAATGCGAAGTAGAAGGCTGATCTTCGAATCCATGCGAAGCAAATGGTTTGGCTTCAAATACTTGTGATACACTTGATTTAGCTTCAACAGAATGCGAAACAAACGAGGTAGCTTCAAGTCCATGCGAACACATGATTTAGCTTCAAATCAATGCGAGGTGGGAGGTTTATCTTCGAATCCATGCGAAACAAATGGTTTAGCTTCAAATACTTGTGATATACATGACTTAGCTTCAACAGCATGCGAAACAAACGAGTTAGCTTCAAATCCATGAGAAACACATGATTTAGCTTCAAATCAATACGAATTAGAAGGGTTATCTTCGAATCCATGCGAAACATATGATATAGCTTCAAATACTTGTGATATACATGATTTAGCTTCAACAGAATGCGAAACAAACGAGTTAGCTTCAAATCCATGCGTAACGCATGATTTACCATCTAATAAATGCGAAGTAGAAGGCTGATTTTCGAATCCATGCGAAGCAAATGGTTTGGCTTCAAATACTTGTGATACACTTGATTTAGCTTCAACAGAATGCGAAATAAACGAGGTAGCTTCAAGTCCATGCGAACACATGATTTACCATCTAATAAATGCGAAGTAGAAGGCTGAGCTTCGAATCCATGCGAAGCAAATGGTTTGGCTTCAAATACTTGTGATACACTTGATTTAGCTTCAACAGAATGCGAAACAAACGAGGGAGCTTCAAGTCTATGCGAACACATGATTTAGCTTCAAATCAACGCGAGGTAGGAGGCTTATCTTCGAATCCATGCGAAACAAATGGTTTAGCTTCAAATACTTGTGATATACATGACTTAGCTTCAACAGCATGCGAAACAAACGAGTTAGCTTCAAATCCATGCGAAACACATGATTTAGCTTCAAATCAATGCGAATTAGAAGGGTTATCTTCGAATCCATGCGAAACATATGATATAGCTTCAAATACTTGTGATATACATGATTTAGCTTCAACAACATGCTAAACAAACGAGTTAGCTTCAAGTCCAAACGAAAAACATGATTTAGTATCAAGTCAACGCGAAGTAGATGGCTTTGCTTCAAATCCATGCGAAACGAATGATTTAGCTTCACATACTTGTTAATATAAGTGATATAGCTTCAAATGCAGGCGAAACAAACGAGTTAACTTCAAACCCATGCTAAACACATGATTTAGCATCTAATCAATGCGAAGTAGAGGCTAATATTCGAATCCATGCGAAACAAATGGTTTAGCCGCAAATACTTGTGATATACATGATTCAGCTTCAACTGCATGCGAAACAACCGAATCAGCTTCAAATCCATGCGGAACACATGATTTAGCTTCAAATCAATGCGAAGTGGAAGGCTTATCTTCGAATCCATGCGAAACAAATGGTTTAGCTTCAAATACTTGTGATACACTTGATTTAGATTCAACAGCATGCGAAGCAAACGAGTTAGCTTCAAATCCATGCGAACACATGATTTAGCTTCAAATCAATGCGAAGTAGGAGGCTTATCTTCGAATCCATGCGAAACAAATGGTTTAGCTTCAAATACTTGTGATATACATGATTTAGCTTCAACAGCATGCGAAACAAACGAGTTAGCTTCAAATCCATGCGAAACACATGATTTAGCTACAAATCAATGCGAAGTAGGAGGCTTATCTTCGAATCCATGCGAAACAAATGGTTTAGCTTCATATACTTGTGATATACATGATTTAGCTTCAACAGCCTGCGAAACAAACGAGTTAGCTTCAAATCCATGCGGAACACATGATTTAGCTTCAAATCAATGCGAAGTGGAAGGCTTATCTTCGAATCCATGCGAAACGAATAGTTTAGCTTCAAATTCTTGTGATATACATGATTCAGCTTCAACTGCATGCGAAACAAACGAGTTAGCTTCAAATCCATGCGAAACACATGATTTAGCATCTAATAACTGCGAAGTAGAAGGCCGATCTACGAATACATGCGAAGCAAATGGTTTAGCTTCAAATACTTGTGATACACTTGATTTAGCTTGAACAGCGTGCGGAACAAACGAGTTAGAATCAAATCCGTGCGAACACATGATTTAGTTTCAAATCAATGCGAAGTAGGAGGCTTATCTTCGAATCCATGCGAAACAAATGGTTTTGCTTCAAATACTTGCGATATACATGATATAGCTTCAACTGCATGCGAAACAAACGAGTTAGCTTCAAATCCATGCGAAACACATGATTTAGCATCAAATCAATGCGAAGTAGACGGCTGATCTTCGAATCCATGCGAAACTAATGGTATAGCTTCAAATACTTATGATATACATGATTTAGCTTCAACTGCATGCGAAACAAACGAGTTAGCTTCAAATCCATGTGAAACACATGATTTAGCATCAAATGAATGCGAAGTAGAAGGGTTATCTTCGAATCCATGCGAAACAAATGATATAGCTTCAAATACTTGTGATATACATGATTTAGTTTCAACAGCATGCGAAACAAACGAGTTAGATTCAAATCCATGCGAACACATGATTTAGCTTCAAATCAATTTCGAGGTAGGAGGCTTATCTTCGAATCCATGCGAAACAAATGCTTTAGCTTCAAATACTTGTAATATACATGATTTAGCTTCAACAGAATGCGAAACAAACGAGTTAGCTTCAAATCCATGCGAAACGCATGATTTACCATCTAATAAATGCGAAGTAGAAGGCTGATCTTCGAATCCATGCGAAGCAAATGGTTTGGCTTCAAATACTTGTGATACACTTGATTTAGCTTCAACAGAATGCGAAACAAACGAGGTAGCTTCAAGTCCATGCGAACACATGGTTTAGCTTCAAATCAATGCGAGGTGGGAGGTTTATCTTCGAATCCATGCGAAACAAATGGTTTAGCTTCAAATACTTGTGATATACATGACTTAGCTTCAACAGCATGCGAAACAAACGAGTTAGCTTCAAATCCATGCGAAACACATGATTTAGCTTCAAATCAATGCGAATTAGAAGGGTTATCTTCGAATCCATGCGAAACATATGATATAGCTTCAAATACTTGTGATATACATGATTTAGCTTCAACAACATGCTAAACAAACGAGTTAGCTTCAAGTCCAAACGAAAAACATGATTTAGTATCAAGTCAACGCGAAGTAGATGGCTTTGCTTCAAATCCATGCGAAACGAATGATTTAGCTTCACATACTTGTTAATATAAGTGATATAGCTTCAAATGCAGGCGAAACAAACGAGTTAACTTCAAACCCATGCTAAACACATGATTTAGCATCTAATCAATGCGAAGTAGAGGCTAATATTCGAATCCATGCGAAACAAATGGTTTAGCCGCAAATACTTGTGATATACATGATTCAGCTTCAACTGCATGCGAAACAACCGAATCAGCTTCAAATCCATGCGGAACACATGATTTAGCTTCAAATCAATGCGAAGTGGAAGGCTTATCTTCGAATCCATGCGAAACAAATGGTTTAGCTTCAAATACTTGTGATACACTTGATTTAGATTCAACAGCATGCGAAGCAAACGAGTTAGCTTCAAATCCATGCGAACACATGATTTAGCTTCAAATCAATGCGAAGTAGGAGGCTTATCTTCGAATCCATGCGAAACAAATGGTTTAGCTTCAAATACTTGTGATATACATGATTTAGCTTCAACAGCATGCGAAACAAACGAGTTAGCTTCAAATCCATGCGAAACACATGATTTAGATTAAAATCAATGCGAAGTAGAAGGGTTACCTTCGAATCCATGCGAAACAAATGGTTTAGCCGCAAATACTTGTGATATACATGATTCAGCTTCAACTGCATGCGAAACAAACGAGTCAGCTTCAAATCCATGCGGAACACATGATTTAGTTTCAAATCAATGCGAAGTGGAAGGCTTATCTTCGAATCCATGCGAAACGAATAGTTTAGCTTCAAATACTTTTGATATACATGATTCAGCTTCAACTGCCTGCGAAACAAACGAGTTAGCTTCAAATCCATGCGAAACACATGAATAAGCATCAAGTCAACGCGAAGTTGATGGCTTAGCTTCAAATCCATGCAAAACGAATGATTTAGCTTCACATACTTGAAAATATAAGTGATATGGCTTCAAATGCATGCGAAACAAACGAGTCAGCTTCAAATCCATGCGGAACACATGATTTAGTTTCAAATCAATGCGAAGTGGAATGCTTATCTTCGAATCAATGCGAAACGAATAGTTTAGCTTCAAATACTTTTGATATACATGATTCAGCTTCAACTGCCTGCGAAACAAACGAGTTAGCTTCAAATCCATGCGAAACACATGAATAAGCATCAAGTCAACGCGAAGTTGATGGCTTAGCTTCAAATCCATGCAAAACGAATGATTTAGCTTCACATACTTGAAAATATAAGTGATATGGCTTCAAATGCAGGCGAAACAAACGAGTTAGCTTCAAACCCATGCGAAACACATGATTTAGCATCTAATCAATGCGAAGTAGAAGGCTGATCTTCGAATCCATGCGAAGCAAATGGTGTAGCTTCAAATACTTGTGATATACATGATTTAGTTTCAACGGCATGCGAAACAAACGAGTTAGATTCAAATCCATGCGAAACACATGATGTAGCTTCAAATCAATGCGAAGTAGAAGGGTTACCTTCGAATCCATGCGAAACAAATGGTTTAGCAGCAAATACTTGTGATATACATGTTTTAGCTTCAACTGCATGCGAAACAAACGAGGTAGCTTCAAGTCCATGCGATCACATGATTTAGCTTCAAATCAATGCGAGGTAGGAGGCTTATCTTCGAATCCATGCGAAACAAATGGTTTAGCTTCAAATACTTGTGATACACTTGATTTAGCTTCAACAGCATGCGAAGCAAACGAGTTAGCTTCAAATCCATGCGAACACATGATTTAGCTACAAATCAATGCGAAGTAGGAGGCTTATCTTCGAATCCATGCGAAACAAATGGTTTAGCTTCAAATACTTGTGATATACATGATTTAGCTTCAACAGCCTGCGAAACAAACGAGTTAGCTTCAAATCCATGCGGAACACATGATTTAGCTTCAAATCAATGCGAAGTAGGAGGCTTATCTTCGAATCCATGCGAAACAAATGGTTTAGCTTCAAATATTTGTGATATACATGATTTAGCTTCAACAGCATGCGAAACAAACGAGTTAGCTTGAAATCCATGCGAAACACATGATTTAGATTAAAATCAGTGCGAAGTAGAAGGGTTACCTTCGAATCCATGCGAAACAAATGGTTTAGCCGCAAATACTTGTGATATACATGATTCAGCTTCAACTGCATGCGAAACAAACGAGTCAGCTTCAAATCCATGCGGAACACATGATTTAGCTTCAAATCAATGCGAAGTGGAAGGCTTATCTTCGAATCCATGCGAAACGAATAGTTTAGCTTCAAATACTTTTAATATACATGATTCAGCTTCAACTGCCTGCGAAACAAACGAGTTAGCTTCAAATCCATGCGAAACACATGATTTATCATCAAGTCAACGCGAAATTGATGGCTTAGCTTCAAATCCATGCAAAACGAATGATTTAGCTTCACATATTTGAAAATATAAGTGATATGGCTTCAAATGCAGGCGAAACAAACGAGTTAGCTTCAAACCCTTGCGATACACATGATTTAGCATCTAATCAATGCGAAGTAGAAGGCTGATCTTCGAATCCATGCGAAGCAAAGGGTTTAGCTTCAAATACTTGTGATATACATGATTTAGGTTCAACAGCATGCGAAACAAACGAGTTAGATTCAAATCCATGCGAAACGCATGATTTACCATCTAATAAATGCGAATTAGAAGGGTTATCTTGGAATCCATGCGAAACAAATGGTTTAGCCGCAAATACTTGTGATATACATGATTCAGCTTCAACTGCATGCGAAACAAACGAGTCAGCTTCAAATCCATGCGGAACACATGATTTAGCTTCAAATCAATGCGAAGTGGAAGGCTTATCTTCGAATCCATGCGAAACGAATAGTTTAGCTTCAAATACTTTTGATATACATGATTCAGCTTCAACTGCCTGCGAAACAAACGAGTTAGCTTCAAATCCATTCGAAACACATGAATAAGCATCAAGTCAACGCGAAGTTGATGGCTTAGCTTCAAATCCATGCAAAACGAATGATTTATCTTCACATACTTGAAAATATAAGTGATATGGCTTCAAATGCAGGCGAAACAAACGAGTTAGCTTCAAACCCATGCGAAACACATGATTTAGCATCTAATCAATGCGAAGTAGAAGGCTGATCTTCGAATCCGTGCGAAGCAAATGGTTTAGCTTCAAATACTTGTGATATACATGATTCAGCTTCAACTGCATGCGAAACAAACGAGTTAGCTTCAAATCCATGCGGAACACATGATTTAGCTTCAAATCAATGCGAAGTGGAAGGCTTATATTCGAATCCATGCGAAACGAATAGTTTATCTTCAAATACTTTTGATATACATGATTCAGCTTCAACTGCCTAGGAAACAAACGAGTTAGCTTCAAATCCATGCGAAACACATGATTTATCATCAAGTCAACGCGAAGTTGATGGCTTAGCTTCAAATCCATGCAAAACGAATGATTTAGCTTCACATATTTGAAAATATAAGTGATATGGATTCAAATGCTGGCGAAACAAACGAGTTAGCTTCAAACCCTTGCGATACACATGATTTAGCATCTAATCAATGCGAAGTAGAAGGCTGATCTTCGAATCCATGCGAAGCAAATGGTTTAGCTTCAAATACTTTTGATATACATGATTCAGCTTCAACTGCCTGCGAAACAAACGAGTTAGCTTCAAATCCATGCGAAACACATGAATAAGCATCAAGTCAACGCGAAGTTGATGGCTTAGCTTCAAATCCATGCAAAACGAATGATTTAGCTTCACATACTTGAAAATATAAGTGATATGGCTTCAAATGCAGGCGAAACAAACGAGTTAGCTTCAAACCCATGCGAAACACATGATTTAGCATCTAATCAATGCGATGTAGAAGGCTGATCTTCGAATCCATGCGAAGCAAATGGTTTAGCTTCAAATACTTGTGATATACATGATTCAGCTTCAACTGCATGCGAAACAAACGAGTTATCTTCAAATCCATGCGGAACACATGATTTAGCTTCAAATCAATGCGAAGTGGAAGGCTTATATTCGAATCCATGCGAAACGAATAGTTTATCTTCAAATACTTCTGATATACATGATTCAGCTTCAACTGCCTAGGAAACAAACGAGTTAGCTTCAAACCCTTGCGATACACATGATTTAGCATCTAATCAATGCGAAGTAGAAGGCTGATCGTCGAATCCATGCGAAGCAAATAGTTTAGCTTCAAATACTTGTGATATACATGATTTCGCTTCAACAGCCTGCGAAACAAACGAGTTAGCTTGAAATCCATGCGAAACACATGATTTAGATTAAAATCAATGCGAAGTAGAAGGGTTACCTTCGAATCCATGCGAAACAAATGGTTTAGCCGCAAATACTTGTGATATACATGATTCAGCTTCAACTGCATGCGAAACAAACGAGTCAGCTTCAAATCCATGCGGAACACATGATTTAGCTTCAAATCAATGCGAAGTGGAAGGCTTATCTTCGAATCCATGCGAAACGAATAGTTTAGCTTCAAATACTTTTGATATACATGATTCAGCTTCAACTGCCTGCGAAACAAACGAGTTAGCTTCAAATCCATGCAAAACGAATGATTTAGCTTCACATACTTGAAAATATAAGTGATATGGCTTCAAATGCAGGCGAAACAAACGAGTTAGCTTCAAACCCTTGCGATACACATGATTTAGCATCTAATCAATGCGAAGTAGAAGGCTGATCTTCGAATCCATGCGAAGCAAATGGTTTAGCTTCAAATACTTGTGATATACATGATTTAGTTTCAACAGCATGCGAAACAAACGAGTTAGATTCAAATCTATGCGAAACACATGATTTAGCTTCAAATCAATGCGAACTAGAAGGGTTACCTTCGAATCCATGCGAAACAAATCCTTTAGCCGCAAATACTTGTGATATACATGATTCAGCTTCAACTGCATGCGAAACAAACGAGTCAGCTTCAAATCCATGCGGAACACATGATTTAGCTTCAAATCAATGCGAAGTGGAAGGCTTATCTTCGAATCCATGCGAAACGAATAGTTTAGCTTCAAATACTTTTGATATACATGATTCAGCTTCAACTGCCTGCGAAACAAACGAGTTAGCTTCAAATCCATGCGAAACACATGAATAAGCATCAAGTCAACGCGAAGTTGATGGCTTAGCTTCAAATCCATGCAAAACGAATGATTTAGCTTCACATACTTGAAAATATAAGTGATATGGCTTCAAATGCAGGCGAAACAAACGAGTTAGCTTCAAACCCATGCGAAACACATGATTTAGCATCTAATCAATGCGATGTAGAAGGCTGATCTTCGAATCCATGCGAAGCAAATGGTTTAGCTTCAAATACTTGTGATATACATGATTCAGCTTCAACTGCATGCGAAACAAACGAGTTATCTTCAAATCCATGCGGAACACATGATTTAGCTTCAAATCAATGCGAAGTGGAAGGCTTATATTCGAATCCATGCGAAACGAATAGTTTATCTTCAAATACTTCTGATATACATGATTCAGCTTCAACTGCCTAGGAAACAAACGAGTTAGCTTCAAATCCATGCGAAACACATGATTTATCATCAAGTCAACGCGAAGTTGATGGCTTAGCTTCAAATCCATGCGAAACACATGATTTAGCTTCAAATCAATGCGAAACGAATTATTTGGCTTCAAATACTTGCGAATATAAGTGATATAGATTCAACTGCATGTCAAACAATCGAGTTATCTTCAAATCCATGCGAATCACATGATTTACCTTCAAATCAATGCGATGTAGAAGGATTAGCATCAAATCCATGCGAAACGCATGATTTAGCTTCAAATTCATGCGAAACACATGGCTTAGCTTAATATTCATGCGAAACAGATGGTTTAGATACAGACACTTGTGATAAACATGATTTAGCTTCAACTGCATGAGAAACAAACGAGTTAGCTACAAATACAAGCGAAACACATGATATAGCATCATATTAATGCGAAGGAGGAGGCTTAGCTACAAATCCATGCGAACCGAATGATTTGGCTTCAGTGCTTGCGAATATAAGTGATATAGATTCAAGTGAATGAAATAACTTCAAATGCAGACGAACGATCGAGTTATCTTCAAATTCATGCGAAACACATGATTTAGCTTCAAATCAGTTCGACGTAGAAGGCACAGCCTCAAATCCAAGCGAAACAAATGGTATAGATTCAGATACTTTTGATAAACATGATTTAGCTTTAAATCGTGCGAAGTAGAAGGCTTATCTTCGAATAAATGCGAAACTAATGGTTTAGCTTCAAATACCTGTGATATACATGATATAGCTTCAACTGCATGCGAAACAAACGAGTTAGCTTCAAATCCAAGCGAATCACATGATTTAGCTTCAAATCAATGCGATGTAGAAGGCTGATCACAGAATCCACTCGAAACAGATTGTTTAGCTTCAAATCCATGCGAAACACATGATTTTGCTTTAAATCAATGCGAAGTAGAAGGCTTATCTTCGAATCCATGCGAAACAAATTGTTTAGCTTCAAATACTTGTGATATACATGATTTACATTCAACAGCATGCGAAACAAACGAGTTAGCCTCAAATCCAAATGAAACACATGATTTAGCATCAAATCAATGCGAAGTAGAAGGCTTATCTTCGAATCCATGCGAAACAAATGGTTTAGCTTCAAATACTTGTGATATACATGATTTAGCTTCAAATGCAGGCGAAACAAACGAGTTAGCTTCAAATCCATGCGAACCACATGATTTAGCTTCAAATCATTGCGAAGCAGAAGGCATAGCTTCAAATCCATGCGAAACGTATGATTTAGCTTTAAATACTTGCTAATATAAATGATATAGCTTCAAATGCAGGAGAAACAAACGAGTGAGCTTCAAATCCAAGCGAAACACATGATTTAACTTCAAATCAATGCGAAGTAGAAGGCTTAGCTTCAAATTCTTGCGAAACAAATGGTTTAGCTTCAAAATCTTGTGATATACATGATTTAGCTTCAACTGTGTGCGAAACAAACGAGTTAGCTTCAAATACAAGCGAAACACATGATTTAATTTCAAATCAATACGAAGAAGTAGGCTTAGCTTCAAATCCATGCGAAACAAATGGTTTAGCTTGAAATACTTGTGATATACATGATTTAGCTTCAACTGCATGCCAAACAACGAGTTAGCTGCAAATCCAAGGGAAACACATGATTTAGCTTCAAATCATTGCGAAGCAGAAGGCATAGCTTCAAATCCATGCGAAACGTATGATTTAGCTTTAAATACTTGCTAATATAAATGATTTAGCTTCAAATGCAGGAGAAACAAACGAGTGAGCTTCAAATCCATGCGATACACATGATTTAGCTTCAAATCAATGCGAAGTTGAAGGCTTAGCTTCAAATCAATGCGAATCAAATGGTTTAGCTTCAAAAACTTGTGATATACATGATTTAGCTTAAAGTGCAGGCGAAACAAACGAGTCAGCTTCAAATCCAAGCGAAACACATGATTTAATTTCAAATCAATACGAAGAAGTAGGCTTAGCTTCAAATCCATGCGAAACAAATGGTTTAGCTTGAAATACTTGTGATATACATGATTTAGCTTCAACTGCATGCCAAACAACGAGTTAGCTGCAAATCCAAGGGAAACACATGATTTAGCTTCAAATCCATGCGATACACATGATTTAGCTTCAAATCAATGCGAAGTAGAAGGCTTATCTTTGAATCCATGCAAAACAAAGTGATATAGTTTCAAATGCAGACGAAACAAATGAGTTAGCTTCAAGTCCATGCGATACACATGATTTAGCTTCAAATCAATGCGAAGTAGAAGGCTTGTCTACGAATCCATGCAAACAAATGGTTTAGGTTCAAATACTTGTGATATACATGATTTAGCTTCCACTGCATGCGAATCAAGCGAGTTAGCTTCAAATGCAAGCGAAACACATGATTTAGCTCAAATCAATGCGATGTAGAAGGCTTAGCTACAAATACATGAGAAACAAATGATTTATTTTCGGATAATTGCGATATGAGTGATATAACTTCAAATGCAGGCAAAACAAACGGGTTAGCTTAAAATCCATGCGACACGCATGATTTAGCTTCAAATCAATGCGATGTAGAATGCTTATCTACAAATACATGAAAAACAAATGATATATCTTCAGATAATAGCGATATAAGTGATATAGCTTCAAGTGCAGGCGAAACAATCGAGTTAGCTTCATATCAATGCGAAGTAGAACGATTATCTTCAAATCCATGCGAAACAAATGGTATAGCTTCAAATACTTGTGATATACATGATTTAGTTTCAAATGCAGGCGAAACGAACGAGTGAGGTTCAAATCCATGCGAGTCACATGATTTAGCTTCAAATCAATGGGAAGTGGAAGGCTTAGTTTCAAATCCATGCGAATCAAATGGTTTAGCTGTAAATACTTGTGATATACACGATTTAGCTTCAACTGCATACGGAGCAAACGAGTTAGCTTCAAATCCAAGGGAAACAAATGATTTAACTTCAAATCAATGCGAAGTAGAAGGCTTAGCTTCAAATCCATGAGAAACAAATGATTTAGCTTCAGATACTTACGATATA
Source organism: Megalopta genalis (assembly GCF_051020955.1). Lineage (NCBI taxonomy): Eukaryota > Metazoa > Arthropoda > Insecta > Hymenoptera > Halictidae > Megalopta > Megalopta genalis. The sequence goes on along the minus strand of NW_027476308.1, from coordinate 56,223 downwards.
AGTGATATAGCTTCAAATGCAGGCGAAAAAAACGAGTTAGCTTCAAATACAAGCGGAACACATGATTTAGCTTCAAATCAATGCGAAGTGGAAGGCTTATCTTCGAATCCATGCGAAACGAATAGTTTAGCTTCAAATACTTTTGATATACATGATTCAGCTTCAACTGCCTGCGAAACAAACGAGTTAGCTTCAAATCCATGCGAAACACATGAATAAGCATCAAGTCAACGCGAAGTTGATGGCTTAGCTTCAAATCCATGCAAAACGAATGATTTAGCTTCACATACTTGAAAATATAAGTGATATGGCTTCAAATGCAGGCGAAACAAACGAGTTAGCTCCAAACCCATGCGAAACACATGATTTAGCATCTAATCAATGCGATGTAGAAGGCTGATCTTCGAATCCATGCGAAGCAAATGGTTTAGCTTCAAATACTTGTGATATACATGATTCAGCTTCAACTGCATGCGAAACAAACGAGTTATCTTCAAATCCATGCGGAACACATGATTTAGCTTCAAATCAATGCGAAGTGGAAGGCTTATATTCGAATCCATACGAAACGAATAGTTTATCTTCAAATACTTCTGATATACATGATTCAGCTTCAACTGCCTAGGAAACAAACGAGTTAGCTTCAAATCCATGCGAAACACATGATTTATCATCAAGTCAACGCGAAGTTGATGGCTTAGCTTCAAATCCATGCGAAACACATGATTTAGCTTCAAATCAATGCGAAACGAATTATTTGGCTTCAAATACTTGCGAATATAAGTGATATAGATTCAACTGCATGTCAAACAATCGAGTTATCTTCAAATCCATGCGAATCACATGATTTACCTTCAAATCAATGCGAAGTAGAAGGATTAGCATCAAATCCAAGCGAAACGCATGATTTAGCTTCAAATTCATGCGAAACACATGGCTTAGCTTAATATTCATGCGAAACAGATGGTTTAGATACAGACACTTGTGATAAACATGATTTAGCTTCAACTGCATGAGAAACAAACGAGTTAGCTACAAATACAAGCGAAACACATGATATAGCATCATATTAATGCGAAGGAGGAGGCTTAGCTACAAATCCATGCGAACCGAATGATTTGGCTTCAGTGCTTGCGAATATAAGTGATATAGATTCAAGTGAATGAAATAACTTCAAATGCAGACGAACGATCGAGTTATCTTCAAATTCATGCGAAACACATGATTTAGCTTCAAATCAATGCGAAGTAGAAGGCTTAGCTTCAAATCCATGAGAAACAAATGATTTAGCTTCAGATACTTACGATATAAGTGATATAGCTTCAAATGCAGGCGAAAAAAACGAGTTAGCTTCAAATACAAGCGAAACACTTGATTTAGCTACAAATCAATGCGATGTAGATGGTTTAGCTTCAAATTCATGCGAAACAAGTGGTTTAGCATCAAATAATTGTGATGTACATGATTTACCTTCAACTGCATGCGAAACAATCGAGTTAGCTTCAAATGCATGCGAAACACATGATTTAGCTTGAAATCAATGCGAAGTAGATTGCTTATCTTCAAATACATGCGAAACACATGATTTTGCTTTAAATCAATGCGAAGTAGGAGGCTTATCTTCGAATCCATGCGAAACAAATTGTTTAGCTTCAAATACTTGTGATATACATGATTTACATTCAACAGCATGCGAAACAAACGAGTTAGCCTCAAATCCAAATGAAACACATGATTTAGCATCAAATCAATGCGAAGTAGAAGGCTTATCTTCGAATCCATGCGAAACAAATGGTTTAGCTTCAAATACTTGTGATATACATGATTTAGCTTCAAATGCAGGCGAAACAAACGAGTTAGCTTCAAATCCATGCGAACCACATGATTTAGCTTCAAATCATTGCGAAGCAGAAGGCATAGCTTCAAATCCATGCGAAACGTATGATTTAGCTTTAAATACTTGCTAATATAAATGATATAGCTTCAAATGCAGGAGAAACAAACGAGTGAGCTTCAAATCCATGCGATACACATGATTTAGCTTCAAATCAATGCGAAGTAGAAGGCTTATCTTCGAATCCATGCAAAACAAAGTGATATAGTTTCAAATGCAGACGAAACAAATGAGTTAGCTTCAAGTCCATGCGATACACATGATTTAGCTTCAAATCAATGCGAAGTAGAAGGCTTGTCTACGAATCCATGCAAACAAATGGTTTAGGTTCAAATACTTGGGATATACATGATTTAGCTTCCACTGCATGCAAATCAAGCGAGTTAGCTTCAAATGCAAGCGAAACACATGATTTAGCTCAAATCAATGCGATGTAGAAGGCTTAGCTACAAATACATGAGAAACAAATGATTTATTTTCGGATAATTGCGATATGAGTGATATAACTTCAAATGCAGGCAAAACAAACGGGTTAGCTTAAAATCCATGCGACACGCATGATTTAGCTTCAAATCAATGCGATGTAGAATGCTTATCTACAAATACATGAAAAACAAATGATATATCTTCAGATAATAGCGATATAAGTGATATAGCTTCAAGTGCAGGCGAAACAATCGAGTTAGCTTCATATCAATGCGAAGTAGAACGATTATCTTCAAATCCATGCGAAACAAATGGTATAGCTTCAAATACTTGTGATATACATGATTTAGTTTCAAATGCAGGCGAAACGAACGAGTGAGGTTCAAATCCATGCGAGTCACATGATTTAGCTTCAAATCAATGGGAAGTGGAAGGCTTAGTTTCAAATCCATGCGAATCAAATGGTTTAGCTGTAAATACTTGTGATATACACGATTTAGCTTCAACTGCATACGGAGCAAACGAGTTAGCTTCAAATCCAAGGGAAACAAATGATTTAACTTCAAATCAATGCGAAGTAGAAGGCTTAGCTTCAAATCCATGAGAAACAAATGATTTAGCTTCAGATACTTACGATATAAGTGATATAGCTTCAAATGCAGGCGAAAAAAACGAGTTAGCTTCAAATACAAGCGAAACACTTGATTTAGCTACAAATCAATGCGATGTAGATGGTTTAGCTTCAAATTCATGCGAAACAAGTGGTTTAGCATCAAATAATTGTGATGTACATGATTTACCTTCAACTGCATGCGAAACAATCGAGTTAGCTTCAAATGCATGCGAAACACATGATTTAGCTTGAAATCAATGCGAAGTAGATTGCTTATCTTCAAATACATGCGAAACACATGATTTTGCTTTAAATCAATGCGAAGTAGGAGGCTTATCTTCGAATCCATGCGAAACAAATTGTTTAGCTTCAAATACTTGTGATATACATGATTTACATTCAACAGCATGCGAAACAAACGAGTTAGCCTCAAATCCAAATGAAACACATGATTTAGCATCAAATCAATGCGAAGTAGAAGGCTTATCTTCGAATCCATGCGAAACAAATGGTTTAGCTTCAAATACTTGTGATATACATGATTTAGCTTCAAATGCAGGCGAAACAAACGAGTTAGCTTCAAATCCATGCGAACCACATGATTTAGCTTCAAATCATTGCGAAGCAGAAGGCATAGCTTCAAATCCATGCGAAACGTATGATTTAGCTTTAAATACTTGCTAATATAAATGATATAGCTTCAAATGCAGGAGAAACAAACGAGTGAGCTTCAAATCCATGCGATACACATGATTTAGCTTCAAATCAATGCGAAGTAGAAGGCTTATCTTCGAATCCATGCAAAACAAAGTGATATAGTTTCAAATGCAGACGAAACAAATGAGTTAGCTTCAAGTCCATGCGATACACATGATTTAGCTTCAAATCAATGCGAAGTAGAAGGCTTGTCTACGAATCCATGCAAACAAATGGTTTAGGTTCAAATACTTGGGATATACATGATTTAGCTTCCACTGCATGCGAATCAAGCGAGTTAGCTTCAAATGCAAGCGAAACACATGATTTAGCTCAAATCAATGCGATGTAGAAGGCTTAGCTACAAATACATGAGAAACAAATGATTTATTTTCGGATAATTGCGATATGAGTGATATAACTTCAAATGCAGGCAAAACAAACGGGTTAGCTTAAAATCCATGCGACACGCATGATTTAGCTTCAAATCAATGCGATGTAGAATGCTTATCTACAAATACATGAAAAACAAATGATATATCTTCAGATAATAGCGATATAAGTGATATAGCTTCAAGTGCAGGCGAAACAATCGAGTTAGCTTCATATCAATGCGAAGTAGAACGATTATCTTCAAATCCATGCGAAACAAATGGTATAGCTTCAAATACTTGTGATATACATGATTTAGTTTCAAATGCAGGCGAAACGAACGAGTGAGGTTCAAATCCATGCGAGTCACATGATTTAGCTTCAAATCAATGGGAAGTGGAAGGCTTAGTTTCAAATCCATGCGAATCAAATGGTTTAGCTGTAAATACTTGTGATATACACGATTTAGCTTCAACTGCATACGGAGCAAACGAGTTAGCTTCAAATCCAAGGGAAACAAATGATTTAACTTCAAATCAATGCGAAGTAGAAGGCTTAGCTTCAAATCCATGAGAAACAAATGATTTAGCTTCAGATACTTACGATATAAGTGATATAGCTTCAAATGCAGGCGAAAAAAACGAGTTAGCTTCAAATACAAGCGAAACACTTGATTTAGCTACAAATCAATGCGATGTAGATGGTTTAGCTTCAAATTCATGCGAAACAAGTGGTTTAGCATCAAATAATTGTGATGTACATGATTTACCTTCAACTGCATGCGAAACAATCGAGTTAGCTTCAAATGAATGCGAAACACATGATTTAGCTTGAAATCAATGCGAAGTAGATTGCTTATCTTCAAATACATGCGAAACACATGATTTTGCTTTAAATCAATGCGAAGTAGGAGGCTTATCTTCGAATCCATGCGAAACAAATTGTTTAGCTTCAAATACTTGTGATATACATGATTTACATTCAACAGCATGCGAAACAAACGAGTTAGCCTCAAATCCAAATGAAACACATGATTTAGCATCAAATCAATGCGAAGTAGAAGGCTTATCTTCGAATCCATGCGAAACAAATGGTTTAGCTTCAAATACTTGTGATATACATGATTTAGCTTCAAATGCAGGCGAAACAAGCGAGTTAGCTTCAAATCCATGCGAAACACATGTCTTATCTTGAAATCAATGCGAGGTAGAAGGTTTAGCTTCAAATCCATGCGAAACAAATGATTTAGCTTCAAATACTTACGATATAAATGATTTAGCTTCAGCTGGAAGCGAAGCAAACGAGTTAGCTTCAAATCCACGCGAAACAAACGATTTAGCTTGAAATACTTGCGACATAAACGATATAGCTTCAAATGCATGCGAAGTAGAAGGCTTATCTAAAAATCCATTCGAAACAAATGCTTTAGCTTCATATACTTGTGATATACATGATTTAGTTCCAATGCAGGCGAAACAAACGAGTGAGGTTCAAATCCATGCGAATCACATGATTTAGCTTCAAATCAATGCGAAGTAGAAGCTTCAAATACATGAGCAACAAATGGTTCAGCTTCAAATACTTGTGACATACATGATTTAGCTTCAACAGCATGCGAAACAAACGTGTTAGCTTCAAATCCATGCGAAATACATGATTTAGCTTCAATTCAATGCGAAGTAGAAGGCTTATCTTCGAATCCATGCGAAACAAGTTGTTCAGCTTCAAATACTTGTGATATACGTGATTTAACTTCAACTGCATGCGAAAACAAAGAAAAAGCTTTAAATCCATTCGAGACACATGATTTAGCTTCAAATCAATGCGAAGTGGATGGCTTATCTTCAAATCCATGCGGAACAAAGGATTTAGCTTCAGATACTTGCGATATAAGTGATATAGATTCAAATGCTGGCGAAACACACGAGTTAGTTTCAAATCCATGCGAAACACATGACTTAGCTTCAAATCAATGCGAAGTAGAAGGATTAGCATCAAATCCATGCGAAACGCAAGATTTAGCTTCAAATTCATGCGAAACACATGGCTTAGCTTAATATTCATGCGAAACAGATGGTTTAGATACTGACACTTGTGATAAACATGATTTAGCTTCAACTGCATGCGAAACGAACGAGTTAGCTTCAAATCCATGCGAAACACATGATTTCGCTTCAAATCAATGCGAGGTGGAAGGCTTAGCTTCAAATACATGAGTAACAAAAAGTTTAGCTTCAAATACTTGTGAGATACATGATTTAGCTCCAACTGCATGCGAAACAAACGAGTTAGCTTCAAATCCATGCGAAACACGTGATTTAGCTTCAAATCAATGAGAAGTGGAATGCTTAGCTTCAAATACATGCGAATCAAATGGTTTAGCTTCAAATACTTGTGATATACATGATATAGTTTCAACTGCATGCGAAACAAACGAATTATCTTCAAATCCAAGCGAAACACATGATTAAGTTTCAAATCAATGCGAAGTAGAAGGCTTAGCTTCAAATCCATGTGAAACACGTGATTTAGCTTCAAAACAAATGGTTTACCTTCAAATACTTGTGATATACATGATTAAGCTTCAAATGCAGGCGAAACAAACGAGTGAGCTTGAAATCCAAGCGTAACACATGATTTAACTTCAAATCAATGCGAAGTTGAAGGCTTAGCTTCAAATCCATGCGAACTGAATGATTAAGTTTCAAATACATGTGATATACGTGATTTAGCTTCAACTGCATGCGAAACAAACGAGTTAGCGTCAAATCCAATCGAAACACATAATTTAGCTTCAAATCCATGCGAAACACATAATTTAGAATTAAATCAATGCGAAGTAGAAGGCTTAGCTTCAAATCCTTGCGAACCGAATGATTCGGCTTCAAATGCTTGCGAATATAAGTAATATAGCTTCAACTGCATGCGAAACAGACGAGTTATCTTCAAATCCATGCGAAACACATGATTTAGCTTCAAATCAATGCGAAACGAATTATTTGGCTTCAAATACTTGCGAATATAAGTGATATAGATTCAAGTGAATGAAATAACTTCAAATGCAGACGAACGATCGAGTTATCTTCAAATTCATGCGAAACACATGATTTAGCTTCAAATCAGTTCGACGTAGAAGGCACAGCCTCAAATCCAAGCGAAACAAATGGTATAGATTCAGATACTTTTGATAAACATGATTTAGCTTTAAATCGTGCGAAGTAGAAGGCTTAGCTTCAAATCCGAGCGCAAGAAATGTTTTAGATTCAGATACTTGTGATAAACATGATTTAGCTTCAAATCATGCGAAGTAGAAGGCTTAGCTTCAAATCCGAGCGAAACACATGATTTAGCTTCAAATCAATGCGAAGTATAAGGCTTAGCTTGAAATCAATGCGAAACAAATGGTTTAGATTAAAATACTTGTGATATACATTTTTTTCCCGTGGAGGGGGAAATGCTTTTCGCACACCATAGCGATGGTAGTGTGGGGCTGTCCGAGGGTAGTGCTATCGGCATACCCACTAAAACCTAAACCTCCCTTCAGCCATGATGTAGGATCCCCCCTCAATGGTATCCGCCCTAGATCATTGCTTCGGGAGGGGGGCGGGTGGAATTACGTTTCTTAGAACCACCTTACATTTGAGTCCTGGTCCTAGCTGTGAAATTCGGTCTCTCCTTCCTCTGGAGGTCGTTGAGGGCAGCCTCCTTCCTCTTGAGGCAGTCGTCAACAAACTTTTTAAAAGATGTCCTTTTGCTCGAGTCTTTCAGTATAAGTAATACCATGTCAAATGAAAGCACTCCAATTTCTTTCACCAATGTGGCTCGTTCGTCGTCAAAGGCCCGGCACATCATAATAGCGTGCTCAATGGTGTCATCGTCCACCCCACAGAGCAGGCATCTGGACTGGTCTATCTTCCCAATACGCTTAAGGAAGCTTGAGAAGCAACCATGTCCAGTCAGCACCTGCGCCAGTCGAAAGTCGAGCAGGAGAGGGCCCCACCCGATCCAGTCCGCAATCTTCGGGATTAGAGAGTGAGTCCTCCGTCCATGGGGTGCCAAATCCCATCTCTTCTGCCATTCGGACAACGTCCGGTCACGCTCTTCCTTCCTGATCAGGTGCATCCGGCGCTTGTAGTCGGGTGCCCTCCTGTCCAGATCCGTTGTTTTCACGTAGATGCGCTTCCTTTCGTTTGCCACCAAGTCGAAAGGGGGAAAACCCGCAAGGACGCACAAGGCGTCGAGCGCGGTGGTACGATATGCTCTAACCACCCTCGCCAGGATCGTCTTTTGCGCAGCGTTGAGGTGCTTTCTGTTGTTGGACATATTGACCGCAGGAGCCCATATTGGAGCCGCATACATGCATACTGACTCCACTACGCGGTAATATAAGGAACGTGCCCAATAACCGCCACCCCCGATGTTGGGCAGTATCCTGCACAATATTCCTGCATACTTAGTGGCCTTTTCACAGGCATTAAGTATGTGCTTCCGAAACACTTGATTGGCCTCAATGACCACACCAAGGTAGCGTGTAGCTGTACATGCCTTAAGAGTATTATTACCAATCCTCAGGTCGATGGACCGCTTGGTCTTCCTGCTTGTGAGGTGAAGGACCTCACATTTTTCCTCCGCAAGTTCTAAATGATTTTGGTCAAACCAAGTCTTGACTGATTTCAAGGCGGCGGTAGCCTTGTTTCTGGCTGCCTCAATATCCCTGGCAGATATGACGAGTGCAGCGTCGTCGGCGAAGCCTAATAGGCTGCAGTCACGTGGTAGTCGAATATCCAGCAGGTCATCGTATTGGATATTCCACAATAGGGGGCCCAGAACCGAGCCCTGGGAAACTCCCGCAAAGACGGATATCCGTTCCGCCTCACCGTCCCTCCAAGTCATAATGCATCGCTTGTGCAAATAGCTGCGGAGTATGCCAAGGAGTCGAGGGGGAATGTTCCTCCGCTGCAGAGCAGTAAGAATGTTTCCCCACTTAACCGCATTAAATGCGTCCTTAACGTTTAAGGTCACTAGAAAGCAGTGCATTGACTTCTTCTTAGCAGCGTTCCAAAGGTCCATGACTCTGCTGACAGCATCAATCGTACTTTTCCCCTTAGCAAAACCATACTGGTTGACAGAGAAAGTTATCCTGGATACCAGCCTCTCCTTGATGCAATACTCGAACACTTTCGCGAAGTTTGAGAGTATGCATAAGGGGCGCCAGGCAGGTCGATTGTCTGGCCCCGGTTTTTTCGGGATCAAGACCAGTCTCCCAACTTTCCAAGCTCTGGGGAAATACCCTATAGCAAGGCATCTTGAAAATAGGTGTGTAATATGGCCTAATGCACCCCCCCCCCAAGTGCCCCCATGACCGACAGCGGTAAATTGTCCGGGCCCAAAGCACGCTTCTTCAGCCTCTTTAAGGCTTCCCGGGCTTCGTCTTCAGTAAACGGGGGATCCTGGCTACCGTCCAGGGTCCCGCTCAATGTGAGTAATCGGGATGCGTCAACGATGGTCTCGTGGTTTGGTGCCGGAGGGATGGTGGTAAACAACTTACCTACTATCGCCAGATGTTCCTCGCGGTTCAGGGTAATTAGGTGACGATATCCCTTTAATTTTGTTAACCACCCATGTATATGGTCTACCCCAGGCATCAGCATCGATTCCTTTGATGAAGTCCTTCCATGCGGCGTCCTTGGAGGCCTGAATCGTCCTTTTTAGGTCTCCTTTAAGGGTCATGTAAGTGGTTCTGGCAAGTTCGATCCCATTTGCGTGCCCCTTCCTCCTGGCTCTCTGTAGCCTCCTCCTACTTTTGACGACTGCCAGTCTAGCCGCCCCGACCTCTGCTGTCCACCACCATTTCGGGCGTCTGAACTCCGAAGGGTATCGAGGGCGCGTAGATTTAGCCTCAAGTTCGCTTACCAACTGGATATATTCGTCGATGTCTATAGCCGTCTCCATAAGGAAAGGAGAGACCAATGCCGTAGCCCTGCTGTATAGCGCCAGGAATTTATCCACATCAACCACTCCAGGCCTAGGCGCTTTTTTGTGGAAGATGTTTTCACCGGAGAATACGTGTCTAACATAACGGTGATCCGAGGCTGTTTCCGTGTTTAATATGACGCTTGACACCAGCTTCCGAAGCATGGCGTAGCCGCAGAACATGATGTCGATCAGAGAGTGGTGACCATTCCTCTCAAACGTGAACTTCCCTTCACTGACCACCGGGCAAATCCGGACACGGTTTGCCATTTGGAGGGTGGCAGTGCCCCGTGCATCCGACTTGGCCGACCCCCAGGCTGGTGATTTTGAATTGAAGTCACCTGCCACGATCAGGTGTTCGCGATCCAGGGTGCCTATCAGATGTTCAAGGTGATGCAAGTGCGTCATAAAATTGTCCAATCGCATGTTCGGCCTGTAGTAGCAGCTAACAACTGTTATATCGTTGAGCTGTATTACCACGCATCCGTCTATGCTGGCCAGACGTTGGATAGATGAAAACCTCTCAGTCGCCCTAGCAGTGACCCATATGGCCGCTCTGCCATCCCTGGCCCCGAACCAATGGTCTAGTATCCGCCATGGTTCAGAAATCAAAACCACGTCGATGTCAAGGTCGATTGCATTTTGTTGGAGCAGGTCGTGCGCTAATCTACAATTGTGCAGGTTGATTTGTAATAAGTTTAGGCGAGTGTCCTTAGACGCCTTCTTCTTATGTTTACAGTGAACTTGTTAACAATAATGCAGGGTCCAAGACAAAGGAGTTAGCCCTTATCGCCGTAGCCCTTTTCGGGTGCTTGTATTAGCGTCTCGCCTCCGGAGGGTAAGAGTACCCTGGAGGAATCCTCGCTAAATATATCGGAGGCACTTCTGGGGACCAGCGTCACCCTTACGTCCTTATCCTTGTTTGCCCTTGGAGTGGGGTTAGTCGTCTGTTTATCAGCATCGGCCTCTCTCAGGGCTGTCGATGCGTCTTTACAATCAAGGCTCACTATAGGTGAGCTTGAGTCGGTACTAAATTTACCTCCCTTAGGTTGTTTCGGTGTCCTGCCCGAGTTCGTCAATTTATTCGTCTTCGGTATTTTTGCGTCGTTCATGGAGCCGTCAGTTGGTGGTTTGGCTTTAACCCCTTTGTCATTGTTGCGTTTCTCGCGGGCTTCGTTGAGTGCCTTGCAGTATGCAGGGCACTTGAGACTCCAGTCCCTGTGGCCCTGCATACTGCAATTAAGGCATTTTTCCGCATTAGTGCAGGATTTCTCCATGTGTCCAAGGTCACCGCACCTGCGGCAGCTCTTAGACCTGTCCGCATTTTTACATGTTGAGCTGCGATGACCGTATTCGCGGCACCTGTAACATTGGGTGACCTCTATCCGTTCAACCACACGACAGAGGCCCCATCCAACCCTGAAGCGTTTCACCTTTAGGAGCCTTTCCGCGTTTTCAGTGGAAGTGATGACGGTAGCATTTTGGCTACCCGCGTACCCAGGACGAAGGGCTTTCACCTGAACTTCCTGAGGATCCAAGGTCGAGCCCAGCATCTTGTATAGTGTACTCGATATGTCCTCGGTCGTAACATCCCCGTCTAAACCCTTAAGGTGGAGAGTTTTTGTATTGCGGGTTGATATTTTCGCTTTAACTCCGGCAATCTTTTTATTAATTAGTGCGGAGAGTCCTGTTACCTTCCCTCGATCACCCTTGACAGAGATAACTAGGTCTCCTTTCAGGTTCGCTTTGACGTAAGCGATGTCAATCCTCTCTCGGTTAACGTCGACGTTCTTTTTAACAGAACGCAGCATGTCAGCGTATGTTTGTCCGTTACTGGATATGTTAATGGTTTCCGTCGCGGGCTTACCAGAGCCGTCAGAGCTTTTGATCATTTTTATGTCTGGTCCCCCTCCCTTACTTGAGCGGAGATGGATCATCAAGTTGCTCTGTAAGAAGGTCAATTCAACAAGTTTCCTGCTAATATTTATACTTACTTCGTCGGGGCAAATCAACGTGATTACTTTTCCAGCCGAAGTATCCGTACTTAGGTGCGCCATTTTCCTGAGGCACTCGTATACCACGTGTAAGTCGATAGTGTCCTTCTCATTATCCTTATGGATAAGAAAGAAGTGGGTCTTGGATTTCCTTGTCATACCGCCGCTTTTGCTTGGAATAGAGGTAGTGGTCAGGAGGTGGGCGACCTCTCCCTTGCGGGCCTCCTGGACAAGGATATCGACGAGACATGCCATCTTCTGAAGGATTCTGCACGTAGTTCCATCTGTGGTGCGTAGATCCGCCGGTGTGAAGCAGGCGATGTCAATCGTGTCCTTCATCGGTCTTGCGTTATCATCAACTTTTGAGTGAGCAAAGGAATCGAATGAGCTTGTGGAGCTCATCAAAGTTGAGTTCCTTTCGCGCCCACCTTGCGACCTCACCACGATTCACCGCTTCCGGGTCTGCGGTTTGCGTACCCACAGTCCTACATGCTTTGGGGAGAGGAGGACGAGTGGAGCCATCGTCGATTAAAGAGGCGCGGGTCGCATTACCGACCTCCTCGCGTGTCTCGAGTCTTCCTTTGGTAAGGACCTCCTTCGTGATCCTTTTAAAGAGTTCGTTTCCTTGGCCAACGAGCTCACCAGTAGTGGTAAGTTGGGGTTTACGCTGTCCTGTGACCTACAAAACGCCTGTACCGACTTGGTGCAGGCTATAAGTTTCCTCAATTGGATAGTGACGTCAGCCAACAGATTAGTTTCAACTACAGCTGTGACGTCCTCGCTGAGATCAGGCATGCTGTCAAGCCTCTTTCTTTTCTGCGTATGTGCAGCTTCAGAAGTCGGTCGCATCTCACTTTCCGAGTGAAAAGCAACCTCAAAGTCTTCCTGCACCTGCGTCTGGGACGCCATGTCCGTCAGTGTCAACGAACGTCGCCGTTCGGTGGGTGGTGGAGTCCTCGGTATCTTTCTGACCGGCACAAAGTGAGACTTGAACTCTACCTTGTGATATACATGATTTAGCTTCAACTGCATGCGAAACAAACGAGTTATATAGAAATCCACGTGGAACACATTATTTAGCTTCATATAAATGCGAAGTAGAAGGCTTGGCTTCAAATTCATTCGAAACAAATGGTCTAGCTTCAAATACTTGTTTTATACATGATTTAGAGTCAACTGCATGCGAAAACAACGATCTAGCTTCAAATCCATGCGAAACACATGATTTAGCTTCAAATAAATGCGAAGTAGATGGCTGATCTTCGAATCCATGCGAAACAAATGGTTTAGGCTCAAATACTTGTGTTATACATGCTTTGGCTTCAACATTATGCGAAACAAACGAGTTAGCTTCAAATACAAGCGATACACATGATTCAGCTTCAAATCAATGCCAAGTAGAAGGATTATCTTCGAATACATGCGAAACAAATGGTTTAGCTGCAAGTGCCTGTGATATACATGATTTAGCTTCAACAGCATGCGAAACAAACGAATTAGCTTCAAATCCATGCGAAACACATGATTTAGCTTCTAATAAATGCGAAGTAGAAGGCTGATCTTCGAATCCTTGCGAAACGAATGGTTTAGCTTCAAATACTTGTGATATACATGATTTAGCATCAACTGCATGCGAATCAAACGAGTTAGCTTCAAATCCAAGCGAAACACATGATATAGCTTGAAATCAATGCGGTGTAAAAGGCTTATCTTCGAATCCATGCGAAACAAATGGTTTAGCTTCAAATACCTGTGATATACATGAATTATCTTCAACTGCATGTGAAACAAACGAGATAGCTTTAAATCCGTGCGAAACACATGATTTAGATTAAAATCAATGCGAAGTAGAAGGCTTATCTTCAAATCCATGCGAATCAAATGGTTGAGCTTCAAATACTTGGGATATACATGATTCACCTTCAACTGCATGCGTAACAAACGAGTTATCTCCAAATCTATGCGAAACACAAGATTTAGCTTCAAATTCATTCCAAACACATGCTTTAGCCTGATATTCATGCGAAACAAATGGTTCAGCTTCGAATACTTGTGATATACATGATTTAGCTTCAACTGCATGTGAAACAAACGTGTCAGCTTCACATTCAATAGAAACACATGATTCAGTTTCAAATAAAAGCGAAGTAGATGGCATAGCATCAAATCCATGCGAAACAAATCGTTTAGATTCAAATACTTGTGATATACATGATTTAGCTTCAACTGCATGCGAAACAAACGAGTTAGATTCAAATCCATGCGAAACACATGATTTAGCTTCAAATCAATGCGAAGTAGAAGGCTAATCTTCAAATCCATGCGAAACAAGTGGTTCAGCTTCAAATACTTGTGATATACATGATTTATCTTCAACTGCATGCGAAACAAACGAGTTAGCTTCAAATCCATGCGAAACACATGAGTTAGCTTCTTATCAATGCGAAGTAGAAGGCTGATCTTCGAATCCTTGCGAAACAAATGGTTTAGCTTCAAATACTTGTGATATACATGAATAAGCTTCAACAGCATGCAAAACTAGCGAGTTAGCTTCAAATCTATGCGAAACATATGATTTAGCTTGAAATCAATGCGATTTAGAAGGCTTATCTTCGAATCCATGCGAAACAAATGGTTTAGCTTCAAATACATGTGATATACATGATTTATCTTCAACTGCATGCAAAACGAACGAGTTAGCTTCAAATCCATGCGAAACACATGATTTAGATTAAAATCAATGCGAAGTAGAAGGCTTATCTTCAAATCCATGCGAATCAAATGGTTTAGCTTCAAATACTTGTGATGTGCATGATTTAGCTTCAAATGCATGCGAAACGAACGAGTTAGCTTCAAATCCATGCGAAACACATGATTTAGCTTCAAATCAATACGAGGTAGATGGCTGATCTTTGAATCCATGCGAAACAAATGGTTTAGCTTCAAATACTTGTTTGATACATGATTTAGCTTCAATTGCATGCGAAACAAACGAGTTAGCTTGAAATCCAAGCGAAACACACGATTTAGCTTCAAATCAATGCGAAGTAGAAGGCTTATTTTGACATCCATGCGAATCAAATGGTTTCGCTTCAAATAATTGTGATATACATGATTTAACTTCAACTGCATGCGAAACAAACGAGTTAGCTTCAAATCCAAGCCAAACACATGATTTAGCTACAAATTCATGCGAAGTAGAAGGCTTAGCTTCAAATGCATGCGAAACGAATGGTCTAGCTTCAAATACTTGTTTTATACATGATTTAGCGTCAACTGCATGCGAAAACAAGGATATAGCTACAAATCCATGCGAAACACATGATTTAGCTTCAAATCCATGCGAAACACACGATTTAGCTTCAAATCCATGCGAAACACATGATTTAGCTTCAAATCAATACGAGGTAGATGGCTGATCTTTGAATCCATGCGAAACAAATGGTTTAGCTTCAAATACTTGTTTGATACATGATTTAGCTTCAATTGCATGCGAAACAAACGAGTTAGCTTGAAATCCAAGCGAAACACATGATTTAGCTTCAAATCAATGCGAAGTAGAAGGCTTATTTTGAAATCCATGCGAATCAAATGGTTTCGCTTCAAATAATTGTGATATACATGATTTAGCTTCAACAGCTTGCGAAACAAACGAGTTAGCTTCAAATCCAAGCCAAACACATGATTTAGCTACAAATTCATGCGAAGTAGAAGGCTTAGCTTCAAATGCATGCGAAACGAATGGTCTAGCTTCAAATACTTGTTTTATACATGCTTTAGCGTCAACTGCATGCGAAAACAACGATCTAGCTTCAAATCCATGCGAAACACATGATTTAGCTGCAAATCAATGCGAAGTAGCAGGCTTAGTTTCAAATCCATGCGAACCAAATTGTTTAGCTTCAAGTATTTGTGTCATAGATGATTTAGATTCAAATGCAGGTGAAACAAACGAGTTAACTTCAAATCCAAGCGGAATACATGATTTAGCTTCAAATCAGTGCGAAGTAGAAGGCTTAGCTTCAAATGCATGCGAAACGAATGGTCTAGCTTCAAATACTTGTTTTATACATGATTTATCGTCAACTGCATGCGAAAACAAGGATATAGCTACAAATCCATGCGAAACACATGATTTAGCTTCAAATCCATGCGAAACACACGATTTAGCTTCAAATCCATGCGAAACACATGATTTAGCTTCCCATCAATGCGAAGTAGCAGGCTTAGTTTCAAATCCATGCGAACCAAATTGTTTAGCTTCAAATATTTATGACATAGATGATTTAGATTCAAATGCAGGCGAAACGAACGTGTTGCTTCAAATCCATGCGCAACACATGATTTAGCTTCATATTCATTCGAAACACATGGTTTAGCTTCAAATACTTGGGTTATCTTCGAAGGGTTATTTTCGAATCCATGCGAAAAAAATGGTTTAGCTGCAAGTGCCTGTGATATACATTATTTAGCTTCAATTACATGCGAAACAAACGAGTTAGCTTGAAATCCAAGCGAAACACATGATTTAGCTTCAAATCAATGCGAAGTAGAAGGCTTATTTTGAAATCCATGCGAATCAAATGGTTTCGCTTCAAATAATTGTGATATACATGATTTAGCTTCAACTGCATTGCGAAACAAACTAGTTAGTTTCAAATCCAAGCGAAACACTTGATTTAGGTTCAAATCAATGCGAAGTAGAAGACTTATCTTCAAATCCATGCGAAACAAGTGATTCAGCTTCAAATATTTGCGATGTGCATGATTTAGCTTCAAATGCAAGCGACACGAACGAGTTAGCTTCAACTCCATGCGAAACACATGATTTAGCTTGAAATCAATGCGAAGTAGAAGGCTGATCTTCGAATCCTTGCGAAACAAATGGTTTAGCTTCAAATACTTGTGATATACATGATTTAGCTTCAACAGCATGCAAAACTAACGAGTTAGCTTCAAATCCATGCGAAACACATGATTTAGCTTCAAATCAATGCGAAGTAGAAGGCTTATCTTCAAATCCATGCGAAACAAGTGGTACAGCTTCAAATACTTGTGATGTGCATGATTTAGCTTGAAATGCAGTCGAAACGAACGAGTTAGCTTCAAATCCATGCGAAACACATAATTTATCTTCTTATCAATTGCGAAGTAGAAGGCTGATCTTCGAATCCTTGCGAAATAATGGTTTAGATTCAAATACTTATGATATACATGATTTAGCTTCAACAGCATGCAAAACTAACGAGTTAGCTTCAAATCCATGCGAAACACGTGATTTAGCTTCAAATCAATGCGAAGTAGAAGGTTTATCTTCAAATCCATGCGAATCAAATGATTTAGTTTCAAATAATTGTGATATACATGATTTAGCTACAACTGCATGCGAAACAAACGAGTTAGTTTCAAATCTAAGCGAAACACTTGATTTAGATTCAAATCAATGCGAAGTAGAAGGCTTATCTTCAAATCCATGCGAAACAAGTGATTCAGTTTCAAATACTTGTGCTGTGCATGATTTAGCTTCAAATGCAAGCGAAACGAACGAGTTAGCTTCAAATCCATGCGAAACACATGATTTAGCTTCTTATCAATGCGAAGTAGAAGGCTTATCTTCAAATCCATGCGAATCAAATGGTTGAGCTTCAAATACTTGGGATATACATGATTCAGCTTCAACTGCATGCGTTACAAACGAGTTAGCTTCAAATCTATGCGAAACACATGATTTAGCTTCAAATTCATTCCAAACCCATGGTTTAGCCTGATATTCGTGCGAAACAAATGGTTCAGCTTCGAATACTTGTGATATACATGATTTAGCTTCAACTGCATGTGAAACGAACGTGTCAGCAACACATTCAATAGAAACACATGATTCAGTTTCAAATAAAAGCGAAGTAGATGGCATAGCATCAAATCCATGCGAATCAAATGGTTTAGCATCAAATACTTGTGATATACATGATTTAGCTTCAACTGCATTCGATACAAACGAGTTAGCTTCAATTCCATGCGTAAACACATGATTTAGCTTCAAATCAATGCGAAGTAGATGGCTGATATTCGAAACCATGCGAAACAAATGGTTTAGCTTCAAATAGTAGCTTGATACATGATTTAGCTTCAACAGCATGCAAAACTAACGAGTTAGCTTGAAATCCAAGCGAAACACAAGATTTTGCTTCAAATCAATGCGTAGTAGAAGGCTTATTTTGAAATCCATGCGAATCAAATGGTTTAGCTTCAAATAATTGTGATATACATGATTTAGCTTCAACTACATTGCGAAACAAACTAGATAGTTTCAAATCCAAGCGAAACACATGATTTAGCTTGAAATCAATGCGAAGTAGAAGGCTTATATTCAAATCCATGCAAAACCAGTGATAAAGCTTCAAATACTTGTGATGTGCATGATTTAGCTTCAAATGCAAGCGAAACGAACGAGTTAGCTTCAAATCCATGCGAAACACATGATTTAGCTTCAAATCAATACGAGGTAGATGGCTGATCTTCGAATCCATGCAAAACAAATGGTTTAGCTTCAAATACTTGTTTGATACATTATTTAGCTTCCATTACATGCGAAACAAACGAGTTAGCTTGAAATCCAAGCGAAACACATGATTTAGCTTCAAATCAAAGCGAAGCAGAAGGCTTATTTTGAAATCCACGCGAATCATATGGTTTAGCTTCAAATAATTGTGATATACATGATTTAGCTTCAACTGCATTGCGAAACAAACTAGTTAGTTTCAAATCCAAGCGAAACACATGATTTAGCTTCAAATCAATGCGAAGTAGAAGGCTTATCTTCAAATCCATGCGAAACAAGTGATTCAGCTTCAAATACTTGTGATGTGCATGACTTAGCTTCAACTGCAAGCGAAACGAACGAGTTAGCTTCAATTCCATGCGAAACACATGATTTAGCTTGAAATCAATGCGAAGTAGAAGGCTGATCTTCGAATCCTTGCGAAACAAATGGTTTAGCTTCAAATACCTGTAATATACATGATTTATCTTCAACTGCATGTGAAACAAACGAGATAGCTTTAAATCCATGCGAAACACATGATTTAGATTAAAATCAATGCGAAGTAGAAGGCTTATCTTCAAATCCATGCGAATCAAATAGTTGAGCTTCAAATCAATACGAGGTAGATGGCTGATCTTCGAATCCATGCGAAACAAATGGTTTAGCTTCAAATACTTGTTTGATACATGATTTAGCTTCAATTGCATGCAAAACAAACGAGATAGCTTTAAATCCATGCGAAACACATGATTTAGCTTCAAATTCATTCCAAACACATGGTTTAGCCTGATATTCGTGCGAAACAAATGGTTCAGCTTCAAATACTTGTGATATACATGAATTAGCTTCAACTGCATGCGATACAAACGATTACCTTCAAATCCATGCGTAACATATGATTTAACTTCAAATCAATGCGAAGTAGAAGGCTGATCTTCGAATCCACGCGAAACAAATGGATTAGCTTCAAATACTTGTGATATACATGATTTATCTTCAACTGCATGCGAAACAAACGAGATAGCTTTAAATCCATCCGAAACAGATGATTTAGATTAAAATCAATGCGAAGTAGAAGGCTTATTTTGAAATCCATGCGAATCAAATGGTTTAGCTTCAAATACTTGTTTGATACATTATTTAGCTTCAATTGCATGCGAAACAAACGAGTTAGCTTGAAATCCAAGCGAAACAGACGATTTAGATTAAAATCAATGCGAAGTTGAAGGCTTATCTTCAAATCTATTCGAATCAAACGGTTGAGATTCAAATACTTGGGATATACATGATTCAGCTTCAACTGCATGCGTAACAAACGAGTTAGCTTCAAATCTATGCGAAACACATGATTTAGCTTCAAATTCATTCCAAACACATTGTTTAGCCTGATATTCGTGCGAAACAAATGGTTCAGCTTCAAATACTTGTGATATACATGATTTAGCTTCAACAGCATGCAAAACTAACGAGTTAGCTTCAAATCCATGAGAAACTCATGATTCAGCTTCAAATTTATTCGAAACACATGGTTTAGCATAATATTCATTCGAAACAAATGGTTCAGCTTCAAATAATTGTGATATACATGATTTAGCATCAACTGCTTGTGAAACAAACATGTTTGTTTCAAATTCATTCCAAACACATGTATTAGCCTGATATTCGTGCGAAACAAATGGTTCAGCTTCAAATACTTGTGATATACATGATTTAGCTTCAACTGCATGTGAAACGAACGTGTTAGCTTCAAATTCAACAGAAACACATGATTCAGTTTCAAATAAAAGCGAAGTAGATGGCATAGCATCAAATCCAGGCGCATCAAATGGTTTAGCTTCAAATACTTGTGATATACATGATTTAGCATCAACAGCAATGCGATACAAACTAGTTAGTTTCTAATCCAAGCGAAACACATGATTTAGCTTCAAATCAATGCGAAGTAGGAGGCTTATCTTCAAATCCATGCGAATCAAATGGTTGAGCTTCAAATACTTGGGATATACATGATTCAGCTTCAACTGCATGCGTAACAAATGAGTTAGCTTCAAATCTGTGCGAAACACATGATTTAGCTTCAAATTCATTCCAAACACATGGTTTAGCGTGATATTCGTGCAAAACAAACGGTTCAGCTTCAAATCCTTTTGATATACATGATTTAGCTTCAACTGCAAGTGAAACGAACGTGATAGCTTCAAAAACAAGAGAAACACATGATTCAGTTTCAAATAAAAGCGAAGTAGATGGCATAGCATCAAATCCATGCGAATCAAATGGTTTAGCTTCAAATACTTGTTTGATACATGATCTATCTTCAATTACATGCGAAACAAACGAGTTAGCTTGAAATCCAAGCGAAACACATGATTTAGCTTCAAATCAATGCGAAGTAGAAGGCTTATTTTGAAATCCATGCGAATCAACTGGTTTAGCTTCAAATAACTGTGATATACATGATTTAGCTTCAACAGCATGATAACTAACGAATTGGATTCAAATCCATGCGAAACACATGATTTTGCTTCAAATCAATGCGAAGTAGAAGGCTTATCTTCAAATCCATGCGAATCAAATGGTTTAGCTTCAAATAATTGTGATATGCATGATTTATCTTCAACTGCAGGCGAAACAAACGACATAGCTTTAAATCCATGCGAAACAGATGATTTAGATTAAAATCAATGCGAAGTAGAAGGCTTATTCTGAAATCCATGCGAATCAAATGGTTTAGCTTCATATAATTGTGATATACATGATTTAGCTTCAACTGCATGCGATACAAACGAGTTAGCTTGAAATGCAAGCGAAACACATGATTTAGCATCAAATCAATGCAAAGTAGAAGGCTTATCTTCAAATCCATGCGAAACAAGTGGTTCAGCTTCAAATACTTGTGATGTGCATGATTTAGCTTCAAATGCAAGCGAAACGAACGAGTTAGCTTCAATTCCATGCGAAACACATGATTTAGCTTGAAATCAATGCGAAGTAGAAGGCTGATCTTCGTATCCTTGCGAAACAAATGGTTTAGCTTCAAATACTTGTGATATACATGATTTAGCTTCAACAGCATGCAAAACTAACGAGTTAGCTTCAAATCCATGCGAAACACATGAGTTAGCTTCTTATCAATGCGAAGTAGAAGGCTGATCTTCGAATCCTTGCGAAACAAATGGTTTAGCTTCAAATACTTGTGATATACATCAATAAGCTTCAACAGCATGCAAAATTAGCGAGTTAGCTTCAAATCTATGCGAAACATATGATTTAGCTTGACATCAATGCCATTTAGAAGGCTTATATTCGAATCCATGCGAAACAAATGGTTTAGCTTCAAATACCTGTGATATACATGATTTAGCTTCAAATGCAAGCGAAACGAACGAGTTAGCTTCAATTCCATGCGAAACACATGATTTAGCTTGAAATCAATGCGAAGTAGAAGGCTGATCTTCGAATCCACACGAAACAGATGATTTAGCTTCAAATTCTTGTGACGTCCATGATTTAGCTTCAACTGCATGCGAAACAAACGAGTAAGCTTCAAATCCATGCGAATCACATGATTCAGCATCAAATCCATGCGAGACAGATGATTTAGCACCAAACCAATGCGAAGTAGGAGGCTTAGATTCAGTTCCATGGGAATCAAATGGTTTAGCTTCAAATACTTGTGATAAACATGATTTAGTTTCAACTGCATGCGAGACAATCGAGTTAGCTTCAAATCCATGCGAAACACATGATTTAGCTTCAAATCAATGCGAAGTAGAAGGCTTAGCTTCAAATCCGTGCGAAACAATTGGTTCAGCCTTAAATACTTGTGATATACGTGATTTAGCTTCAACTGCATGCTAAACAAACGAGTTAGCTTCAAATCCATGCGGAACACGTGATTTAGCTTCAAATCAATGCGAAGGCGAAGGCTTAGCGTCGAATCCATGCGAAACAAATGGTTTAGCTTCAAATACCTGTGATATACAAGATTTGGCTTCAACTGCGTGCTAAACACGCGAGTTAGCTTCACACCCAAGGGAAACACATGATTTAACTTCAAATGAATGCGAAGTAGAAGCCTTAGCTTCAAATCAATGCGAAAAAAATCATTTAGCTTCAAATACTTGTGATATACACGATTTAGCTTCAAATGCAGGCAAAACAAACGCGTTAGCTTCGAATCCATGCGAAATACATGATTTACCTTCAAATCAATGCGAAGTAGAAGGCTTAT
This sequence comes from Megalopta genalis, assembly GCF_051020955.1. NCBI lineage: Eukaryota > Metazoa > Arthropoda > Insecta > Hymenoptera > Halictidae > Megalopta > Megalopta genalis. The sequence continues at coordinate 33,480 of NW_027476308.1, read as the reverse complement.
CTTCAAATCCATGCGAATCAAATGGTTTAGCTTCAAATCCATGCGAAAGACATGACTTACCCTCAAATCAATGCGAAGTAGAATGCTTAGCTTCAAATCCATGCGGATCAAATGGTTTAGCTTCAAATACTTGTGATATACATGATTTATCTTCAACTGCGTGCGAAACAAACGAGTTAACTTCAATTACAAGCGAAACACATTATTCAGCTTCAAATCAATTCGAAGTAGAAGGCTTATCTTCAAATCCATGCGAAACAAATGGTTTAGCTTCGAATACTTGTGATATACATGATATAGCTTCAACACTTTGAGAAACAAACGAGTTAGCTTGACATCCACGCGAAACACATGATATAGCTTCAAATCAATGCGAAGTAGGAGGCTTATCTTCGAATCCATGCGAAAAAAATCATTTAGCTTCAAATACTTGTGATATACACGATTTAGCTTCAAATGCAGGCAAAACAAACGCGTTAGCTTCGAATCCATGCGAAATACATGATTTACCTTCAAATCAATGCGAAGTAGAAGGCTTATCTTCAAATCCATGCGAATCAAATGGTTTAGCTTCAAATCCATGCGAAAGACATGACTTACCCTCAAATCAATGCGAAGTAGAATGCTTAGCTTCAAATCCATGCGGATCAAATGGTTTAGCTTCAAATACTTGTGATATACATGATTTATCTTCAACTGCGTGCGAAACAAACGAGTTAACTTCAATTACAAGCGAAACACATTATTCAGCTTCAAATCAATTCGAAGTAGAAGGCTTATCTTCAAATCCATGCGAAACAAATGGTTTAGCTTCGAATACTTGTGATATACATGATATAGCTTCAACACTTTGAGAAACAAACGAGTTAGCTTGACATCCACGCGAAACACATGATATAGCTTCAAATCAATGCGAAGTAGGAGGCTTATCTTCGAATCCATGCGAAACAAATCATTTAGCTTCAATTACTTGTGATATACACGATTTAGCTTCAAATGCAGGCGAAACAAACGTGTTAGCTTCATATCCTTGCGAAACACATGATTTAGCTTCAAATTCACTCGAAACACATGGTTTAGCTTAATATTCATGTGAAACAAATGTTACAGCTTGAAATACTTGTGATATACATGATTTAGCTTGAACATCATGTGAAACAAATATGTTAGCTTCAAATTCAAGCGAAACACATAATTCAGCATCAAATCAATGCGAAGTAGAAGCCTTAGTATCAAATCCATGCGAAACGTATAGTTTAGCTTCAAATACTTGTTTTAAAAATTACTTAGCTTTAACTGCATGCGAAACAAACGAGTTAGCTTCAAATCCAAACGAAACACATGATTTAGCTTCAAATATATGTGAAGTAGAAGCCTTAGCTTCAAATCCTCGTGAAACGAAAGATTTAAATTCACATACTTGTCAATATAAGTGATACAGCTCCAAAAGCAGGCGAAACAAACGAGTCACCTTCAGATCCATGTGAAACACACGATTTAGCTTCAAATCAATGCGAAGTAGAAGGCTTAGTTTCAAATCCACGCGAAACACATGATTTAGCTTCAAATCAATGCGAAGTAGAAGGCTTAGTTTCAAATCCACGCGAAACAAATGGTTTAACTTCAAATACTTGTGATGTAGATGATTTAGTTGCAACTGCATGCGAATTAAACGAGTTAGCTTCAAATCCAAGCAAAACATATGATTTAGCTTCAAATCAATGCGAAGTAGAAGGCTTAGCTTCAAATCCATGCGAATCAAATGGTTTAGCATCAAATACTCGTGATATACATGAGCTAGATTCAACTGCATGTGAAACAAACATGTTCGCTTCAAATTCAAGCGAAACACATGATTCAGCTTCAAATCAATGCGAAGTAGAAGGCTTAGTTACAAATGCATGCGAAACAAATGCTTCAAATATTTGTGATATACATGATTTAGATTCAAATGCAGGCGAAACAAACGAGTTAGCTTTAAATCCATGCGGACCACATGATTTAGCTGCAAATCAATGCGAAGTAAAAGGCTTAGCAGCAAGTCCATGGGAATAAAAAATTGTTTAGCTTCAAATACTGGTGATATACATAATTTAGCTTCCACTGCATGCGAAGCAAGCGAGTTAGCTTCAAATGCAAGCGAAACAAATGATTTAGCTCAAATCGATGCGATGTAGAAGGTTTAGCTTCAAATCCATGCGAAACAAATGATTTAGCATCAAACACTTGCGATATAAGTGATATAGCTTCAAATGTAGACGAAACAAATGTGTTGGCTTCAAATCCAAGCGAAACACATGATTTAACTTCAAATCAATGCGATATAGAAGGTTTAGCTTCAAATCCAAGCCATACACATGATTTCGCTTCAAATCAATGCGAAGTAGAAGGCTTATCTTCGAATCCATGCGAAACAAATGGTTCAGCTTCAAATACTTGTGATATACATGATTTAGTTTCAACTGCATGCGAAACAAACAAGTTAGTTTTAAATCCAAGCGAAACGCATGATTTAGCTTCAAATCCATCCGAAGTAGAAGGCTTAGCTTCAAACCCATGCGACACAAATGATTTAGCTTCAAACACTTGCCATATAAGTGATATAGCTTGAAATGCAGGCGAATCAAACGAGTTAGCTACAAATCCATGCGAAACACATGATTTAGCTTCAAAACAATCCGAAGTAGAAGGATTAGCTTCAAATCCATGCGAAACGAATGATTGACCTTCAAATACTTGCGAATATAAGTGATATAGCTTCAAATCCATGCGAAACGCATGATTTAGCTTCAAATGAATGCGAAGTAGAAGGATTAGCTTCAAATCCATGCGAAACGAATGATTTATCATCAAATACTTTCGAATAGAAGTAATGTAGCTTCAAATGCAGGCGAAACAAACGAGGTAGCTTCAAATCCATGCGAAACACATGATTTAGCTTCAAATCTATGCGAAACAAACGAGTTAGCTTCAAATCCATGCGAAACACATGATTTAGCTTCAAATCAATGCGAAGTAGGAGGCTTATCTTCGATCCCATGCGATACAAATGGTTTAGCTTCAAATACTTGTGATATACATGATTTAGCTTCAACAGCATGCGAAACAAACGAGTTAGCTTCAAATCCATGCGAAACACATGATTTAGCATCAAATCAATGCGAAGTAGAAGGCTGATCTTCGAATCCATGCGTAACAAATGGTTTAGCTTCAAATACTTGTGATATACATGATTTAGCTTCAACTGCATGCGAAAGAAACGAGTTAGCTTCAAATCCTTGCGAAACACATGATTTTGCATCAAATCAATGCGAAGTGGAAGACTTATCTTCGAATCCATGCGAAGCGAATAGTTTAGCTTCAAATACTTGTGATATACATGATTCAGCTTCAACTGCATGCGAAACAAACGAGTTAGCTTCAAATCCATGCGAAACACATGATTTAGCATCAAATCAATGCGAAGTAGGAGGCTGATCATCGAATCCATGCGAAGCAAGTGGTTTAGCTTCAAATACTTGTGATATACATGATTTAGCTCCAACAGCATGCGAAACAAATGAGTTATCTTCAAATCCAAGCGAAACACATGATTTATCTTCAAGTCAATGCGATGTAGAAAGCTTGGCTTCAAAACCATGGGAATCAAATGGTTTAGCTTCAAATACTTGTGATATGCATGATTTAGCTTCAACTACTAGCGAAAAAAACGAGTTAGCTTCAAATCCAAGCGAAACACATGATTTAGCTTCAAATCAATGCGAATTAGAAGGGTTATCTTCGAATCCATGCGAAACGAATAGTTCAGCATCAAATACTTGTGTTATACATGATTCAGCTTCAACTGCATGCGAAACAAACGAGTTAGCTTTAAATCCATGCGAAAGACATGATTTAGATTAAAATCAATGCGAAGTAGAAGGCTTATCTTCGAATCCATGCGAAGCAAATGGTTTAGCTTCAATTACTTTTGATACACTTGAGTTAGCTTCAACATCATGCGAAACAAACGAGTTAGCTTCAAATCCTTGCGAAACACATGATTTAGCATCAAATCAATGCGAAGTGGAAGACTTATCTTAGAATCTATGCGAAACGAATAGTTTAGCTTCAAATACTTGTGATATACATGATTCAGCTTCAACTGCATGCGAAACAAACGAGTTAGCTTTAAATCCATGCGAAACACATGATTTAGATTAAAATCAATGCGAAGTAGAAGGCTTATCTTCGAATCCATGCGAAACAAATGGTTTAGCTTCAAATACTTGTGATATACATGATTCAGCTACAACTGCATGCGAAAAAAACGAGTTAGCTTCAAATCCAAGCGAAACACATGATTTAGCTTCAAATCAATGCGAATTGGAAGGGTTATCTTGGAATGCATGCGAAACGTATGATATAGCTTCAAATACTTGTGATATACATGATTTAGCTTCAACAGCATGCGAAACAAACGAGTTAGCTTCAAATCCATGCGAAACACATGATTTAGCATCAAATCAATGCGAAGTAGAAGGCTGATCTTCGAATCCATGCGAAGCAAATGGTTTAGCTTCAAATACTTGTGATATACATGATTTAGCTTCAACTGCATGCGAAACAAACGAGTTAGCTTTAAATCCATGCGAAAGACATGATTTAGATTAAAATCAATGCGAAGTAGAAGGCTTATCTTCGAATCCATGCGAAGCAAATGGTTTAGCTTCAAATACTTGTGATATACATGATTTAGCTTCAACAGCATGCGAAACAAATGAGTTATATTCAAATCCAAGCGAAACACATGATTTATCTTCAAATCTATGCGAATTAGAAGGGTTATCTTGGAATCCATGCGAAACGTATGATATAGCTTCAAATACTTGTGATATACATGATTTAGCTTCAACAGCATGCGAAACAAAATAGTTAGCTTCAAATCCATGCGAAACACATGATTTAGCTTCAAATCAATGCGATACAAATGGTTTAGCTTCAAATACTTGTGACATACATGATTTAGCTTCAACAGCATGCGAAACAAACGAGTTAGATTCAAATCCATGCGAAACACATGATTTAGCATCAAATCAATGCGAAGTAGAAGGCTGATCTTCGAATCCATGCGTAACAAATGGTTTAGCTGCAAATACTTGTGATATACATGATTTAGCTTCAACTGCATGCGAAACAAACGAGTTAGCTTCAAATCCATGCGAAACACATGATTTAGATTAAAATCAATGCGAAGTAGAAGGCTTATCTTCGAATCCATGCGAAGCAAATGGTTTAGCTTCAAATACTTGTGATATACATGATTTAGCTTCAACAGGATGCGAAACAAATGAGTTATATTCAAATCCAAGCGAAACACATGATTTATCTTGAAATCTATGCGAAGTAGAAAGCTTAGCTTCAAAACCATGGGAATCAAATGGTTTAGCTTCAAATACTTGTGATATACATGATTTAGCTTCAACTGCATGCGAAACAAACGAGTTAGCTTAAAATCCATGCGGAACACATGATTTAGCTTCAAATCAATGCGAAGTAGAAGGCTGATCTTCGAATCCATGCGAAGCAAATGGTTTAGCTTCAAATACTTTTGATACACTTGAGTTAGCTTCAACAGCATGCGAAACAAACGAGTTAGCTTCAAATCCTTGCGTAACAAATGATTTTGCATCAAATCAATGCGAAGTGGAAGACTTATCTTCGAATCCATGCGAAGCGAATAGTTTAGCTTCAAATACTTGTGATATACATGATTCAGCTTCAACTGCATGCGAAACAAACGAGTTAGCTTCAAATCCATGCGAAACACATGATTTAGCATCAAATCAATGCGAAGTAGGAGGCTGATCATCGAATCCATGCGAAGCAAGTGGTTTAGCTTCAAATACTTGTGATATACATGATTTAGCTCCAACAGCATGCGAAACAAATGAGTTATCTTCAAATCCAAGCGAAACACATGATTTATCTTCAAGTCAATGCGATGTAGAAAGCTTGGCTTCAAAACCATGGGAATCAAATGGTTTAGCTTCAAATACTTGTGATATGCATGATTTAGCTTCAACTACTAGCGAAAAAAACGAGTTAGCTTCAAATCCAAGCGAAACACATGATTTAGCTTCAAATCAATGCGAATTAGAAGGGTTATCTTCGAATCCATGCGAAACGAATAGTTCAGCTTCAAATACTTGTGTTATACATGATTCAGCTTCAACTGCATGCGAAACAAACGAGTTAGCTTTAAATCCATGCGAAAGACATGATTTAGATTAAAATCAATGCGAAGTAGAAGGCTTATCTTCGAATCCATGCGAAGCAAATGGTTTAGCTTCAAATACTTTTGATACACTTGAGTTAGCTTCAACATCATGCGAAACAAACGAGTTAGCTTCAAATCCTTGCGAAACACATGATTTAGCATCAAATGAATGCGAAGTGGAAGACTTATCTTCGAATCCATGCGAAACGAATAGTTTAGCTTCAAATACTTGTGATATACATGATTCATCTTCAACTGCATGCGAAAAAAACGAGTTAGCTTCGAATCCAAGCGAAACAAATGATTTAGCTTCAAATCAATGCGAATTGGAAGGGTTATCTTCGAATCCATGCGAAGCAAATGGTTTAGCATCAAATACTTGTGATATACATGATTTAGCTTCAACAGCATGCGAAACAAATGAGTTATATTCAAATCCAAGCGAAACACATGATTTATCTTCAAATCAATGCGAATTAGAAGGGTTATCTTGGAATGCATGCGAAACGTATGATATAGCTTCAAATACTTGTGATATACATGATTTAGCTTCAACAGCATGCGAAACAAACGAGTTAGCTTCAAATCCATGCGAAACACATGATTTAGCATCAAATCAATGCGAAGTAGAAGGCTGATCTTCGAATCCATGCAAAGCAAATGGTTTAGCTTCAAATACTTGTGATATACATGATTTAGCTTCAACAGCATGCGAAACAAATGAGTTATATTCAAATCCAAGCGAAACACATGATTTATCTTCAAATCTATGCCAATTAGAAGGGTTATCTTGGAATCCATGCGAAACGTATGATATAGCTTCAAATACTTGTGATATAAATGATTTAGCTTCAACAGCATGCGAAACAAACGAGTTAGCTTCAAAACCAAGCGAAACACATGATTTAGCCTCAAATCAATGCGAAGTAGAAGGCTTAGCTTCGAATAAATGCGAAACAAATAGTTTAGCTTCAAATACTTGTGATATATATGATATAGCTTCAACAGCATGCGAAACAAACGAGTTAGCTTCAAATCCATGCGAAACACATGATTTAGCTTCAAATCAATGCGATACAAATGGTTTAGCTTCAAATACTTGTGACATACATGATTTAGCTTCAACAGCATGCGAAACAAACGAGTTAGCTTCAAATCCATGCGAAACACATGATTTAGCATCAAATCAATGCGAAGTAGAAGGCTGATCTTCGAATCCATGCGTAACAAATGGTTTAGCTGCAAATACTTGTGATATACATGATTTAGCTTCAACTGCATGCGAAGCAAACGAGTTAGCTTCAAATCCATGCGAAACACATGATTTAGATTAAAATCAATGCGAATTAGAAGGGTTATCTTCGAATCCATGCGAAACAAATGATATAGCTTCAAATACTTGTGATATACATGATTTAACTTCAACAGCATCCCAAACAAACGAGTTAGATTCAAATCCATGCGAATCACATGATTTAGCTTCAAATCAATGCGAAGAAGTAGGCATATCTTCGAATCCATGCGAAACAAATTGATTGGCTTCTTATACTTGTGATATACATGATTTAGCTTCAACAGCATGCGAAATAAACGAGTTAGCTTCAAATCCATGCGAAACACATGCTTTAGCTTCAAATCAATGCGAATTAGAAGGGTTATCTTGGAATCCATGCGAAACGTATGATATAGCTTCAAATACTTGTGGTATACATGATTTAGCTTCAACAGCATGCGAAACAAACGAGTTAGCTTCAAATCCATGCGAAACACATGATGTAGCATCAAATCAATGCGAAGTAGAAGGCTGATCTTCGAATCCATGCGAAGCAAATGGTTTAGCTTCAAATACTTGTGATATACATGATTTAGCTTCAACAGCATGCGAAACAAACGAGTTAGCTTCAAATCCATGCGAAACACATGATTTAGCTTCAAATCAATGCGAAGTAGGAGGCTTATCTTCGATCCCATGCGATGCAAATGGTTTAGCTTCAAATACTTGTGATATACATGATTTAGCTTCAACAGCATGCGAAACAAACGAGTTAGCTTCAAATCCATGCGAAACACATGATTTAGCTTCAAATCAGTGCGAAACAAATGGTTTAGCTTCAAATACTTGTGATATACATGATTTAGCTTCAACTGCATGCGAAACAAACGAGTTAGCTTCAAATCCATGGGAAACACATGATTTAGATTAAAATCAATGCGAAGTAGAAGGCTTATCTTCGAATCCATGCGAAGCAAATGGTTTAGCTTCAAATACTTGTGATATACATGATTTAGCTTCAACAGCATGCGAAACAAACGAGTTGGCTTCAAAACCGAGCGAAACACATGATTTAGCCTCAAATCAATGCGAAGTAGAAGGCTTAGCTTCGAATAAATGCGAAACAATTGGTTTAGCTTCAAATACTTGTGATATATATGATTTAGCTTCAACAGCATGCGAAACAAACGAGTTAGCTTCAAATCCATGCGAAACACATGTTTTAGCTTCAAATCAATGCGAATTAGAAGGGTTATCTTGGAATCCATGCGAAACGTATGATATAGCTTCAAATACTTGTGATATACATGATTTAGCTACAACTGCATGCGAAAAAAACGAGTTAGCTTCAAAACCAAGCGAAACACATGATTTAGCCTCAAATCAATGCGAAGTAGAAGGCTTAGCTTCGAATAAATGCGAACCAAATGGTTTAGCTTCAAATACTTGTGATATGCATGATTTAGCTTCAACTACTAGCGAAAAAAACGAGTTAGCTTCAAATCCAAGCGAAACACATGATTTAGCCTCAAATCAATGCGAATTAGAAGAGTTATCTTCGAATCCATGCGAAAAAATTGATATAGCTTCAAATACTTGTGATATACATGATTTAGCTTCAACAGCATCCGATACAAACGAGTTAGATTCAAATCCATGCGAAACACATGATTTAGCTTCAAATCAATGCGAAGTAGAAGGGTTATCTTCGTATCGATGCGAAACAAATGGTTTAGCTGCAAATACTTGTGAAATACGTGATTTAGCTTCAACTGTATGCGAAACAAACGAGTTAACTTCGAATCCATGCGAAACGAATAGTTTAGCTTCAAATACTTGTGATATACATGATTCAGCTTCAACTGCATGCGAAACAAACGAGTTACCTTTACATCCATGCGAAAGACATGATTTAGATTAAAATCAATGCGAAGTAGAAGGCTTATCTTCGAATCCATGCGAAACGAATGGTTTAGCTTCAAATACTTGTGATATACATGATTTAGCTACAACTGCATGCGAAAAAAACGAGTTAGCTTCAAAACCAAGCGAAACACATGATTTAGCCTCAAATCAATGCGAAGTAGAAGGCTTAGCTTCGAATAAATGCGAAACAAATGGTTTAGCTTCAAATACTTGTGATATATATGATTTAACTTCAACAGCATGCGATACAAACGAGTTAGCTTCAAATCCATGCGAAACACATGATCTAGCTTCAAATCAATGCGAAGTAGGAGGCTTATCTTCGATCCCATCCGATACAAATGGTTTAGCTTCAAATACTTGTGATATACATGATTTAGCTTCAACAGCATGCGAAAAAAACGAGTTAGCTTCAAATCCAAGCGAAACACATGATTTAGCTTCAAATCAATGCGAATTAGAAGGGTTATCTTCGAATCCATGCGAAACAAATGATATAGCTTCAAATACTTGTGATATACATGATTTAACTTCAACAGCATCCCAAACAAACGAGTTAGATTCAAATCCATGCGAATCACATGATTTAGCTTCAAATCAATGCGAAGAAGTAGGCATATCTTCGAATCCATGCGAAACAAATTGATTGGCTTCTTATACTTGTGATATACATGATTTAGCTTCAACAGCATGCGAAATAAACGAGTTAGCTTCAAATCCATGCGAAACACATGCTTTAGCTTCAAATCAATGCGAATTAGAAGGGTTATCTTGGAATCCATGCGAAACGTATGATATAGCTTCAAATACTTGTGGTATACATGATTTAGCTTCAACAGCATGCGAAACAAACGAGTTAGCTTCAAATCCATGCGAAACACATGATGTAGCATCAAATCAATGCGAAGTAGAAGGCTGATCTTCGAATCCATGCGAAGCAAATGGTTTAGCTTCAAATACTTGTGATATACATGATTTAGCTTCAACAGCATGCGAAACAAACGAGTTAGCTTCAAATCCATGCGAAACACATGATTTAGCTTCAAATCAATGCGAATTAGAAGGGTTATCTTGGAATCCATGCGAAACGTATGATATAGCTTCAAATACTTGTGATATACATGATTTAGCTTCAACAGCATGCGAAACAAACGAGTTAGCTGCAAATCCATGCGAAACACACGATTTGGCTTCAAATCAATGCGAAGTAGGAGGCTTATCTTCGATCCCATGCGATGCAAATGGTTTAGCTTCAAATACTTGTGATATACATGATTTAGCTTCAACAGCATGCGAAACAAACGAGTTAGCTTCAAATCCATGCGAAACACATGATTTAGCTTCAAATCAATGCGAAACAAATGGTTTAGCTTCAAATACTTGTGATATACATGATTTAGCTTCAACTGCATGCGAAACAAACGAGTTAGCTTCAAATCCATGGGAAACACATGATTTAGATTAAAATCAATGCGAAGTAGAAGGCTTATCTTCGAATCCATGCGAAGCAAATGGTTTAGCTTCAAATACTTGTGATATACATGATTTAGCTTCAACAGCATGCGAAACAAACGAGTTGGCTTCAAAACCGAGCGAAACACATGATTTAGCCTCAAATCAATGCGAAGTAGAAGGCTTAGCTTCGAATAAATGCGAAACAAATGGTTTAGCTTCAAATACTTGTGATATATATGATTTAGCTTCAACAGCGTGCGAAACAAACGAGTTAGCTTCAAATCCATGCGAAACACATGTTTTAGCTTCAAATCAATGCGAATTAGAAGGGTTATCTTCGTATCGATGCGAAACAAATGGTTTAGCTGCAAATACTTGTGAAATACGTGATTTAGCTTCAACTGTATGCGAAACAAACGAGTTAACTTCGAATCCATGCGAAACGAATAGTTTAGCTTCAAATACTTGTGATATACATGATTCAGCTTCAACTGCATGCGAAACAAACGAGTTACCTTTACATCCATGCGAAAGACATGATTTAGATTAAAATCAATGCGAAGTAGAAGGCTTATCTTCGAATCCATGCGAAACAAATGGTTTAGCTTCAAATACTTGTGATATACATGATTTAGCTACAACTGCATGCGAAAAAAACGAGTTAGCTTCAAAACCAAGCGAAACACATGATTTAGCCTCAAATCAATGCGAAGTAGAAGGCTTAGCTTCGAATAAATGCGAAACAAATGGTTTAGCTTCAAATACTTGTGATATATATGATTTAACTTCAACAGCATGCGATACAAACGAGTTAGCTTCAAATCCATGCGAAACACATGATCTAGCTTCAAATCAATGCGAAGTAGGAGGCTTATCTTCGATCCCATCCGATACAAATGGTTTAGCTTCAAATACTTGTGATATACATGATTTAGCTTCAACAGCATGCGAAACAAACGAGTTAGCTTCAAATCCATGCGAAACACATGATTTAGCATCAAATCAATGTGAAGTAGAAGGCTTAGCTTCAAAGCCATGGGAATCAAATGGTTTAGCTTCAAATACTTGTGATATACATGATTTAGCTTCAACTGCATGCGAAACAAACGAGTTAGCTTAAAATCCATGCGGAACACATGATTTAGCTTCAAATCAATGCGAAGTAGAAGGCTGATCTTCGAATCCATGCGAAGCAAATGGTTTAGCTTCAAATACTTTTGATACACTTGAGTTAGCTTCAACAGCATGTCAAACAAACGAGTTAGCTTCAAATCCTTGCGAAACACATGATTTAGCCTCAAATCAATGCGAAGTAGAAGGCTTAGCTTCGAATAAATGCGAAACAAATGGTTTAGCTTCAAATACTTGTGATATATATGATTTAACTTCAACAGCATGCGATACAAACGAGTTAGCTTCAAATCCATGCGAAACACATGATCTAGCTTCAAATCAATGCGAAGTAGGAGGCTTATCTTCGATCCCATCCGATACAAATGGTTTAGCTTCAAATACTTGTGATATACATGATTTAGCTTCAACAGCATGCGAAACAAACGAGTTAGCTTCAAATCCATGCGAAACACATGATTTAGCATCAAATCAATGTGAAGTAGAAGGCTTAGCTTCAAAGCCATGGGAATCAAATGGTTTAGCTTCAAATACTTGTGATATACATGATTTAGCTTCAACTGCATGCGAAACAAACGAGTTAGCTTAAAATCCATGCGGAACACATGATTTAGCTTCAAATCAATGCGAAGTAGAAGGCTGATCTTCGAATCCATGCGAAGCAAATGGTTTAGCTTCAAATACTTTTGATACACTTGAGTTAGCTTCAACAGCATGTCAAACAAACGAGTTAGCTTCAAATCCTTGCGAAACACATGATTTAGCATCAAATCAATGCGAAGTAGAAGGCTTATCTTCGAATCCATGCGAAACAAATGGTTTAGCTTCAAATACTTGTGATATACATGATTTAGCTACAACTGCATGCGAAAAAAACGAGTTAGCTTCAAAACCAAGCGAAACACATGATTTAGCCTCAAATCAATGCGAAGTAGAAGGCTTAGCTTCGAATAAATGCGAAACAAATGGTTTAGCTTCAAATACTTGTGATATATATGATTTAACTTCAACAGCATGCGATACAAACGAGTTAGCTTCAAATCCATGCGAAACACATGATCTAGCTTCAAATCAATGCGAAGTAGGAGGCTTATCTTCGATCCCATCCGATACAAATGGTTTAGCTTCAAATACTTGTGATATACATGATTTAGCTTCAACAGCATGCGAAACAAACGAGTTAGCTTCAAATCCATGCGAAACACATGATTTAGCATCAAATCAATGTGAAGTAGAAGGCTTAGCTTCAAAGCCATGGGAATCAAATGGTTTAGCTTCAAATACTTGTGATATACATGATTTAGCTTCAACTGCATGCGAAACAAACGAGTTAGCTTAAAATCCATGCGGAACACATGATTTAGCTTCAAATCAATGCGAAGTAGAAGGCTGATCTTCAAATCCATGCGAAACACATGATTTAGCTTCAAATCAATGCGAAGTAGAAGGCTTATCTTCGAATCCATGCGAAACAAACGGATTAGCTTCTTATACTTGTGATATACATGATTTAGCTTCAACAGCGTGCGAAATAAACGAGTTAGATTCAAATCCAAGCGAAACACATGATTTATCTTCAAATCAATGCGAAGTGGAAGGCTTATCTTCGAATCCATGCGTAACAAATGGTTTAGCTTCAAATACTTGTGATATACATGATTTAGCTTCAACAGCATCCGAAACAAACGAGTTAGATTCAGATCCATGCGAAACACATGATTTTGCTTCTAATCAATGCGCAGTAGAAGGCTTATCTTCGAATCCATGCGAAACAAACGGATTAGCTTCTTATACTTGTGATATACATGATTTAGCTTCAACAGCATGCGAAATAAACGAGTTAGATTCAAATCCATAGGAAACACATGATTTAGCTTCAAATCAATGCGAAGTAGAAGGCTGGTCTTCGAATCCATGCGTAACAAATGATTCAGCTGCAAATACTTGTGATTACATGATTTAGATTCAACTGCATGCGAAACAAACGAGTTAGCTTTACATCCATGCAAAACACATGATTTAGATTAAAATCAATGCGAAGTAGAAGGCTTATCTTCGAATCCATGCGAAACAAATGGTTTAGCTTCAAATACTTGTGATATACATGATTTAGCTACAACTGCATGCGAAAAAAACGAGTTAGCTTCAAAACCAAGCGAAACACATGATTTAGCCTCAAATCAATGCGAAGTAGATGGCTTATCTTCGATTAAATGCGAAACAAATGGTTTAGATTCAAATACTTGTGAAATACATGATTTAGCTTCAACAGCATGCGAAACAAACGAGTTAGCTTCAAATCCATGCGGAACACATGATTTAGCTTCAAATCAATGCGAAGTAGAAGGCTGATCTTCGAATCCATGCGAAGCAAATGGTTTAGCTTCAAATACTTCTGATACACTTGAGTTAGCTTCAACAGCATGCGAAACAAACGAGTTAGCTTCAAATCCTTGCGAAACACATGATTTAGCATCAAATCAATGCGAAGTGGAAGGCTTATCTTCGAATCCATGCGAAACGAATAGTTTAGTTTCAAATACTTGTGATATACATGATTTAGCTTCAACACCATGCGAAACAATCGAGTTAGCTTCAAAACCATGCGAAACACATGATTTAGCTTCAAATCAATGCGAAGTAGATAGCTTAGCTTCAAAACCATGGGAATCAAATGGTTTAACTTCAAATACTTGTGATATACATGATTTAGCTTCAACTGCATGCGAAACAAACGAGTTAGCTTAAAATCCATGCGGAACACATGATTTAGCTTCAAATAAATGCGAAGTAGATGGCTGATCTTCGAATCCATGCGAAGCAAATGGTTTAGCTTCAAATACTTTTGATACACTTGAGTTAGCTTCAACAGCATGCGAAACAAATGAGTTATATTCAAATCCAAGCGAAACACATGATTTATCTTCAAATCAATGCGAAGTGGAAGGCTTATCTTCGAATCCATGCGTAACAAATGGTTTAGCTTCAAATACTTGTGATATACATGATTTAGCTTCAACAGCATGCGAAACAAACGAGTTAGCTTCAAATCCATGCGAAACACATGATTCAGCATCAAATCAATGCGAAGTAGAAGGCTGATCTTCGAATCCATGCGAAGCAAATGGTTTAGCTTCAAATACTTGTGATATACATGATTTAGCTTCAACAGCATGCGAAACAAATGAGTTATATTCAAATCCAAGCGAAACACATGATTTATCTTCAAATCAATGCGAAGTGGAAGGCTTATCTTCGAATCCATGCGAAACGAATAGTTTAGCTTCAAATACTTGTGATATACACGATTCAGCTTCAACTGCTTGCGAAACAAACGAGTTAGCTTCAAATCCATGCGAAACACATGATTTAGCCTCAAATCAATGCGAAGTAGCAGGCTTAGCTTCGAATAAATGCGAACCAAATGGTTTAGCTTCAAATACTTGTGATATGCATGATTTAGCTTCAACTACTAGCGAAAAAAACGAGTTAGCTTCAAATCCAAGCGAAACTCATGATTTAGCCTCAAATCAATGCGAATTAGAAGTGTTATCTTCGAATCCATGCGAAACAAATGATATAGCTTCAAATACTTGTGATATACATGATTTAGCTTCAACAGCATCCGAAACAAACGAGTTAGACTCAGATCCATGCGAAACACATGATTTTGCTTCTAATCAATGCGCAGTAGAAGGCTTATCTTCGAATCCATGCGAAACAAACGGATTAACTTCTTATACTTGTGATATACATGATTTAGCTTCAACAGCATGCGAAATAAACGAGTTAGATTCAAATCCATAGGAAACACATGATTTAGCTTCAAATCAATGCGAAGTAGGAGGCTGGTCTTCGAATCCATGCGTAACAAATGGTTCAGCTGCAAATACTTGTGATTACATGATTTAGCTTCAACTGCATGCGAAACAAACGAGTTAGCTTTACATCCATGCAAAACACATGATTTAGATTAAAATCAATGCGAAGTAGAAGGCTTATCTTCGAATCCATGCGAAACAAATGGTTTAGCTTCAAATACTTGTGATATACATGATTTAGCTACAACTGCATGCGAAAAAAACGAGTTAGCTTCAAAACCAAGCGAAACACATGATTTAGCCTCAAATCAATGCGAAGTAGATGGCTTATCTTCGAATAAATGCGAAACAAATGGTTTAGATTCAAATACTTGTGATATACACGATTTAGCTTCAACAGCATGCGAAACAAACGAGTTAGCTTCAAATCCATGCGGAACACATGATTTAGCTTCAAATAAATGCGAAGTAGAAAGCTTAGCTTCAAAACCATGGGAATCAAATGGTTTAACTTCAAATACTTGTGATATACATGATTTAGCTTCAACTGCAAGCGAAACAAACGAGTTAGCTTAAAATCCATGCGGAACACATGATTTAGCTTCAAATAAATGCGAAGTAGATGGCTGATCTTCGAATCCATGCGAAGCAAATGGTTTAGCTTCAAATACTTTTGATACACTTGAGTTAGCTTCAACATCATGCGAAACAAACGAGTTAGCTTCAAATCCTTGCTAAACACATGATTTAGCATCAAATCAATGCGAAGTGGAAGACTTATCTTCGAATCCATGCGAAACGAATAGTTTAGCTTCAAATACTTGTGATATACATGATTCAGCTTCAACTGCATGCGAAAAAAACGAGTTAGCTTCAAATCCAAGCGAAACACATGATTTAGCTTCAAATCAATGCGAATTAGAAGGGTTATCTTGGAATGCATGCGAAACGTATGATATAGCTTCAAATACTTGTGATATACATGATTTAGCTTCAACAGCATGCGAAACAAACGAGTTAGCTTCAAATCCATGCGAAACACATGATTTAGCATCAAATCAATGCGAAGTAGAAGGCTGATCTTCGAATCCATGTGAAGCAAATGGTTTAGCTTCAAATACTTGTGATATACATGATTTAGTTTCAACAGCATGCGAAACAAACGAGTTAGCTTCAAATCCATGCGAAACACATGATTCAGCATCAAATCAATGCGAAGTAGAAGGCTGATCTTCGAATCCATGCGAAGCAAATGGTTTAGCTTCAAATACTTGTGATATACATGATTTAGCTTCAACAGCATGCGAAACAAATGAGTTATATTCAAATCCAAGCGAAACACATGATTTATCTTCAAATCAATGCGAAGTGGAAGGCTTATCTTCGAATCCATGCGAAACGAATAGTTTAGCTTCAAATACTTGTGATATACACGATTCAGCTTCAACTGCTTGCGAAACAAACGAGTTAGCTTCAAATCCATGCGAAACACATGATTTAGCCTCAAATCAATGCGAAGTAGCAGGCTTAGCTTCGAATAAATGCGAACCAAATGGTTTAGCTTCAAATACTTGTGATATGCATGATTTAGCTTCAACTACTAGCGAAAAAAACGAGTTAGCTTCAAATCCAAGCGAAACTCATGATTTAGCCTCAAATCAATGCGAATTAGAAGTGTTATCTTCGAATCCATGCGAAACAAATGATATAGCTTCAAATACTTGTGATATACATGATTTAGCTTCAACAGCATCCGAAACAAACGAGTTAGACTCAGATCCATGCGAAACACATGATTTTGCTTCTAATCAATGCGCAGTAGAAGGCTTATCTTCGAATCCATGCGAAACAAACGGATTAACTTCTTATACTTGTGATATACATGATTTAGCTTCAACAGCATGCGAAATAAACGAGTTAGATTCAAATCCATAGGAAACACATGATTTAGCTTCAAATCAATGCGAAGTAGGAGGCTGGTCTTCGAATCCATGCGTAACAAATGGTTCAGCTGCAAATACTAGTGATTACATGATTTAGCTTCAACTGCATGCGAAACAAACGAGTTAGCTTTACATCCATGCAAAACACATGATTTAGATTAAAATCAATGCGAAGTAGAAGGCTTATCTTCGAATCCATGCGAAACAAATGGTTTAGCTTCAAATACTTGTGATATACATGATTTAGCTACAACTGCATGCGAAAAAAACGAGTTAGCTTCAAAACCAAGCGAAACACATGATTTAGCCTCAAATCAATGCGAAGTAGATGGCTTATCTTCGAATAAATGCGAAACAAATGGTTTAGATTCAAATACTTGTGATATACACGATTTAGCTTCAACAGCATGCGAAACAAACGAGTTAGCTTCAAATCCATGCGGAACACATGATTTAGCTTCAAATAAATGCGAAGTAGAAAGCTTAGCTTCAAAACCATGGGAATCAAATG
This sequence comes from Megalopta genalis, assembly GCF_051020955.1. Classification (NCBI taxonomy): domain Eukaryota; kingdom Metazoa; phylum Arthropoda; class Insecta; order Hymenoptera; family Halictidae; genus Megalopta; species Megalopta genalis. The sequence goes on along the minus strand of NW_027476308.1, from coordinate 15,161 downwards.
GTTTAACTTCAAATACTTGTGATATACATGATTTAGCTTCAACTGCATGCGAAACAAACGAGTTAGCTTAAAATCCATGCGGAACACATGATTTAGCTTCAAATAAATGCGAAGTAGATGGCTGATCTTCGAATCCATGCGAAGCAAATGGTTTAGCTTCAAATACTTTTGATACACTTGAGTTAGCTTCAACATCATGCGAAACAAACGACTTAGCTTCAAATCCTTGCGAAACACATGATTTAGCATCAAATCAATGCGAAGTGGAAGACTTATCTTCGAATCCATGCGAACGAATAGTTTAGCTTCAAATACTTGTGATATACATGATTCAGCTTCAACTGCATGCGAAAAAAAACGAGTTAGCTTCAAATCCAAGCGAAACACATGATTTAGCTTCAAATCAATGCGAATTAGAAGGGTTATCTTGGAATGCATGCGAAACGTATGATATAGCTTCAAATACTTGTGATATACATGATTTAGCTTCAACAGCATGCGAAACAAACGAGTTAGCTTCAAATCCATGCGAAACACATGATTTAGCATCAAATCAATGCGAAGTAGAAGGCTGATCTTCGAATCCATGCGAAGCAAATGGTTTAGCTTCAAATACTTGTGATATACATGATTTAGCTTCAACTGCATGCGAAACAAACGAGTTAGCTTTAAATCCATGCGAAAGACATGATTTAGATTAAAATCAATGCGAAGTAGAAGGCTTATCTTCGAATCCATGCGAAGCAAATGGTTTAGCTTCAATTACTTTTGATACACTTGAGTTAGCTTCAACATCATGCGAAACAAACGAGTTAGCTTCAAATCCTTGCGAAACACATGATTTAGCATCAAATCAATGCGAAGTGGAAGACTTATCTTCGAATCCATGCGAAACGAATAGTTTAGCTTCAAATACTTGTGATATACATGATTCAGCTTCAACTGCATGCGAAACAAACGAGTTAGCTTTAAATCCATGCGAAACACATGATTTAGATTAAAATCAATGCGAAGTAGAAGGCTTATCTTCGAATCCATGCGAAACAAATGGTTTAGCTTCAAATACTTGTGATATACATGATTCAGCTACAACTGCATGCGAATAAAACGAGTTAGCTTTAAATCCATGCGAAAGACATGATTTAGATTAAAATCAATGCGAAGTAGTAGGCTTATCTTCGAATCCATGCGAAGCAAATGGTTTAGCTTCAAATACTTTTGATACACTTGAGTTAGCTTCAACATCATGCGAAACAAACGAGTTAGCTTCAAATCCTTGCGAAACACATGATTTAGCATCAAATCAATGCGAAGTAGGAGGCTTATCTTCGATCCCATGCGATGCAAATGGTTTAGCTTCAAATACTTGTGATATACATGATTTAGCTTCAACAGCATGCGAAACAAACGAGTTAGCTTCAAATCCATGCGAAACACATGATTTAGCTTCAAATCAATGCGAATTAGAAGGGTGATCTTCGAATCCATGCGTAACAAATGGTTTAGCTTCAAATACTTGTGATATACATGATTTAGCTTCAACTGCATGCGAAACAAACGAGTTAGCTTCAAATCCATGCGAAACACATGATTTAGATTAAAATCAATGCGAAGTAGAAGGCTTATCTTCGAATCCATGCGAAGCAAATGGTTTAGCTTCAAATACTTGTGATATACATGATTTAGCTTCAACAGCATGCGAAACAAACGAGTTAGCTTCAAATCCATGCGAAACACATGATTTAGCCTCAAATCAATGCGAAGTAGAAGGCTGATCTTCGAATCCATGCGTAACAAATGGTTTAGCTGCAAATACTTGTGATATACATGATTTAGCTTCAACTGCATGCGAAACAAACGAGTTAGCTTCAAATCCTTGCGAAACACATGATTTTGCATCAAATCAATGCGAAGTGGAAGACTTATCTTCGAATCCATGCGAAACGAATAGTTTAGCTTCAAATACTTGTGATATACATGATTCAGCTTCAACTGCATGCGAAACAAACGAGTTAGCTTCAAATCCATGCGAAACACATGATTTAGCATCAAATCAATGCGAAGTAGAAGGCTGATCTTCGAATCCATGCGAAGCAAATGGTTTAGCTTCAAATACTTGTGATATACATGATTTAGCTTCAACAGCATGCGAAACAAACGAGTTAGCTTCAAATCCATGCGAAACACATGATTTAGCTTCAAATCAATGCGAATTAGAAGGGTTATCTTGGAATCCATGCGAAACGTATGATATAGCTTCAAATACTTGTGATATACATGATTTAGCTTCAACAGCATGCGAAACAAACGAGTTAGCTGCAAATCCATGCGAAACACACGATTTGGCTTCAAATCAATGCGAAGTAGGAGGCTTATCTTCGATCCCATGCGATGCAAATGGTTTAGCTTCAAATACTTGTGATATACATGATTTAGCTTCAACAGCATGCGAAACAAACGAGTTAGCTTCAAATCCATGCGAAACACATGATTTAGCTTCAAATCAATGCGATACAAATGGTTTAGCTTCAAATACTTGTGATATACATGATTTAGCTTCAACTGCATGCGAAACAAACGAGTTAGCTTCAAATCCATGCGAAACACATGATTTAGATTAAAATCAATGCGAAGTAGAAGGCTTATCCTCGAATCCATGCGAAGCAAATGGTTTAGCTTCAAATACTTGTGATATACATGATTTAGCTTCAACAGCATGCGAAACAAACGAGTTAGCTTCAAAACCGAGCGAAACACATGATTTAGCCTCAAATCAATGCGAAGTAGAAGGCTTAGCTTCGAATAAATGCGAAACAAATGGTTTAGCTTCAAATACTTGTGATATATATGATTTAGCTTCAACAGCATGCGAAACAAACGAGTTAGCTTCAAATCCATGCGAAACACATGATTTAGGTTCAAAACAATGCGAAGAAGTAGGCATATCTTCGAATCCATGCGAAACAAATGGATTAGCTTCTTATACTTGTGATATACATGATTTAGCTTCAACAGCATGCGAAATAAACGAGTTAGCTTCAAATCCATGCGAAACACATGATTTAGCTTCAAATCAATGCGAATTAGAAGGGTGATCTTCGAATCCATGCGTAACAAATGGTTTAGCTTCAAATACTTGTGTTATACATGATTCAGCTTCAACTGCATGCGAAACAAACGAGTTAGCTTTAAATCCATGCGAAAGACATGATTTAGATTAAAATCAATGCGAAGTAGTAGGCTTATCTTCGAATCCATGCGAAGCAAATGGTTTAGCTTCAAATACTTTTGATACACTTGAGTTAGCTTCAACATCATGCGAAACAAACGAGTTAGCTTCAAATCCTTGCGAAACACATGATTTAGCATCAAATCAATGCGAAGTGGAAGACTTATCTTCGAATCCATGCGAAACGAATAGTTTAGCTTCAAATACTTGTGATATACATGATTCAGCTTCAACTGCATGCGAAACAAACGAGTTAGCTGCAAATCCATGCGAAACACACGATTTGGCTTCAAATAAATGCGAAGTAGGAGGCTTATCTTCGATCCCATGCGATGCAAATGGTTTAGCTTCAAATACTTGTGATATACATGATTTAGCTTCAACAGCATGCGAAACAAACGAGTTAGCTTCAAATCCATGCGAAACACATGATTTAGCTTCAAATCAATGCGAATTAGAAGGGTGATCTTCGAATCCATGCGTAACAAATGGTTTAGCTTCAAATACTTGTGATATACATGATTTAGCTTCAACTGCATGCGAAACAAACGAGTTAGCTTCAAATCCATGCGAAACACATGATTTAGATTAAAATCAATGCGAAGTAGAAGGCTTATCTTCGAATCCATGCGAAGCAAATGGTTTAGCTTCAAATACTTGTGATATACATGATTTAGCTTCAACAGCATGCGAAACAAACGAGTTAGCTTCAAAACCGAGCGAAACACATGATTTAGCCTCAAATCAATGCGAAGTAGAAGGCTTAGCTTCGAATAAATGCGAAACAAATGGTTTAGCTTCAAATACTTGTGATATATATGATTTAGCTTCAACAGCATGCGAAACAAATGAGTTAGCTTCAAATCCATGCGAAACACATGATTTAGCTTCAAAACAATGCGAAGAAGTAGGCATATCTTCGAATCCATGCGAAACAAATGGATTAGCTTCTTATACTTGTGATATACATGATTTAGCTTCAACAGCATGCGAAATAAACGAGTTAGCTTCAAATCCATGCGAAACACATGATTTAGCTTCAAATCAATGCGAATTAGAAGGGTGATCTTCGAATCCATGCGTAACAAATGGTTTAGCTTCAAATACTTGTGTTATACATGATTCAGCTTCAACTGCATGCGAAACAAACGAGTTAGCTTTAAATCCATGCGAAAGACATGATTTAGATTAAAATCAATGCGAAGTAGTAGGCTTATCTTCGAATCCATGCGAAGCAAATGGTTTAGCTTCAAATACTTGTGATATACATGATTTAGCTTCAACAGCATACGAAACAAACGAGTTAGCTTCAAATCCATGCGAAACACATGTTTTAGCTTCAAATCAATGCGAATTAGATGGGTTATCTTGGAATCCATGCGAAACGTATGATATAGCTTCAAATACTTGTGATATACATGATTTAGCTACAACTGCATGCGAAAAAAACGAGTTAGCTTCAAAACCAAGCGAAACACATGATTTAGCCTCAAATCAATGCGAAGTAGAAGGCTTAGCTTCGAATAAATGCGAACCAAATGGTTTAGCTTCAAATACTTGTGATATGCATGATTTAGCTTCAACTACTAGCGAAAAAACGAGTTAGCTTCAAATCCAAGCGAAACACATGATTTAGCCTCAAATCAATGCGAATTAGAAGGGTTATCTTCGAATCCATGCGAAAAAATTGATATAGCTTCAAATACTTGTGATATACATGATTTAGCTTCAACAGCATCCGAAAGTAACGAGTTAGATTCAAATCCATGCGAAACACATGATTTAGCTTCAAATCAATGCGAAACACATGATCTAGCTTCAAATCAATGCGAAGTAGGAGGCTTATCTTCGATCCCATCCGATACAAATGGTTTAGCTTCAAATACTTGTGATATACATGATTTAGCTTCAACAGCATGCGAAACAAACGAGTTAGCTTCAAATCCATGCGAAACACATGATTTAGCATCAAATCAATGCGAAGTAGAAGGCTTAGCTTCAAAACCATGGGAATCAAATGGTTTAGCTTCAAATACTTGTGATATACATGATTTAGCTTCAACTGCATGCGAAACAAACGAGTTAGCTTAAAATCCATGCGGAACACATGATTTAGCTTCAAATCAATGCGAAGTAGAAGGCTGATCTTCGAATCCATGCGAAGCAAATGGTTTAGCTTCAAATACTTTTGATACACTTGAGTTAGCTTCAACAGCATGCCAAACAAACGAGTTAGCTTCAAATCCTTGCGAAACACATGATTTAGCATCAAATCAATGCGAAGTGGAAGGCTTATCTTCGAATCCATGCAAAACGAATAGTTTAGTTTCAAATACTTGTGATATACATGATTCGGCTTCAACTGCATGCGAAACAAACGAGTTAGCTTCAAATCCATGCAAAACACATGATTTAGATTAAAATCAATGCGAAGTAGAAGGCTTATCTTCGAATCCATGCGAAACAAATGGTTTAGCTTCAAATACTTGTGATATACATGATTTAGCTACAACTGCATGCGAAAAAAACGAGTTAGCTTCAAAACCAAGCGAAACACATGATTTAGCCTCAAATCAATGCGAAGTAGATGGCTTATCTTCGAATAAATGCGAAACAAATGGTTTAGCTTCAAATACTTGTGATATACATGATTTAGCTTCAACAGCATGCGAAACAAACGCGTTAGCTTCAAATCCATGCGAAACACATGATTTAGCATCACATCAATGCGAAGTAGAAGGCTGATCTTCGAATCCATGCGTAACAAATGGTTTAGCTTCAAATACTTGTGATATACATGATTTAGCTTCAACAGCATGCGAAACACATGATTCAGCATCAAATCAATGCGAAGTAGAAGGCTGATCTTCGAATCCATGCGAAGCAAATGGTTTAGCTTCAAATACTTGTGATATACATGATTTAGCTTCAACAGCATGCGAAACAAATGAGTTATATTCAAATCCAAGCGAAACACATGATTTATCTTCAAATCAATGCGAAGTGGAAGGCTTATCTTCGAATCCATGCGAAATGAATAGTTTAGCTTCAAATACTTGTGATATACACGATTCAGCTTCAACTGCTTGCGAAACAAACGAGTTAGCTTCAAATCCATGCGAAACACATGATTTAGATTAAAATCAATGCGAAGTAGAAGGCTTATCTTCGGATCCATGAAAAACAAATGGTTTAGCTTCAAATACTTGTGATATACATGATTTAGATACAACTGCATGCGAAAAAAACGAGTTAGCTTCAAAACCAAGCGAAACACATGATTTAGCCTCAAATCAATGCGAAGTAGAAGGCTTAGCTTCGAATAAATGCGAACCAAATGGTTTAGCTTCAAATACTTGTGATATGCATGATTTAGCTTCAACTACTAGCGAAAAAAACGAGTTAGCTTCAAATCCAAGCGAAACTCATGATTTAGCCACAAATCAATGCGAATTAGAAGGGTTATCTTCGAATCCATTCGAAACAAATGATATAGCTTCAAATACTTGTGATATACATGATTTAGCTTCAACAGCATCCGAAACAAACGAGTTAGATTCAGATCCATGCGAAACACATGATTTTGCTTCTAATCAATGCGCAGTAGAAGGCTTATCTTCGAATCCATGCGAAACAAATGGTTTAGCTTCAAATACTTGTGATATACATGATTTAGCTACAACTGCATGCGAAAAAAACGAGTTAGCTTCAAAACCAAGCGAAACACATGATTTAGCCTCAAATCAATGCGAAGTAGATGGCTTATCTTCGAATAAATGCGAAACAAATGGTTTAGATTCAAATACTTGTGATATACATGATTTAGCTTCAACAGCATGCGAAACAAACGAGTTAGCTTCAAATCCATGCGAAACAGATGATTTAGCATCAAATCAATGCTAAGTAGAAGGCTGATCTTCGAATCCATGCGTAACAAATGGTTTAGCTTCAAATACTTGTGATATACATGATTTAGCTTCAACACCATGCGAAACAATCGAGTTAGCTTCAAATCCATGCGAAACACATGATTTAGCTTCAAATCAATGCGAATTAGAAGGGTTGTCTTGGAATCCATGCGAAACGTATGATATAGCTTCAAATACTTCTGATATACATGATTTTGCATCAACAGCATGCGAAAAAAACGAGTTAGCTTCAAAACCAAGCGAAACACATGATTTAGCCTCAAATCAATGCGAAGTAGAAGGCTTAGCTTTCGAATAAATGCGAAACAAATGGTTTAGCTTCAAATACTTGTGATATATATGATTTAGCTACAACAGCATGCGAAACAAACGAGATAGCTTCAAGTCCATGCGAAACAGATGATTTAGCTTCAAATCAATGCGAAGTAGAAGGCTGATCTTCGAATCCATGCGTAACAAATGGTTTAGCTGCAAATACTTGTGATATACATGATTTAGCTACAACTGCATGCGAAAAAAACGAGTTAGCTTCAAAACCAAGCGAAACACATGATTTAGCCTCAAATCAATGCGAAGTAGATGGCTTATCTTCGAATAAATGCGAAACAAATGGTTTAGATTCAAATACTTGTGATATACATGATTTAGCTTCAACAGCATGAGAAACAAACGAGTTAGCTTCAAATCCAAGCGGAACACATGATTTAGCTTCAAATCAATGCGAAGTAGAAGGCTGATCTTCGAATCCAGGCGAAACAAATGGTTTAGCTTCAAATACTTGTGATACACTTGAGTTAGCTTCAACAGCATGCGAAACAACCGAGTTAGCTTCAAATCCATGCGAAACACATGATTTAGCATCAAATCAATGCGAAGTAGAATGCTGATCTTCGAATCCATGCGAAGCAAATGGTTTAGCTTCAAATACTTGTGATATACATGATTTAGCTTCAACAGCATGCGAAACAAATGAGTTATCTTCAAATCCAAGCGAAACACATGATTTATCTTCAAATCAATGCGAAGTAGAAAGCTTAGCTTCAAAACCAAGGGAATCAAATGGTTTAGCTTCAAATACTTGTGATATACATGATTTAGCTTCAACTGCATGCGAAACAAACGAGTTAGCTTAAAATCCATGCGGAACACATGATTTAGCTTCAAATCAATGCGAAGTAGAAGGCTGATCTTCGAATCCATGCGAAGCAAATGGTTTAGCTTCAAATACTTGTGATACACTTGAGTTAGCTTCAACAGCATGCGCAACAAACGAGTTAGCTTCAAATCCTTGCGAAACACATGATTTAGCATCAAATCAATGCGAAGTGGAAGGTTTATCTTCGAATCCATGCGAAACGAATAGTTTAGCTTCAAATACTTGTGATATACATGATTCAGCTTCAACTGCATGCGAAACAAACGAGTTTGCTTTAAATCCATGCGAAACACATGATTTAGATTAAAATCAATACGAAGTAGAAGGCTTATCTTCGAATCCACGCGAAACAAATGGTTTAGCTTCAAATACTTGTGATATACATGATTTAGCTACAACTGCATGCGAAAAAAACGAGTTAGCTTCAAAACCAAGCGAAACACATGATTTAGTCTCAAATCAATGCGAAGTAGAAGGCTTAGCTTCGAATAAATGCGAAACAAATGGTTTAGGTTCAAATACTTGTGATATACATGATTTAGCTTCAACAGCATGCGAAACAAACGAGTTAGCGTCAAATCCATGCGAAACACATGATTTAGCTTCAAATCAATGCGAAGTAGAAGGCTTATCTTCGAATCCATGCGAAACAAATTGTTTAGCTTCAAATACTTGTGATATACATGATTTAGCTACAACTGCATGCGAAAAAATACGAGTTAGCTTCAAAACCAAGCGAAACACATGATTTAGCCTCAAATCAATGCGAAGTAGAAGGCTGATCTTCGAATCCATGCGAAGCAAATGGTTTAGCTTCAAATACTTGTGATATACATGATTTAGCTTCAACAGCATGCGAAACAGATGAGTTACATTCAAATCCAAGCGAAACACATGATTTATCTTCAAATCTATGCGAATTAGGAGGGTTATCTTGGAATCCATGCGAAACGTATGATATAGCTTCAAATACTTATGATATACATGATTTATCTTCAACAGCATGCGAAACAAACGAGTTAGCTTCAAAACCAAGCGAAACACATGATTTAGCCTCAAATCAATGCGAAGTAGAAGGCTTAGCTTCGAATAAATCCGAAACAAATGGTTTAGCTTCAAATACTTGTGATATATATGATTTAGCTTCAACAGCATGCGAACCAAACGAGTTAGCTTAAAATCCATGCGGAACACATGATTTAGCTTCAAATCAATGCGAAGTAGAAGGCTGATCTTCGAATCCATGCGAAGCAAATGGTTTAGCTTCAAATACTTGTGATACACTTGAGTTAGCTTCAACAGCATGCGAAACAACCGAGTTAGCTTCAAATCCATGCGAAACACATGATTTAGCATCAAATCAATGCGAAGTAGAATGCTGATCTTCGAATCCATGCGAAGCAAATGGTTTAGCTTCAAATACTTGTGATATACATGATTTAGCTTCAACAGCATGCGAAACAAATGAGTTATCTTCAAATCCAAGCGAAACACATGATTTATCTTCAAATCAATGCGAAGTAGAAAGCTTAGCTTCAAAACCAAGGGAATCAAATGGTTTAGCTTCAAATACTTGTGATATACATGATTTAGCTTCAACTGCATGCGAAACAAACGAGTTAGCTTAAAATCCATGCGGAACACATGATTTAGCTTCAAATCAATGCGTAGTAGAAGGCTGATCTTCGAATCCATGCGAAGCAAATGGTTTAGCTTCAAATACTTGTGATACACTTGAGTTAGCTTCAACAGCATGCGCAACAAACGAGTTAGCTTCAAATCCTTGCGAAACACATGATTTAGCATCAAATCAATGCGAAGTGGAAGGCTTATCTTCGAATCCATGCGAAACGAATAGTTTAGCTTCAAATACTTGTGATATACATGATTCAGCTTCAACTGCATGCGACACAAACGAGTTTGCTTCAAATCCATGCGAAACACATGATTTAGATTAAAATCAATACGAAGTAGAAGGCTTATATTCGAATCCATGCGAAACAAATGGTTTAGCTTCAAATACTTGTGATATACATGATTTAGCTACAACTGCATGCGAAAAAAACGAGTTAGCTTCAAAACCAAGCGAAACACATGATTTAGCCTCAAATCAATGCGAAGTAGAAGGCTTAGCTTCGAATAAATGCGAAACAAATGGTTTAGGTTCAAATACTTGTGATATACATGATTTAGCTTCAACAGCATGCGAAACAAACGAGTTAGCTTCAAATCCATGCGAAACACATGATTTAGCTTCAAATCAATGCGAAGTAGAAGGCTTATCTTTGAATCCATGCGAAACAAATGGTTTAGCTTCAAATACTTGTGATATACATGATTTAGCTTCAACAGCATGCGAAACAGATGAGTTACATTCAAATCCAAGCGAAACACATGATTTATCTTCAAATCTATGCGAATTAGGAGGGTTATCTTGGAATCCATGCGAAACGTATGATATAGCTTCAAATACTTATGATATACATGATTTAGCTTCAACAGCATGCGAAACAAACGAGTTAGCTTCAAAACCAAGCGAAACACATGATTTAGCCTCAAATCAATGCGAAGTAGAAGGCTTAGCTTCGAATAAATCCGAAACAAATGGTTTAGCTTCAAATACTTGTGATATACATGATTTAGCTACAACTGCATGCGAAAAAAAACGAGTTAGCTTCAAAACCAAGCGAAACACATGATTTAGCCTCAAATCAATGCGAAGTAGAAGGCTGATCTTCGAATCCATGCGAAGCAAATGGTTTAGCTTCAAATACTTGTGATATACATGATTTAGCTTCAACAGCATGCGAAACAGATGAGTTACATTCAAATCCAAGCGAAACACATGATTTATCTTCAAATCTATGCGAATTAGGAGGGTTATCTTGGAATCCATGCGAAACGTATGATATAGCTTCAAATACTTATGATATACATGATTTAGCTTCAACAGCATGCGAAACAAACGAGTTAGCTTCAAAACCAAGCGAAACACATGATTTAGCCTCAAATCAATGCGAAGTAGAAGGCTTAGCTTCGAATAAATCCGAAACAAATGGTTTAGCTTCAAATACTTGTGATATATATGATTTAGCTTCAACAGCATGCGAACCAAACGAGTTAGTTTAAAATCCATGCGGAACACATGATTTAGCTTCAAATCAATGCGAAGTAGAAGGCTGATCTTCGAATCCATGCGAAGCAAATGGTTTAGCTTCAAATACTTGTGATACACTTGAGTTAGCTTCAACAGCATGCGAAACAACCGAGTTAGCTTCAAATCCATGCGAAACACATGATTTAGCATCAAATCAATGCGAAGTAGAATGCTGATCTTCGAATCCATGCGAAGCAAATGGTTTAGCTTCAAATACTTGTGATATACATGATTTAGCTTCAACAGCATGCGAAACAAATGAGTTATCTTCAAATCCAAGCGAAACACATGATTTATCTTCAAATCAATGCGAAGTAGAAAGCTTAGCTTCAAAACCAAGGGAATCAAATGGTTTAGCTTCAAATACTTGTGATATACATGATTTAGCTTCAACTGCATGCGAAACAAACGAGTTAGCTTAAAATCCATGCGGAACACATGATTTAGCTTCAAATCAATGCGAAGTAGAAGGCTGATCTTCGAATCCATGCGAAGCAAATGGTTTAGCTTCAAATACTTGTGATACACTTGAGTTAGCTTCAACAGCATGCGCAACAAACGAGTTAGCTTCAAATCCTTGCGAAACACATGATTTAGCATCAAATCAATGCGAAGTGGAAGGCTTATCTTCGAATCCATGCGAAACGAATAGTTTAGCTTCAAATACTTGTGATATACATGATTCAGCTTCAACTGCATGCGACACAAACGAGTTTGCTTCAAATCCATGCGAAACACATGATTTAGATTAAAAATCAATACGAAGTAGAAGGCTTATATTCGAATCCATGCGAAACAAATGGTTTAGCTTCAAATACTTGTGATATACATGATTTAGCTACAACTGCATGCGAAAAAAACGAGTTAGCTTCAAAACCAAGCGAAACACATGATTTAGCCTCAAATCAATGCGAAGTAGAAGGCTTAGCTTCGAATAAATGCGAAACAAATGGTTTAGGTTCAAATACTTGTGATATACATGATTTAGCTTCAACAGCATGCGAAACAAACGAGTTAGCTTCAAATCCATGCGAAACACATGATTTAGCTTCAAATCAATGCGAAGTAGAAGGCTTATCTTCGAATCCATGCGAAACAAATGGTTTAGCTTCAAATACTTGTGATATACATGATTTAGCTACAACTGCATGCGAAAAAAAACGAGTTAGCTTCAAAACCAAGCGAAACACATGATTTAGCCTCAAATCAATGCGAAGTAGAAGGCTGATCTTCGAATCCATGCGAAGCAAATGGTTTAGCTTCAAATACTTGTGATATACATGATTTAGCTTCAACAGCATGCGAAACAGATGAGTTACATTCAAATCCAAGCGAAACACATGATTTATCTTCAAATCTATGCGAATTAGGAGGGTTATCTTGGAATCCATGCGAAACGTATGATATAGCTTCAAATACTTATGATATACATGATTTAGCTTCAAGAGCATGCGAAACAAACGAGTTAGCTTCAAAACCAAGCGAAACACATGATTTAGCCTCAAATCAATGCGAAGTAGAAGGCTTTTCTTCGAATCCATGCGAAACGAATATTTTAGCTTCAAATACTTGTGATATACATGATTCAGCTTCAACTGCATGCGAAACAAACGAGTTAGCTTTAAATCCATGCGAAACACATGATTTAGATTAAAATCAATGCGAAGTAGAAGGCTTATCTTCGAATACATGCGAAACAAATGGTTTAGCTTCAAATACTTGTGATATACATGATTTAGCTACAACTGCATGCGAAAAAAACGAGTTAGCTTCAAACCAAGCGAAACACATGATTTAGCCTCAAATCAATGCGAAGTAGAAGGCTTAGCTTCGAATAAATGCGGAACAAATGGTTTAGCTTCAAATACTTGTGATATATATGATTAGCTTCAACAGCATGCGAAACAAACGAGTTAGCTTCAAATCCATACGAAACACATGATTTAGCTTCAAACCAATGCGAAGTAGGAGGCTTATCTTCGATCCCATGCGATACAAATGGTTTAGCTTCAAATACTTGTGATATTCATGATTTAGCTTCAACAGCATGCGATAAAAACGAGTTAGCTTCAAATCCATGCGGAACACATGATTTAGCTTCAAATCAATGCGAAGTAGATGCTGATCTTCGAATCCATGCGAAGCAAATGGTTTAGCTTCAAATACTTTTGATACACTTGAGTTAGCTTCAACAGCATGCGAAACAAATGAGTTATATTCAAATCCAAGCGAAACACATGATATATCTTCAAATCAATGCGAAGTGGAAGGCTTATCTTCGAATCCATGCGAAACGAATAGTTTAGCTTCAAATACTTGTGATATACATGATTCAGCTTCAACTGCATGCGAAACAAACGAGTTAGCTTCAAATCCATGCGAAACAAATGATTTAGATTAAAATCAATGCGAAGTAGAAGGCTTATCTTCGAATCCATGCGAAACAAATGGTTTAGCTACAAATACTTGTGATATACATGATTTAGATACAACTGCATGCGAAAAAAACGAGTTAGCTTCAAAACCAAGCGAAACACATGATTTAGCCTCAAATCAATGCGAAGTAGAAGGCTTAGCTTTGAATAAATGCGAACCAAATGGTTTAGCTTCAAATACTTGTGATATGCATGATTTAGCTTCAACTACTAGCGAAAAAAACGAGTTAGCTTCAAATCCAAGCGAAAATCATGATTTATCCTCAAATCAATGCGAATTAGAAGGGTTATCTTCGAATCCATGCGAAACAAATGATATAGCTTCAAATACTTGTGATACACATGTTTTAGCTTCAACAGCATCCGAAACAAACGAGTTAGATTCAGATCCATGCGAAACACATGATTTATCTTCAATCAATGCGAAGTAGAAGGCTTATCTTCGAATCCATGCGAAGCAAAATGGTTTAGCTTCAAATACTGTGATATACATGATTTAGCTTCAACAGCATGCGAAACAGATGAGTTACATTCAAATCCAAGCGAAACACATGATTTATCTTCAAATCTATGCGAATTAGGAGGGTTATCTTGGAATCCATGCGAAACGTATGATATAGCTTCAAATACTTATGATATACATGATTTAGCTTCAACAGCATGCGAAACAAACGAGTTAGCTTCAAAACCAAGCGAAACACATGATTTAGCCTCAAATCAATGCGAAGTAGAAGGCTTAGCTTCGAATAAATCCGAAACAAATGGTTTAGCTTCAAATACTTGTGATATATATGATTTAGCTTCAACAGCATGCGAACCAAACGAGTTAGTTTAAAATCCATGCGGAACACATGATTTAGCTTCAAATCAATGCGAAGTAGAAGGCTGATCTTCGAATCCATGCGAAGCAAATGGTTTAGCTTCAAATACTTGTGATACACTTGAGTTAGCTTCAACAGCATGCGAAACAACCGAGTTAGCTTCAAATCCAATCGAAACACATGATTTAGCATCAAATCAATGCGAAGTAGAATGCTGATCTTCGAATCCATGCGAAGCAAATGGTTTAGCTTCAAATACTTGTGATATACATGATTTAGCTTCAACAGCATGCGAAACAAATGAGTTATCTTCAAATCCAAGCGAAACACATGATTTATCTTCAAATCAATGCGAAGTAGAAAGCTTACCTTCAAAACCAAGGGAATCAAATGGTTTAGCTTCAATACTTGTGATATACATGATTTAGCTTCAA